>NC_080834.1:104436564-104804064 GCF_030435755.1 Ochotona princeps | reverse complement strand
TTAAGGGTTTTTTCACTATTTTTTTAAATCCAGCATTGGGATGTTTATCTTTCTTTGGTATTCATATTTCCCTTTCTACCTTTATTCTCAGTAATATATAATTAGCATTATCAAAGCCATCAGCCATTATCCTTTCTGACTTTTGACCTTTATTTTCTTAAATATGTCTCATGTTAGCATTCTATAAAATAAGAAAAACTCCACAAGAGATTTTTGTTGAAATATTTTACAGTAATTGAAACAATGAGACATTTAAAAGCAGGAGTCCTTTTTAAATATCAGCACTACACTGTCACACCAGCAATAGGTCCTACAATGAGGTAATAGTAATAAAATAAATTTAACAAGAAGTTATTTTGTAAGTCAAACTTGCATTTGATGGCAAGTGCAATTTTACAGTGATGATTTCATCGTTCATTTGTAACCACAAAGTGGAAGTTATTGGCCTATGATCAATGCTATTTTTGGATAATTTTTTACACAAGTAAACACCCTCTTCAATTAAAAGACAAATTCAGCACGTTATCAAATACAATGAAAGCATTTGTTAACTTGTCACCATAACAAATGCCTACACTACCCTCAAAAGATAGAAATATGGATTATTTAAGGGAAAAGTGAATCCTGACTCCCTATACGAAGCTGCAAAAGCAGCAGCATCCGGGCTCAAGAAGGGACAGAAAGCACCAGGTTTTTATTTCCAAGACTGCTCTCTGTAGAACAGTCTACCTTCTGATCTTGGCGGTGATACACGTGTGCTGTGAATCCTTATTTACCCGCATTTTATTGTAGCTTTAAGTATCTGTTTTAGCTTATACGCAATCTTAACAAAAGTAGTTATATGGCCATGTCTGATGCTTCTTTTTACACGTCTGACTTTGCTATTAAATTTCAAGAAGGTTAATATTGCTTTTGTAACCCTGTCATGAGTAATGCTCTTTCCCAGTAAACATGTCATAATTGCAAAGAAGCAGTGTTTCTGTTGAAATAGTTTTGTATTCATTTCTCTATTGTTTATTAACAGTAATATAGTGTAACGTTTTTGAAAAGAATATGCAGATTTATGTAATTAATACTTTTGTCTTTAGCAAAATCTTGCCTATTGAAAACTAGAAAGGTCTTAGGAAACTATATAACTAGGCAACTTTTCAGGGATAATATTAACATTCTGTTTTAACTCGCCATCAAGTTTTTCTGTTGAGATGTAAGGAAATATCTAAGGGAAACAGTACGTTCTAAAGAATGTACTACACCTAAGGAAACAGTAGATTCTGGTGCTTTTCTTATCTCATATTTTACTCTAAAACGTATGCTGAAATTCAAGAGGTGCTTGTCACATGCAGTGTGACAGTGTTTCTGTGTTCTTTAACAGCTGAATGTTGTGTGAATCCACACAGAATCACAGGGTTTCACCAGCTTTAAAAGAGACACACAAGTGTTCTTTTCTATTTCAGTCTTACTCTTAGAAGCAAGAGTAAAACTTGGAAGCCCTGGAGATGATGAAGTCTCCTGATCTTCACGCTGGCTCCCCTGAGCTCTCCTATCCTTAGGGGACACTGAGGGCAGTGGGGAGTGAGAGACAGATGACCTCCTACCTCCTGGAGACCAGAGTCTCTCGGCTATTTTCTGCTACGTACTTTAAGGATCCCTGAATTTACCTAGGAGAATCCCTTGCTGGGGGGAGAAACACCAAAAAGAGACTGGATGAGGACATCTGATTGATAACAAAAGCAGAATTTAGCCAAGGTCGCACGCTGAGTCAGAGACAGTGTCAATTTTGTAACTGAATCACTTGTCACTAGACCAGGCTTGTTCTAGGAGGCTACCACAGACATGATTTACACAGTCACGGTCCTCAACCAAATTGCTGAAAGTATACACTGGGAGCTCCAGGCCTCTAGCTTCAAAATACTGAGGAGAGAGGATATAAGTGCAGACTGCATTGCAGACTAAAATCAAGCCCTTTACTCCACAATGCTGACAATTCTGTGTGAACTGTTGCAGTCACTAGGTGAAACATTGATTCCTCTCGCTTAATCATAAAGTCATATTTTGAAGGTATTTTTATAACATTTTGACTGTGGTCAAAATCCTCACAAAACATAAAATTTACTAATTTCATTATTTTTAAGAGACTAGTTCAATAATGTTCACTTGGGAATATTTTATACAGTAGAATTATTATAGATTAAGGGCTTAAGTCCGAAAGAAAGAAAATTAAAGGAAATAAAGTAGAATTGAAAAATGAGCTTTCCCCAAGCCATGTTTTATGGAACACTGTTTCCACAAGCTGTGTCAGGAAGAAGAGTAACATGATTTAAAAAAAAAAAGCAAATATGGCATGCTTATATCCTTATCTGGGAAATTCACAATGAAAATCTGTGCTTGAAAAAATGAGAAATCCTGAAGACTTCTTTGACCTCTACTCTGTAAAATTTAAATTATTATAGATTATTCTTCCATAAGTTTCCCCACTTCTTTGCAAAACAGATCTATGTTTATGGTCCAGGATTAACCTGTTATTGAACACATTTTAGGACATTCTTCTCTAATTGAACACTTACATAAAATTTAGGAGTGTAAAATATCACTCTTGCTATTTATGCTATGACTATAATAATGACTCTGTGATTGTCAGTTCTTGATGTTCATCTTGTGTGTGGCAAATCCCACTACTTTAATAACTCAGCACATATTTAGGCACACTAATAAGCTCTGGGAACACAGTCATGAACAGATCAGTCAGAAGCCCTGGTTATTCAGAGTTCACAGAGCAGGGAAGAAGTTACTACGAGTGCTCTGAGAAAAAGAGTCAGGGCAGAGGAGAGGGGTGAGAAATAGAGGAACACACAAGCAATATTATCTATTTCTTTTTTATGATTAATTGCATTGCATTATGTGACACAGTTTTATAGGTACTGGGATTCCCCCTCCCCAAACCCTCCCCATGACCTACAGTTTCTATGGCTATGTTTGTTATGTTTTGCCTAATTTCAACATAAGGGAAGAGGAAAGGGGGTGTGGAGGAGCTGCTTACCCTCCCAGGAGATAGCTCATAATATTTGCCTGAGATAACCTTGTGCCTTGTAAGTCAGGTTCATGCCGGTTCTATTGTTTAAAAGAGAAAATTTGGAAGAAAAACAGAGAAAGAGAAGGAAGGCAAAAGGAAAAGGGAAAAGGAAACAGCATTTACTGGTCTTTCCTCTTACTATGATGTTACAGCCATTAGTTGGTTTATTGCTTTCCAAGTAAGAAGGCTCAAGTGTTAACAGAGGCCTTGTTTGGTCAAAAACGTGCATATCAGCAATATCTGGTTTATAGTATAAAGAATATCTCTTGCTCAGATTCATGTTGGTCACAATGAGTCCTACCTCTGTCATAGCCTTCTCTGACTGCCTGTCTAATCTTCGCTCTCGGGTTCTGACCTTCATGCTGGGGAATCTGCCTTCCTGTGAGTAGGATGTGTCTCTTAAGCAAAAGGAAAGAGATTCCCATGGGCATAGCTACTGCATGGTTCTTGATGTCTTTCCTAACCCTAGAAAATCTACACAAAATATAAGGCATGCTCCTGCCAAAAGAAGCTCTTAAAAGGTTAACATTATCTTCGTGTTGGAGACTTCTCCAAAGTGCCTCTCTCACTTAGGTATGTGAATGATGTATGTACTAATTTCTGTACATACTACTTGAAAATAAGTAGCATGGGTGTCTAGTGTTTGGTTACAGATATTTCAGAAGCAGGGAGAACTGCAAAACTTGAAAGATGGGGTTGGGGGGCAGCAGTTAGAACTCAGAGAGAAAGAAGACCTTGTGTCAACTGTGGCTTCTTAGCTGTGTCTACTGTCATGCATATGCCACAGGTAAGTTCTGGACATTTGGCCTTGAATCTTCTGAAACCTTGCAACTTCATTTTAGTCTTTCCCTCTTGTTCCTCCCAGGATTTCTTTCAATGGGAACATTAAAAGAAATATAAGATTGTGGTCAGAATATTATGAGGAAAAAGACTTAGAAAAGAACCCAGGGTTTTCAAGTTAAAAACTACGAGCTGTGATTGTGTATTTCCTTCTTTCAGTTGAGCTAGGAATCAGTATTCTAACCCATTCTGCTGTGTGTCATGTGCCTATTGATATACGGTAGGGTATGCAGTACTTATCTCTTCTATTGCTTTTAATTATCTTTTTAAATCAATTTTGATTATTTGTATAGATTTGTATTCTCTCTTGTCATCAAAATTGTTTGGCTTATTTTTTATTTGCACATCACTACCCACTGCTGCAAATTAACAAGAACAAAAATCTGCACTCTCCCCTTCCACCTCTTGAACTGGAAAAACAGTTAGCTAATAAGAGGCTAAATGAGCCTTAGAGTATAGAGACGCTGGAATCCTTAAATTATTTAAATTGAAAAATGGCTGGTTTTACAATCAGAAAAACTCAAGTGGACCGTAAGCCCCTACTTGATTGTTCTCCCTTATCTGGATGATCTTGTAATGACAGCTGGAGTTATCTGCCATTGGCATCACTGTCCACAAAAGCTTCTACTCTCTGCTCAACTCCTTAGCAGCCCTGGGGAGTTGAAGCTGCTTCAGGGGAGAGGGCTCTGGAAGCTTGGAAACTTTATTAAAATGCAAAGCTGTCTCCAGGGGCATAAGAGCTCAGTAAAGAGTCATGGATCTAAAACCACAAAGCCTAGAAACATCTGCAGACTTAAAAACTGACACTTCATATACTGCAGGCCAGGGTCAATGTCACATAAATAGCTTCACAAAATGAGGAGCATGAGACAGAAGGAAAGAAAACATCATCATGTCTCAACTTCAGTAGTGCAGCAAATGCCATCCGAGTGAAACTGAGCCTCACAGAACTCTGTCTTAGGAGTGACCCAGTGGAATGAATTCTGGAAAGTCAGATGCGCTATCTGGATGGGCCAGGAGAAATACCCCCAAGCATTCCCCATTTGCTCCTGATTCATTCTTGGACTCTCATTACGAATTTTCTGAAACTTGCTGTTACTTAAATTGTTAGTGGAAGATAATAACAGGAAAGCTACCACACTTTGACATGAGGGCCAACTGTAGCCTTCCGCTTCAGTGGCCATGACAATGAGAAATCTCACCCACAAAAAGATGCCTTTTAAGTGCATTTTCCAATTGTATCCCCTGGATTATAAAATGACAAAATAAGATCTTAACTCATTAACCTTCAAAGACTCCACCTACATTACTGACTAATAAATTGAAATGTTGAAATGAAAATCGACGTTCTGAAATGTAGACTCATTAAGCAATTTGACTCAAACCAGAAAAATTAGTAGCAGAATAAAGAACAGTATCCAGGTTTTATTAATTTTAGTATACTAAATTCTTTGTAAGTCCCTCCTCTTTTACAATAAAAATTTCTTAATAGGAATACAGTCATAAATGCTAATGAAAATAGTTCAGTGCTCTTTAAAAAGCAAAATGGCATGTTTCCTTCTGAACTTCCTCATCACCACATGACAGCTACCTGCCCCAACCACATATTGCTGAGAGCTTCCTACATTTGGGGGGCTGTACTCCCTTCTCCAACTTCATTTTCCTTCCTGTTCAGGAACTTTGAAGAAGTGGAACTCAGCACCAGACTAAATTGCCTCACTGTAATTTCTCTTTGCATGTAGCTAGCAAATTCAGTCAGTGAATGAAAAATCCTCTGTAGCCGAAGACATAAAAATTACTGGTCAAACAAGTACCTCACGTAGCAGAAGAACCTCTCACACCAATATTGCAGTTGCAGTCTTTGGTTTTTTTTTTCTAAAAAGTTTGTATTTGAACTTGAAAAGTTTAGCAAATGATTTTTAAGGATGAGAAACAAATGATTAGGATGATCAAAGATCGTTTTTCTGTTTGCAGCTCAACAATAACTTAAAGTATGAGTTGTAAACACGTTGCCTTCCCCAATGTCAGAAAACAAGGTCCTTTCTGTCCCCCTAAAAGAGACTGAAAGCAAGAACACAGAGAGACCCCTTTGTCTGACTCTCCCCCCCATTAGTATGCACTGCTGCAAACTTGAGGCCTGCTAAAAAAAAACTTCTTTGGCTAGGGAGGTTGGTTTTAGCAAATCTCCAAGCTTTGTTCCCTAGGTACACTCATGTCAAATGGCAGATCCCCATAGTAATTGTAGCCCTACCATTTCTCCCGCTGAAGGATGTGCAGTGCAGTATGAAGGAGGGAAAGCAACATTAGTACAAGGAGAACCAGGAAGTCACAGTGATTAATCCTTAAATATGTTGTTGTTTGAACACACCACAGAGCTTTATTATTTCACATTTGTTGTCATGTATCTCAATCATAGATGATCATGGCACACCAATTCCATGAAACTGGGAAAATTTCTATTTACTGAAATTAGCGACCAAACTGGCAGAGCAGTGAAATGGCTAGATAGATAGATAGATAGATAGATAGAGAGAGAGAGAGATATATAGATAGATAAATGACTATATATATATTTGAGTGTATGGAGCAAACCTAAGACCTACAAGGTCCTTCTAACCTACCACTGACTCTTAGGAATATTTCAGCAAATATAGTGGTTCTGCTTCTAGACTCTCTTCTTTCACACCAGGACAGCCTGAGCGTGTCACAAGTACAAAGCTGGTACAGCAGAGTGTGTTTACCTTAAACTAGGATTTCCAGTCATCAGATACCAAAATATTTTTGACATCAAGAAATCACTGTTCTATGCCAGGACTAAATTTCTTGAGTTTTTTCACTCACTGTATTATTGATGTGTGTGATCTTGGATTTTACATTGAAAAAATAATTTTTTTGAAATTTTTATTATTTAAAATGCAGTGATTGCCTGGGGAGCTTTAAAAAATTTTGATACTTAGACTGTATCTCAAACAAGTTAAAAATCAGAAGTATGATTATCTTATTAGAACTGTAACTATGAAATATATGAAATCCATTCTCTTTATATTAGTAAAACTTTTGCTAAAATGTTTTGTGAGGATAGGACCCCATACAATTTTTAATGTTCTCAGGTGAGTCCAAAATGCAGCCAATGATTGGTCTGAAGAAGGAGGAAGATCTGGGTCACTATAGGATTAGATTATGAAATCTTACTTATGCAGTTATAATTGGGCTATTTGGACTTACCAGCCTGATAGTCTGAGAGTTTACAATAACCATTAGATGAGCCAGGGACATTCTTAGATATCTCTACTGCACATCTGTCTTTGGAGAGCTTATAACCCCCAGAACCAAAAGCAAAAAGAAAGTTGTGACTTCTGTTTAGCTGAAGAATGCTATAAAAATGAAAGCTCAGGCAAACTCAAAAGTGATTCAGTAAAACTTGGCCTTCCTCCTTACAAGTAGGTAGAAGTAAAGAATCCTGGGCTTACTATAAATTGCCCAAAAATAGACAGATTCAGACAAAAGTGTAAAAGCATTGCAGAATGTGCTAACTTCATTCTGGCTAGAACCCCCCGTGAGGCAAGTATTAAATGTATCCCCACTTCACAGATGAAACAGTAACATATGAAAGCTGTCCTAGGTCATACAACTGATGTGTGCCTAAACCTGCACTTTCTACTTTAAGACAGATGGAAAACTGACCAAAGGTCACCCTGGCTATTCATGGACAGCTGTCTATGTCAAAAGAATCTTCCATTGTTTAGACAGAGAATCAAATTAGTATGCTAATTGTGCTCTTTGCTGGTTATGTGTAAGCAAAGCATTATACTCACAGACATGGCAAAGTATTCAGACAGCAGTATGGCAGTTGTCCTCTTTTGAAACACCACTACTAGTTCTCATGACCAAGTTGAGTGTACAAGAGTTTCTTTCATTTAAAAAAAAAAAAAAAGAAAACTTGCAACAGCCTAGAGAACCCACGTATGCATCCAAGCTCAAGCTTCCCCAGAAGCTTTAAAAGCAGAGTGTAACTCTTCCTAGGACACTTCTGAAAATTCGATCAGTGATGATAAGAAATATTTTTGGATGTTATCCTCCAAAAGTCTGGCACATGATAGTGCGATTGGAATTTGGCACCAATTCCCAATAGCTCTGGGTATGAGCCTCACAGGTTGCAAACTTTTTCTCAACTAGAAATTTCTGATTACTTAAGGAAGCAGGCTATGGTAGGCCCAATTCTGAGTCAGAAGAAAGCAATTTTTGTCTTGTGTTTGTTCGCCAAACATTGCTTTGTGTCTGTTGTAAGGGGGCACTATTCTTCTAGCTCTTTTATTTTTACCACTTTCCCAACTTAGCAGATTGTTCCTCTTCCTCTCAGAATGAATATTCACCATGCCTTCACCTTCTGGGTCAAAACTGTTCTCAGATACTTCATTTTGTAACAGTGAACGTGGAGGATGATGGTTGCATTAAAAAAAAAAAAAAAGGCTGTTATGTCTAGGAAGCTGGATTCTGTGCTGGCTGAACAGTGATGTGTTTGTGGGTTCGTTACCCACACGTGGTTCCCTGGAGACAGGTGAAGACTCCTCCTGTCTTGCTACTCACAAGGCAGTTAGCTGTTCCCCTGAGATTGGGTCTTTGCCTTTCCATATTTGTATCCCAAGTGCTTGGCATGGTGACCAGTACAGTTGGAATTAAATAATGAAGGAAGGGAAGCTCTGGCCTGGGGAAAACAAATTGCAGTAACAACGATGCCCTAACACAAATGAATGGAAAATGTTGGCTTTGTTTTCGTCCAAACTGGCATATTAGGTAAAAGCATCAAGAGGAAAAATCCTAGTGTCATTGTTTGAATTCTTCTGGATGTTGCTGTCAGTTTTGAAGGCTTCTCGGGCTTCGTGTTAGCTTAAATAGCAGCTGGTCTGGTTTTACTTAATAACTCTGGTCCATTGCAATGTGTTGCATTTTCGTTTCATTTAAATTAGAATCAGAAAGTTAGGGAACCATTCCAAAATATTTATTGAGTACCTGTTGTGAACCAGGAATGCTACTAGGCATTGTGAATGTAGCAGCACAAATCCTAGTCCCTGCCCTTGAGTAATTTATATTCTCCTTAAGGGAACTGACAAGAAGAAATCAGTTTTGTAATTCAGTATGTTATTTTAGTCATACTAAGTGCTGTAAAGGAAAAGTATATGGCCTTACTAGACATGTAACTGTGAGACATAATCTAATACAGATAATGCAGCAATGCTTCTCATAGGAAAAAAAAAAACTAACCTGATGGGATGAATGGGATCTGACCAGGCAGAGAATTTATGAAAGAAATAGATATTAGTATGTGATGCACTTGAGCTAATCCTCAGATCAGTGTTGTAAAACTTGTCCTGTTTCTGCTTCTTGATGATGTTCATGGAGCAAACATTTTTTTGAGATCTTGGTAACAGCCACCAAGTCAGTACTGTCCATTCACAAAGAAGAAAAGAATCATTTCCATAGATGTCAACAACTTTATGAAACACACACAAATGTGTTATGACTTTTTCTATTACTACTGCCTGTGCTGTCACCAATGTTGTTAGCAGAATGCCCAGATGGTGTGAATACCCAGGCAGGATGTGCCATCAGCAATCTGTAAGCCAGCTGATGTTCATGGCACATTTTTTATTGAGCTGTGTCTAGAAGCCTTGAGGGAAAGAAAAGGGGTTGGGAAAAAGAAAATTAAGTCAAGCAACAGAAAGCACCTAAAAGAAACTAGCCTGTGCAAGTTTCTTAAAGCATCCAGTACCCACTTCTTTCCAATTGAGCCAGCACCTTGCAAATCAGCAAAAACACTGACTTTGGCCAGCCCATCACACTGTTTCATGCATCATCTAGCCTTGGCCCCTTTCTTCAACTAATTAAATTCTTGCTGCTAAAAACATGGTCCTGGCATCTTATCCTCCTATTTCACCATCCCAGTCTAACTTAGTTATATCTTTTTTGTGCTCTCATAGCTTGCTTCACATTATTATTTTATCACAGCCCTATGATAATAATTGATTTGTTTATCTAACTCATCTGCTTCTTAAGGAAGGAAGTTCCTTAAGGGCAAGGCTCCTGTTTTAATATTTTCTGTATTCCTAGTTTCTAGTCCAGTATTTAGAGTCCATTGAACATTTTAATATTCATGTATGCTGGTTACTTTCTTTCTTAGTCTCTGGAAAGACATGGCAGCTTAGATTTTGTATAACTAGCAAACAAGGCTGGTTTTGTGCATAGGAAACTCTTGACCTCTGACAGTCTGAAGTTCTTCTCCATTTATAGATAAGCTTATTACAATTACTTGAACGGACTTCTGTTCCATAGTCTTCCCTTGAAAACCTCTTAAGAACCAGAAACCAGTATAAACAGTCCTACTGACCAGTACATCCATTAGAACAAGATTATGTAAGCCTGATCTTTGAGTCAGTGTATTTAAAGCACTTTGCATATTTTATATTTAAAATGGTATCATCTCTGAACTAGAAACAGGAAGAAATAAACTGTACCTGGGAGATAATTTGTCAATTAGTTATTACATAAATATTTAATTATAAGAAAAGGAAAGGATGCGTTAACAAAAGAATAGTTGGACCAATGTTGGGGTACAATATGTCAAGCTGCTGCCTGCAGCACTGGCATCTCGTATCAAATGCTGCCTCAAATCCCAGCTGCTTTACTTCTGATTGAGCTTCCTTCTAATGCACCTGGGAAGGCAGCAGAAAATGGATGAAGAATTTGCGCTATCCATGTGGGAGATCAGGATAGCATTCTTAGCTCCTGGCTTCAGCCTGGCTGCAGACCTGGGCACTACAGCTGTTTGGGGGAATGAACCACTGGATGGACATGCTCTCTCCTCTCTCTCTCCCACCTTCCTGCATTTCTTTTCTCTTCTCTCCATGCATTGCTCTTTCAAATAAATAAATAACTTTTTAAAAAATAAAATTAAAAGTACTGAATGAATATATACATAAATCTGATGCAATCTAAAAAAATGCACATCAGCTTTAAAAATTTATCATTGACAAAATTTATGAAATCATCAGACATGAAACAAAGACTGTTGGAATAGTGTATTTTCTGACCAATCATTCAAAATAGATACAAATAGAAGAATATAATTTTTTAAATACCTGTCTAAAAGAGAAAAAGGTTGAGATATGAAGGAAGAAGTATCATACATTTCAGACAAGTCCTACTGTCACCCAGTCTTTTCCTCATGGCCCTTCCCATGCTTACACAATCACCACTGTCACATATGCAAAAGTCAAGTTGTCTTGTTTTCTGTTTTTCCTTGAAACAACTGATTTGAAAAAAGGCAAAGTGCATGTTGATGTGGAGTGAGAGGAAGTTCCCTCCATCTGAGATTCACTTCCTCCCATTTCTGCAGTCATCCTCCGAGCAGGTCTAGACATCACTCCTGTCTGAAAATCAATTTCAGTCCACAGTAGATCCAATTAACTGCCCCCTTCCTATGCACAAACCTTGCTTTCCTCTCATTTACATAGATGTCCCCAGCTTTTCACAGTATTCTAGTTAGTTACCCATCTTGCTTCTTCTTCTGGAATGGAAATTTTGAAAAAGGAACTATACCTTTTTTTTCTTTATCTCCTATTCACTCTTACCTCCTTCTCCATTCTTTACTCAGGGCATGACAAATGTGTGAATTCAGAAAAAAAATCTTTGTTGGATGGAAGAAAGGGAAGAAGGAAAGAGGAAAAAGAGGAAAGAAGCTGATTTTCGAAGAAATGACCCTTTGTCTTTATAAAGTCAGGCAGTAAATGAAAGAATCCTGACTGAATTTGAAATGTAATACAACAACAAGGTGGAGAAATCCACCATGGGGGGAGGGCACGGGGAGGGGTTGGGGGATCCCCAGAGCCTATGAAACTGTGTCACATAATGCAATGTAATTAATAAAATATATATATTAAAAAATAATTTAAAAAGTCAGGCAGTAGTGGCAGGAATCTGATGTAGTAGCCTCTTGGGATACCTGCATCCCATGCCAGTGTATGTCCTGGGAGGCAGCAGGCGATGGCTTGGGCAGCTGGCTGCCCACTTCACATGTGTAAGACTGGACTGTTACAAACACCTGCATTTCATCTGACCCAGCTCTGATGGTTGCAGTCGCATAAGGAGTGAACCAACAGGTGAGAGATCTTTCTCTGTGTGACTTGGTCTGCCTCTCTGCCTGTCAAACAAATAAAAATAAATGCAAAATAAAATCAAATCAGGGCAACCATTTTTTCCCTGGTGTGTGCCCTGGAGCACCTTTGGCAAAGAGCCCACATTCCTTCTCTCATTAGCTGAGTCATCTTTAGTCCCTTTGAGATTCGCTCATGCTTCTCTCCTCTATTGACACATTAACATTTCACGGTGAGTGGGTCCTGTTCTGCTGTTCCAGCTCCATACCCCTAAGCTGTCCTCACTTCACTGGGTCCCAGTTGAGCCCTTCATTCCACTGCTCCCCTGGCAGCACCGCACTGTGTATTTGTTGTCACCATCTCCAAGTGTGGATGATTGACAGAATGAAGCAAACTCATTGAAGAGTTTCTCCTCTGAGTTCTTTTGAAAAACATACAGTTTGTTTGGCAGAAAAAAAAAAAAAAAAACATGACTGATGAAAGTAATGGACAGATCTAAAATCAGCCTAATTCGATATCATGTTAAAATCTTTCACTTGGAATTCTCTTAAGTACTAATCCATCTTTTACCTTGGAGCCATCTGTCACAGTGACTCCTGATGACCCGCTGTTTGGGGGTCATTAGTATGTAGCTTCCCCTCAAAAATAGCAATGACCCATGAGCAACATTATCAATTGATAGTCCAGTATCTGAAGAACCATACTATGCAAGGGTTACTGTCTGTTAGTTTCTGAAGAGAAATCACACACACACACACACACACTCACACACACACACACATAAAATTATTTGTTGCAAGTTTAGCATTTCAAGATTTACTTTAGTGCCTTAGGTCCTTAGTAGGTGCTCAATAACTCCCTGCTGGCTCACTGATTAGTTTTAGTAGCTCCCTATTATTTCCAAAAGACAGCATTTTCCAGACTTTTTGATCCACAATAAAACGTACGTTTTCTTAAAGCTGTGGAAATAGAATAATTCATATTGCGAGGTTATTTATTACCAGCCAGACCCTCATCTTGCTCTACGGGGCTCTGATAATCACCTATTTCAGAAGCCATTAGCCTTCACTGTGTTGTAAAGCACTCTTTACTATAGTGTGTCTATGCCTTTGTATTCGGAGGGGAGGAATGGTGTGTACTGAAGGGACAGACCTCTGTTGACCAAGTAAGAAGTCTTTGATGCACAAATAGTACGTTAAAATGCTTTTATTTGCTGGCGTTGAAATTAAACAGTATGTGGAATCCCTGCCCAAGTGTGAAAACATACAACACCTTTGAGTATATGCACATTAATTCAAATACTTCATATTACTGAAACACAGGCATCTAAGAAAAATACGCATGGAAAGAATGTAATAATCAAGGCTCAGGCACTTACAGGAGGACAGCAGGAGTCGGATTTAACTTATTGATTTTTAGAACAGCTGTTTTTTAAAAAGGGAGGTAAAATATTGCTTTTACTGTTTTCAGATAATAATGACTGTTGTTGTTGCAAATTATAAAATTTAATTAGCTATATAAATGCCAGGGGAACAAATAGTATGCTATTGTCTTGATATCTTTCCAGAAATTAGTCTTTTAAAATAAATTTGCCATATTAATCATCTAAAAATATTTTTGATCACTGAATTAATAGTTTGCAGCCTGCTTTCAGGTGCTCATTGCCATAGGTGATTGCTTCTTAATTACTACATGGGCTCTCCCTATTCACTCATATTAATTCATGTTTTCTGGCACAGTCCCAAAAGGCAGCCTTGCCCTATATCTTCTAATTACTTCTATAATTGAATTTGCCCACTTTTTCTAACCTATTTTTTAAACTGACTGTGTTTGTTCATGGTTTATTGTGTCTTTTTTGTGTCAGTTCTCTGCAAGCAGAATGTACATTGATTCTTTCCTCGTTTCTCATTAATTTTCAAGAGCTTTGCTGCATGTCTGTTTCTTCAGTCTGTCAGACCTATTGCTAGACCAAAAAAAAAGAGAGAGAGAGAGAGAGAGACTCTTATTATTAAAGGTTAGGTAAAATAGACTGAAGTTAATTAATTCATTAGTAACTCTGAGCCAATTACTGGAGCCTTCTCTTATTTATATACTTGTTAACAAGACAGAAATGCGGAAGGCCAATTACGGGCACCTGTTGTTAAGAACTTCAGCAAGTCCAGAGCTTACACTGATTGATGCCTTTCCAAAAAACTCAGTTGATATATCAGATTGTGAAAATTCCTTTTTTAAAGCAACTGTTGGCAAACACTCCATTCCATTGGTTCCATTAAGAAGATTTTAAAGGTATTTCCCCCGTTTACATAGCTTTTAATATGTCTACTATTGCCGAATGCTCCTAAAATCTTCCTGAGGAGTATTGCTTAGTCTGAGAGCAATTATGGAACTAAGAGAAATTTGATGTCTTTTCTGATTTTCATTATTCTCTTCTTGTTGTACCTAGTAAGCTTTTAATTCTCGAAATAAGATTGTTGGCTAGCAGATTGAGATTCCTCATAGAGTATAACCCCTTAAAATATGTTCTACTTGATTTTTATTGAATATATCAAAGCTTTACAGCATGTAGGAAGGAAATTTTTTCTAGATTTTTCATGAGGACCAATACAAAAAACTTTAATTGTTCCATACAGGGCATCGACACAACACATTTTCAGACTCTACACAAAGTTTGTGGAAAATCTTTCTCTGAAAAACCTGTCCATGAGGTCAAGATTTCTTTGCACTAGAATAAATATATCTTTTAATTTCATTTTTCCACAAACTTTTTGAAGTCCCTTCATACTCTTAATTGCCTTTCCCTATGTCAGAAATATTTTGTTAATTTCACAGGGCTTTCAGAGAAGGGCAACATGATGGATCAGTGTCAGCATGGCACTAACGAAACAACAAAGAGCCAGTTGATGCTAATGTTTTAATAATTGGACTGGATGTTTGAATTAAAACCAATTATTTGAGCTCTATTTTTACTAATTTTCACTTTTAAAATATTATATGGACATGGATTGCCATCATTAAATGATGTCAAATGAATGTCATGGGTACCGCTGCCTAACTTTTTAGCTTTTCCATAGACCCAAGTATATTAAACTTTAATCAAGTAATTTATATCATAGTAGTGACGAAGCATTATAGAGTAAGAATACTCTCAGAAGATGATTTTTTGGAGACCAAAGGGAAAAGGTCAAAGCATGTGTAATCCAGCTAATCCAGGAAGTCTGTTTTAACATGCCTATCAGCACCAGTGAACACCCGTGCCTCTGAATGTCCACACTCTCTTATTTGTGCTTCTCTTACTGCCCTGCCTGATAATCTTGGGGCCTATTTTCCTCTGCTGAATGACTAGTTAATTGAGGACAGTAACTGTGCTCCATGCAGTTTGTAGCCCCAGAACTTTAGCACAATGCCAGGCAAATGGTAAGCCCTCAATAAATGTGTATCAGGAGATTTAGGGATGAAGAGGCCTAATCTCTTTAACTTGGTGTGTCTAACCTCCTCACTGCCTGAGCCTGTTAAAGAATATTTTACTTGAAATATGTTAATGTACCTTTATTTTCTGTGGTAATTATGATTAATTGCTAACAAATGTTTCATTATTAATTCATTATGTGGGTTGCTCCACTTCAGGACTTCAGAATCTATAGTAATTTTTCGTTAAGTGAACTGTTTTTCATTTTTTGTAAATTACTACATACTATTTCTTATTACTTTGCCAACTTTGGGTGTGCTATTTTGGGCCAAGACCACACAGTCCCTTGTTTCTCTTTCTACTTGGATGTAGAGTGCAGTCTCTGCATTTTTAGGGAACACTTGTGTGAATCAAAACTTAGCTTGCCTGGAATCCTTTATTCTTTAGAATGTTTCCCCATTCGTCCTTTAGTCCTTCTTTCAGTGAATTGGATTGTCCTTCATCTAAAATTATACATTGTCCTTGATATTATTTCTTTTCTATATATAGAACTTTATTTATTTGAAAGGTAGAAAATGAGAGAAAGAGAAGATAGAAATCTTTATCTATCGGTTCATTCCCCCAAAAGCCCACAATAGCCAAGGTTGAGCCAGGTCAGAGTCAGGAGCCTGGAACTCACTCCCGGCCTTGCATGTGGGAGGCAGGGTCCTGACTGGCTGAGTCATTACTACTACATTCCAGCATGCACAGGAGCAGGAAGACTGAATCAGGAGCCAAGCTGGAGCCCAGACCCTAGCACTCTAAGATTGGGTCTCTCAAATGCTAAGTCAAATAACTGTCACTATCTTTCCATTTTGAAATAAGATATTTTATAGCCATCTCTCTTGATATTAGTTCTTCATGTTTAGGAGTCCGTGCTGCTTGTACAAGGCTTTTTTGTGGATAACATCTTATTTGATTCTTAAAATCCAAATATTTTGCAGATGAGAAAATTAAAATTCAGAGAGGTTAAATTTAGAGCACTAGCTCACAATTTCTGTGTTTCTCTTAAGTTTATTTCAAAGGTGAAGGGATCACATGTGCACAAAGGGCATGTTCAGGGGTGGAGTGGGTTAGGAGGGCAAAGGTGGGAAAGAGAAATGTTTCTATTTTCCGTTCTATATCTACGGGAAGACAGAGAGTGCGTCTCTGCTTTGCCAGCCTTTATATCACCTTGGACATATCAGCAGAGCAGCGGTTTCACGATACCACTCCAGGTCCCTGGTGAGGGGAAGTACGTCCTGGGTTATTTGATTGATATGCAGGCAAATGGGATTTACAAAGAGCAGGGGCAACGTGATTTCCAGTTTATGATGCTAAGCTGGATACCTACCTATCCCATTTTATTCCCCCTTCAGAGATTTCTGACCCTTAATCTAAGGGTTGTGAAAAGGAGCAGGTTCATCACATCTTATGCCGTTACTTCCTGCTGATTGGAGGCACGGGGCTTGATTTCAGTTTTTTTTTTTTTTTTAATGTTTTTTTTTAAAGATTTATTTTTTATTTTTATTACAAAGTCAGATATACTGAGAGGAGGAGAGACAGAGAGGAAGTGGAGCTGCCGGGATTAGAACCAGCGGCCATATGGGATCAAGGCGAGGACCTTAGCCACTAGGCTAAATTCCTATTTACCTCCTACGAGAACAAAACCCAGAAGGTATCTTTTCTTAGCTAAGTCTTGTCTTTTATGCAAGGAGCTACTTAATGTATTTTGTACATTACATGTACTTTGTAGCAGCTGAATGAGTTTTCTGGTGATTTATTACATAGATCATCATAAGGAAGAATAAGAGGTCCAGTGTAATGTTTTGCAGATTCTGGTTATCGGTTTCATTGCTCATCAGCTCTGAGATGAACTGAGATGTGTGTAAGACGGGGTGGTAGGAGTTTACAAGTTGTTGGGTCTGGTGCAGGGTTCTAGAGTTAGACACACTAGATTACAGTCCTGGCTCTTAATTTACCAACTGACATGAAGCAAGGCATTCAGCCCTTCTGAGCCTTCATTTTTTACATTTTTATAGTAAGGATAATAACACATATCTTATTCACCAAAATCCCAACTGATTCATAGGAAAATGACTTATGTAAATGGTCCTGATTTTGCTGTACACTATGCCTGATTAATTTTTCTCCACTCAAATCTTTCCAGTGATCCTCACTTTCTCATGAATCATACACAAACCTCCCCCTTCAGCCTGAAGCCTACCATCTATCAGCCGTATCTCTGGCTTGATTGCTCCCGCACTCTTAAATCTAACAAGCACATCACCTTTCCTGTTTCCCTTTCCTGATTCACTGTGTCTAATCCGTATCTTCATCACATCAATGGACTCCCACCTTTCAGTTCAGTGTTTTTTCTCTTTTCAAGACTCTGGTGGGAAGTATTTCTCTTGTTCTCCAATCGCTCTCATTACACACACACACACACACACACACACACACACACACACGCATTCACACATTTAGGTATGTCTCTCCAGCACTTGAATCCTCACAACTCTGTTTATGTCCCTATGTGGGTTTGCTTTGTCTTACTGTTACACCTTATATTATAGCTATTTCTGTGATAGCTAAAGTCTAAGTTCCATAAGGATCGAAGATGGCTTAAATGGGAGAAACAGCACTTTGGTACCTACAGACCTTAACATGTAATTTGGCTCTCCCACTTGCTAGCATGGTTGCCCTGAAAAGTCTCTCATAGGATGGGTTGTTCTCATCTTTTAAGTGGGTACTAATAATACCTACCTTGAAATAACTGGGGATAAACTTCATATGAATACACCTCACACTGTAGCTAATATTCAGGAAAGCTCCTCTCAGTAAAAATGAATGGATTAGTTCTGACTGTTGAATCCCAACACAACCCAGACATTGATTCTAATTGTGTTAACAATTGGACTCAATCCCAGACTTGCAATTTGTGTGAACATTTTAACATTTTCTTTTCCAGTTGTGTTTGTGTTAGTGTTAAATCTGATCAAATTATTCTGAATTCAGCCCTGTTGAAATCATATTGGTTGCCCAAGGTCCAATATGAATCAAAGTGATATAAAAAGGTATACATTCTTATGTTTAAACTTGAGTTTGAATCCAAATTGCTGCTCTCCAGTGGCTGTTTCAGCCTTTTCAAGCTATGGTAATCTCAAAAGCTAGATATCAGATGTTTCTCACATTTTGGATTTCTAAAATAGTTAGTGAAAATTATGAAATTTGAAAAGATTTAGAGAAATAATAACACAAAGTAACCCTGTAGCTCAAAAACACTAACAATGATATCATGGATAAAGGTGATAGCATTAAATGCTCCAAATATTCCCCCTGATTAACTTGCAGTTATATATATTTATCTTTGATAATTTCAGTGGTCATTTTATTTCAATAATTGCTCAAGAACAGTAATTTTCTTAAAAGTTTCTTAATAAACTAATTTTAAGAACAGCCATACTCAACAAACTGCATCACTATTTGGAGCACAAAATATTTGCATTTTTCTTTTTAATTAAAAGGCTGAAAGTTCCCAACGTAACTTAACTCAATGCCTGCACTCAGTGCAAAAATGAATCCAAGTTGCTTATAAACTTAGGGCAGTCTGAACCAAAGTCATAGCTAGAATCAGTACGTTGTTTTGTTGATGTGGGTAGAGACAGTTTAAAAAAAATGAGAGAAAAAAATGGGGCAAGCCTTGTTTTAATCAGGGAGTATATGGAAAGAAAATTAAATGCCTATATTAAAACCTATTCTTTCAGACTACCAATGGCATTTTTCCTTAGCCTCAAGAGACCATCGTAAAACAATGGCTCACAGTGTTTTCAGAACAGGAACTGAAGTTGTGTACTGTGCATGTATAGTCCTACGCAAGAGGAAGGCAATGTTTAAAGCTGCTGTCGCCTCCTGGAAAAAAAAAAAAGAAAAAAGCTGGGATTCTGAGTCGAGTATGTATGTATTTTATGTTTTTTCTATCTTGTGGGTCTTTATTGCTAAAACTGTTTTTATGAAATTGTTCTGTGCTTCTTCAAGCTTCGTGTGGTCTTGTTTGCTCACTCTCAAATCTCAAACCACGACATCGTTACAAAACATCTGAGTTATTAAAAGTACAAGGAATTATGTTTTGTTTGCAAACTGAACAACAGGCTATGCAGTGTCTTCAGAAACAAAGATCTCATTCTATACAAGAAAATGTTCTTTTTCAATTATAAACTAGAATGAGGACTGATTGCAAGACAAAGAGACATAAACCGTCTCCTGAAAAGTATAATATTGGGGCTGTCTGCATTGAGGAAAGGGAGGGAGAGGTTGGCTTGTTTCTCTTGGCCTATTTGGTCATTGTAAACCATCTAACCAAGTGCTCAAATCTTGATGAGTCACCCTGAGACTTATGTTACCTGCCTAAAGGATACTGATGATCAAGTTAGCAACAGCGAAGTGGTATTTAATTTCACTGTATGCAGAATAAACAAGAATGAAACATACGCCATTAGATGGTTGGTTAAAAGCATCCACTTGGTTGTAAGCACAGGGTCTACAATTTGCTAACCATATGATGCTGGACAATTTAACAGCAGGATGTCTGTTTTCTCATCTGTATTATGGCAGTTCTGTCATAATTCCTCAGCGTTAACTTGCAGTCACATTTTAACATCTCTTATATTAGAATGTATTTTACCACTAATGTTGTACATTGGCTTAATTGGAGACTTTTTTTTTTTGCTTTCTTATTAATGCATAAATTAGTTCTTTAGCTTGTAAACTGTGGCATTTGGAATTCAATTAAATAATTAACATGTACCTGATACAATTATTTTAGGATACGGTGTAAAACCTTATGCCCTGAACCTAACCCACAGAAGACTCTCAGAAAATAATGCACATTAATATTATACTGTGTGTTTTTTGTAAATTCTGGCTTTTTCCTATTTTGTTGGTCGTAAATCATGTTTTCCAATATTTGAAGTCAATTCCTTCACAAAACTTTGCATTTGAGCCATCTGCCCACTGAGTTATTCATCAAATTTCTTTGGCTCTCTCTGACATAAAGATATTGACCCTAAGGATTTGCATACAAAACATGGCCATGTGATAGGTTTTGGGAATGTCCATCTTGACTTGTCTTTGCCATATTATATTGTCTGTAGAGAAATGAAGAGTAAATATGGGGTTCTCGTCCTAGAAAGTACGAAGTAGTAGTTGAGAAGCAGCAACCTGCAAAAGTGGTTTAAAAGCATAGATGCTGGAGCCACACTGGCTGGGCTCAAATTCTTGGTTTCGCCCTTGATAAGCTGTGTAACCTTTCCCAAAATACTTAACCTCTCTGTGGTTGGCATTTTCTCATAGGTAATAATTAAGCTAGCAAATATACTTAAAGTATTTGTTCATAAAAACTGATGTGTAAGTTTGCTGCTATTACAGGACATACATTCTTTGCATGTAAGTTCCTTTAAAAGGGCTGCCTTTCTGACACTGAGAAACCTGATGAAAGGAATATTCCAGTTGATTTAGTTTACAAACAGATGTTCCTATTATAATTCTGACTGTGAGAAGCTTTTATCACATGAAATATATAATTGGGGCAGGCATTTGACTGATCCACTGAAATGGAGTTCCTGGGTTCTCCTCCGAACTCCAGCTTCTTGCTAATGCACACCCTGGAGACAGCAGGTGACAAAATGCTCAGGTAGTTGTATCCCTGCAGCCCACATGGAAGATCTGAACTGAGTTCCTGGGTTGCAGACATTTCAAGAGTGAACTATCCTGTGGTAGTGCTTTCTCTGCTTCTCTGCCTCTGGATCTTTCAGATAAATAAATGAATCATTTTATAAAGCAATATTTAAAACTCATTATAAAAGCAAAAAAAAAATTTTAATGAAAAAAAGTTATTTATGTAACTTAGAAATAATGCTGTGCAGATATCCAGCAGTTATCATGTGACCCAAAATGAAATTCTGAAGTTATTTCCAATAACCTCTAGAGTTGGTGGAATATTGTTTTGTTCTGTCTTAAAACTTACTGGAACTTAGGTCTTCCTACACACTAAACAAGGAATTTTAGAAGGGTTCCTCTTAACATTTGTCCACTTGTTACCCATATTGTTATAATTGTTTTAAGGTTGTAAACATGACCATGTGCCAGAGCAACTATGATCATCAAGAATGTATCTCTTTTTTTAAAAAAGATTTATTCATTTTATTACAGCCAGATATACACAGAGAGGAAGATCTTCCATCCGATGTTTCACTCCCCAAGTGAGCTGCAATGAGACGGTGCACACCGATCCGAAGCTGGGAACCTGGAACCTCCTCTGGGTCTCCCACGCGGGTGCAGTGTCCCAGTGCATTGGGTCGTCCTCAACTGCTTTCCCAGGCCACAGCAGGGAGCTGGATGGGAAGTGGAGCTGCCGGGATTAGAACCGGTGCCCATATGGGATCCTGGGGCTTTCAAGGTGAGGACTTTAGCCGCTAGGCCACGCCGCCGGGCCCAAGAATGTATCTCTTAAGAATTGAAATTAAGGCCTGGCTTGGTAGCCTCCCCTTGCACAAGCAGGGATCCCATATGGGCACCAGTTCTAATTCCAAAGGCCCCACTTCCCATCCAGCTCTTTGCTTGTGGCCTGGGAAAGCAGTCGAGGACAGCCCAAAGCCTTGGGACCCTGCACCTGCATGGGAGACCTGGAAAAGACTCCTGGCTCCTGGCTTTAAATCAGTTCAGATCCAGTCAATGTGGCCACTTGGGGAGTGAATTAGCAGGGAAAAGATCTCCCTCTCTGTCTCCTCCTCTCTGTATATCTGACTTTCCAATAATAATAATAAAGCGAAAAGAATTGAAATTGGATTTTCCTTCCAATTTATTGATCAGACTTTTACAAATAGAATGGAAAACAAAATCCAAAGTGAAATTTAAATTGTGGCTAATGATTTTTTATTGGTAATTCCCCTGAATACTTACAATCAGTATTATTTTACATAATAAGAGTATACTTTTTATCGCTTCTCGGCCTTTTGGCTAAGATCAAGTGTGAAGCGTATACTTTTAGCTTTTCTTTACTCTCCTCAACTTTTTAATTTTTAATTCATTCATACATTCATTCATTCATAGGGCAAAGTTACAAGCACAGGGAGAGACCAAAAGACATCTTACACATACTAGTTCATCCCCCCAAGATGGCCAAAATGGCTAGGGATCAGCCAGAAAGATGCCAGAAACTTCATTCCATTCAGGCTTTTCATACAAGTTGTAGGGGTCTAAGTACTTAGCCATCTTTGCTGTTTTCCCATGTTCATTAGCAGGAACTATACCAGAACTAAAGCAGCCAGGTCTTGAACCAGCATTTATATGAGATGCTGGTGTCACAGGAAGTAGCTTAACTTGGTGTGCCACAACACGGGTCCACTTTGTCACTTTTATTCATGCTCTAATAGCTATCATCAGTGAAGAAAGGAATGTAAACCATTTAGCCTGTGGTAAATACTTCATAAATCATTATATGTGTTATTTCCAACAAACTACGGTTTCTCAGTAAACACACGCAAAAACAACAGGAACTCAACCATAAGCACCTACATTATCTAATTCTCACCCTCTGATGATTCCTCAGCTTCTGTTCAGCTTCTGCTCAGTCTCTCTGGGCTGCAAAACTTAAGCAAGTAAGGCTGTTAGCCATAAGATGTGAATGTAGCAGCATAGTAGATGAGATGGGTCGAGAGACAGAAAAACAAAGCCAGCATAGCAGGTAGAGAAAGGACTCTGAAAGCTCAAGAAGTCATGGAGGGAAAGACTGTGAAGAGATGCGATAAAATTGTGGAAGACAGCCCTGGCTTGGAAGGCTTGGAAGGCTGAGTGCAGAAAACGGACCCACTTCTGGCTGGTCGGGGTGGGAGGCTGTGGCCTAACCTGGCTGCTCCAGAGCAGCTGGGGCCATCTTAGCTCATGTGGCCAGAGCACCAAATCGATACCTGGCTCTGCTCACTAGCCACCCACCACCGAGCTCTAGGATGGGGAGTTGGGGGTGATGAATTACTGCCTAGGGACATCAATGGATAAGGCCACCATATGTGTATGTGAGGAATAAATCCTGAGGAACACCCAACAACAATGTACTTGCAGGTAAACGAAGGTACTAAGACCTGGTGGTTTGGAGGAGAGGGTTAATAAAATCTGTTTGGGTCAGACTGATTCACCAGCCCACATAGGAGTCCTGAGATGGGCTTGTTAGTGCAGAGCATTGTTGACTGCCACATGCCAGCCCACATGAAAGGTATGGCTAGGCATCTGTCTAGCAGAGCTAGATCCCAGTACCTGACTGAATGTTGAAACAGGGGATGGTTCACATTAGGCAAGGCCATAACACTAACCAGCACACAAGATAACCAAGTCCGGGGGTCGATTCTTTGGGGGATAAGTGGGCCTAACCCCGTGAAAGTAAAAGTTCTGCTGGTTAGCTCAAGAATTGGGTTAACTCAAGAGTTTGGGTGGTGATACGCTGATTAAGGTGTGAACTGAAACCCGCCAACACTCACAGGTACTGGGGCTGAGAATAGGCTGGGCAGGCCCAAGCTGCAGTACCTGCATTTGCATCCTAAAACAGAGTGTGGGCAGGCTGTCCCACAACATCCACCAGCTCATGAAAGGGCCACAATGGAGGGACAGGCTATACCGGGCAAGGGCCTAGCATCTGCTGGCACATATGAGATCTGGGTCTGGGAGTGGGGCTGAGTGGGGAAATCTGAGAAACTCCCCTACATGGTCATAACTCCCACTGCTGAGCACCCACTGGTGAGCACATGGTCCCAGACCTATGGGTCAGGCAAGCTGGGCAAGATAGCCCCATCTGTTGGCAAGTGTGTGGGTTCATTTTGGAAGGCACAGATAAGACAGGGCTGAGCAAACCTTAGCCCACTGGCGAATGCAGAAACCAGACTGTAGTGCAGGTCATTCTGGGCTAGGATATCACACCTACTGGTTTGCATGAGCCAGGGATAGGAGCAGACTAAACAGGGCCAGATTGCAGCACCCGCCAGCAAGAAATGAGACTGGAGGCTGGCTAGGTCAGGCCAGGTCACAGCATCCAAAGCCAAAGGCTAAGACAGATAAGGGGCTATGCTAAGCTGGGTCAGAGCAACCACTGGCATGCACGAGATCTGTGGATTGGAAAAGGCCTGGTTGGGGAACAAAGGGAATGTCCTGGCCTAGGAGTGATTCCCATTGGTGAACACGAGGAACCAGGGTGGGGGCTGCAGTCTGGTCTGGACATAGCTGCATTATCCCTTGGCATGGATGTGGGCTGGGTCTTGAATGCATCGACCTGGACTAGAATCCAGCACCCACTGGTACTTGTGAGAACCTGGGTAGGTATAGGATGGCCTATGCTAAGGCACTGCCCCTATTAAGCCATGCTTGAGCTGTGTCTGGCTATGGAGCAGGCTTGGCTGGGCTGTAGCACCCAACAAGAACTGGAATGGGTGAAGGCTGGACAAGAAAAACCACTGTTCCTGTGGGACAGGAGGTGGACTAAGTAGGGCTGGCCCATGGACCCACCAGTGTGCATGAGATTTGGCATTGGGAAAGATCCAGATGGAGAAGTCAGGGTAATTTCTCTGTCGGGACATGTTCCCTGCAGGTGAGTACAAAACCCAAGATGGGGAGCAGCTCAGACCAGGCCAAAATACGATACCCACTAGCATACCTTTGATGCAGGTCGGGGGCAAGCAAGACTGGGTCAGTTCGTATCACCCACTGCAAATCCAAGCACGAGAACGTAGTGTGGGTTAGGTCGGGTCGGAATGCATACCAGCCAGTCCACATTAGGGCTGTGTCTGGGGGTTGACAGGGCTGGGCTAGGCTGTAGCCCCATCAGTGTGAGCTGAAATTATGGGTGGGCCAGGTCCAGCCAGGCTACAGCACCTACTGCAAATGTTGAGGTGAGGGGGCTGTGCCAGACTGGGCCACAGCATCCAACCAGCACATGTGAAACCCAGTGGGGGTTGGGGGGAGGGATGGACCCAATGGGGAGGTTGTGCCCTCCCTCCCACTGGGCCACTACTCCCACTGGTGAGCATGAGAGCTGGGAGAGGTGCAGACCAGGCTAGGCAAGGCTACAACATCTGATGGCCTACATGTGAGCTGGATCAGAGAAAAGCCGGGTTGGGCTGACTGTACCTTTTAGTACATGCATAATCCAGAGTGCATATGGGTGATTTGGGCTTTGCCACAGCATCAGATGGCCAATGTTGGCATGGGACAAGGCAAATTTTGGCAGGTGCAGGCATGGCCTAGACAGATGGTAACACCCGCTGGCACCAGTGTGGATATTGGGGCACCAGTGTGGATATTGGGGCTGGTTGGGATGAACTGGGCTTCAATGCCCATCAACATGTACAAGAGCTGAATGGGATGTGGGATGGACAGGACCAGTCAACTGTACATATTGCACAGGAACCAGGCTAGGGGGTGGGCTTGATGGGGGTTATTGCTGGTCGTTCCAACTAGGCTGCAGCTCCCATGGTTTGCTTGAAGGCCTGGTATGTGGTGAGCAGGATTGGGCTAGACTGCAACACTGATTGATTTGCAAAAAAACATGGGGCTGGAGGCAGGACTGACCCAGCAATTGCAACTACCAGCATGTGTGTAGGCTGATTCGGGTGACAGACAGTGCCGGACCCTATATTGGCAAACACACAAGAATCTGGTGTTGGATGGCCTCAGATGAGGTTTTTTGGCGATTCCCTACCAGCTGAACCGCTGGACTCACAACCCCAACCATGGAGAGAATTGCAGATTCCATGGTCTGGACCTACTCAGTGGCTCAAACGGAATAGTGGACATCATATCCAGTTGCATATATAGGATATGGCAGTACATTGGAGCCTGCAGAGGATACTTAGTATTACGGCAAAGAATGGAGGACAGAACAAATTGATCAACTACTCCAACCAAGTGTTGGCAGTGAATATCTGGGCAGATGGAGACTCTAAGGTGGACTATAGCAGCCAGTGGATTCTGAAAAAATTTCATTGCGATTGGAGTGACAGGATCAAAAGCAATTCAGGACTATTGAACTATCAAAACCTCTTGAGAACTTTATGGTGTTGTGAATTTCTATTTTCCTTCTTGTTGTTGATTTTGTATCGTGGCTTTTCATTCAAGGGGATGTATAATAACAGCGTAATAGAGACTATCATATTCAGATGTGAGGATACAATGCAGTATGCATCTCTACTTCCAGACCAAAGATGGACTCCCAATGAAACTGTTTACTATATCTTGACAATAGGATGCTGGATTCTCTGCCATTGTCCATGCCTGCCATGATAGACATATGACTGTTTATGAAGAACTATACTAATAGTAATAATGTAGCGGAACTCAGTTGGGGGTGGGAAGGGAAATCCCAAGGCTTATGGAACTGTATCATAAAATAATAATAATAATTTGAAAAAATTATAAACTAAAATAAATAAAGTTGTAGAAGACAATGAAGAGAGTCACCAATTTTGTGGGAACTTATGCACAAATGAGACCCCCAAGTTTCAAATAGCTGCTGCCAGGAAGAGGACAAGTGGGTCTGCCTTGGGATTTCCTATGTGGCAGGCATCATGCCAGGACTTTCATACAAATCATCTCGTTTAATTTACACAAGTGTCTCTTAGGTAAAAATCACCAACTGTCACTTCCAGTAGTGTTAAAGAAACTCTTCTGAGCTTACACAGCTGAGTAAGAAATGATATAGTTGGGACAGGATCTTCAATATCTCAGTGTGGTGGTCTTGCTCTATGTCACCATCTACATCTTTTCGTTATGTTAAAGGCTAGTAGATCTCCTGGATCACACCGCAAGTGTATCCTCCTTGACTGAACAGGAGATAGGTCCATTTTCCTTGCCTCCCCTGACACTCCCCACATTACCAAAAGTTTTACCAGAAGACAACATTGTGTACAATATATTTTTAGTGATCTTCTCCCAAACACACAAATACCCTCTTACCTGTTTGCTAATCTTTGAAGTTCTTTTCACTGAGAGTGGTCACATGTGTGTGGTTGGATTTTCATCAACATCCATGGGAGATCTTCTATCTCATTGGAGGTACATAGAGGACAGAATGATTTTACTAAGTAAAGCAAGGATTTGGTTGAAGAAAGCTGATCAAACCAAGGTCACACCTCTCTGGCTTCACAATCTGACAGCTGACTCTGTGTATAAAAAAAAAGAGAGAGAGAGGATTGGGCAGATGAAGTCTTGAGTCTTATGTAGCCATGTAGGCTTAGAATATGGTGGGAACAAGTCTGATGGAGCAGTCCCATGAAATGAACTCTGAGTACCATGCCATAAAGTGCCCTCAGGGTATCCAAATATATCCAAACAAACCAAGGGATTTGGAGCTTAGCATTTTACAGGAACAGTATTAAGACAGAACTGTGTCTGCGGCAGCAGACATTAAATGAATATACGATCAGGCTTTTCCAATCTGTCGAAATAAATTTACTTGGACGTGTGAGCAGCATAAACTCTGTAAATTCTAGCCTCTGCCTTGAGTTTGAATACATAGTGTATTTCTCCCTAATGACTGGGGCAGGAGAAACAGTTCCTCACCCGATATTCTTTTCTCATTTTAAATAAGTCAGTTCTATGAAATTATGACATTTTTACTGTTAATTTTCATAGCGCTTACTTAGAAGAAGCTTTTCATAACTTTCCTGATGCTGAAAAGCAATACAGCAGGCTTGCAAGCAATGATTTGTGAAAATTAGAGATTTAGAGCATGAGCTTTGTTTAAATCCAGGTTTCATCATGTACAAACAATCTAACTTTGAGCAAGTTATTCTT
Organism: Ochotona princeps; assembly: GCF_030435755.1. Lineage (NCBI taxonomy): Eukaryota > Metazoa > Chordata > Mammalia > Lagomorpha > Ochotonidae > Ochotona > Ochotona princeps. Next base: position 104,775,746 of record NC_080834.1, on the reverse strand, counting down.
ATGTATCTCAGTTTCCACATCTGTAAAGGCTGGTATATTACCTCATAAGCTCATTTTGAGGATTAAATAACTGAATATACATCTGGCAGCAAGGAGTGACTGTTATCTCCCCGCTGCCCTGCCCCTGCTGTCACAAGGGAAAGGGCGAGACTTTGCCCCCACCCACCTGCCCTTCCCCGGTTCCTTCCCATCCCACCCAGATGTCCGCGATCCCTTCACCTATGTACCAAACATTTACAAACAAATACATTTAATAAATAAGGCATAAGTAGCACATGTGAAGTGTGCCTTTCTCCAACAGAGATTCCAAGAATGAGCAAAGAGGAAGGAGGTTGAGAAGAGGCGGCAAGATTGTAGCCACTGTTCCCATATGCTGGGACAGAGAAGAAAGTGACTAAAACCTCTCTCATTAGTCCATGTCTCAGCAGTTCACCAGTGCTTCACAGCTTTAATCAGCTAGAGAGCACTTTAAAATGTGGATCTTTTCCATTACCCAGCCTCTTTTGTTATTTTGATCATGGGTCACAGGTCAGGAAAGCATTTGAAAATACATTGCTTCAGAGGAAAAAGGTAAAGATATTGTACCAGGAACTAGATGAGGTGTTTTCTTAATCCTAAAGCATTTGGCAATTTTTCCACCTTAGAGCCCCCAAATTAGCCTGTCCTTTCTCTTCACTAATTACAAAAATAAAGAATTGCAGTGGTTCCTGAGATAGACAAACTCGCTGCCTCTGCTGTCCAAATAAGGATAAAATCAGCCAAACCAAGCATCCTGTTGCCAAGTGATGACCTTCCCCAAGCAACCAGTGCTTTAATTCTAACCTCATGCACATTTCAAGAGAAATGTAAAGCAGATGTTTGTGTTCCACCAGCACATAAATCATTGACATTTACGTTTTTATGATCAAGGAGCTTCAACTACCAAGCTGCATTTTGCTGAAACCAGAGTTGGGCCTTAGCAAACAACATGATATTTGAAAAGTCTAAATGCAGTCAAATGACCATTTTTGAACTTGCGGTTTCACAGATTCAGGCTAAATTAATTTTTAATCCTTTAGTCAGTTTCCTCACTCACATCTATAGATGTTTCTTCATAGCAAGTGAGAATATGCAAAAGACAAATCATGTGTGTTTTTTAATATTTCCATAAGCACAATCAGTAAGCACAATGTCTGCTTTATACTAAAACCAGCAAAAGATTTCAGGAAACGTGAACCATATTCCAGCATCAAGTTACTTAGGACTAATTTTTACTTTTTTTTAAGGTGATTTATTTATTTGAAAGGCAGAATTAGAGAAAGATATTTCATTTGCCTATTAACTCCCCTGAAAGCCACAACAGCCAGGGCTGGGCCAAGTCACAGCCAGGAACCTAAATTCCATCCAAGTCTCCCATATGTGTGCAGGGGCCCAATCATGTGGGCCATCTTCCACTGCTTTCCCAGGAGCATTATTGCAGAGTTAGATCGGAAATAAAGCACCTGGGATTCAAACAGGCAACCATATGGGAATCCAGCATTGCAGGTGGTAACTTAAGCCACTGCACCATAACACTGGCCTCTAACTTTCATTTCTAATTTTGCTGAAATCGTGAGTGAGTACCTTACACTGAGAGTTGGCCAACATTGTCTGTGAATGGTCAGAGAATAGATACTACAGGCTTTGTGGGTCGCTTGATCTGTTCGTTTGCCAAGGCAGCTGTAACAAAGTTCCACAAACCGAGAGGCTTCCACGGCTCCCAGGCCTGGAGGTTGGATATCTGACATTAGAGTTCAGTAGGGTTAGTTCCTTGTGATAGCTACAGGAACCTGCACCAGGCCTCTCTTGTAGCTTCTTGTGGATTGCCAGTGATCTTTGGCCTACCTTGGCTACATCACCTCTGCATCTACCTCTGTTCTTGCATGACAGTCCCTGTGTCCACGCTTGTGTGACAGTCATACTGTGTAAGATGCCCATCCTACTCTAGGACAACTTTGTCCTAACTTACTTACATTTGCAATAACCCTACTGACAAACAAGTTCATATTCTGCAGCCCTAAGATGATGACTTCTGCGGGGTCTCCCCCACAGATACCCCGTTGCCAGAGGGGATGAGCCTGCTGCCCGCCACCCAACCTCCCCACCCGCGAGAGACAAAGAGACGGACAGGGGTTCTGTCTAAGCAGTTCCAATTTATTGGGGAAATTCAGTTTCTTATATAGGGTGAGGGATAGCCTCAGGCCAGGAATTTCAGGAATTCCAGGAGGGGAGAAACTAGGAGCCAATCACTAGGATAATGACTGCGGGCGCCATTTCCCATAGGCCAGGGGTGGGTGAGTGAGATGGCCCTGGTCAATCAGTCTTCCAAATGACCCCTGGTTCATGCCCAGGGCTCTGTCCTTGGCCACCATCTTGCCCCCCACCTATAATCCAGTGACCTTTACTGTTAGTCACCATCTTATTGACTTAGTGACCTCTTTGCCCTTGAGCCCCACAGACGTCAACATATGGATGGGGTGGTAGGGGTAGGGCAATAAAGGGCACAATTCTTCCCAAACATGAGTTGTCTGTACCAACTTCTGCCCTAGAAGTGACAAAAGCAGCTGAAGAAAACACCATAAACAGGGGGCAGATGTTTGGCAGAAAGGGTTAATCTGCTGATCAGAACACCAAGAGCTTGGGTTCAATTCCGGACTACTCAGCTTCTGATACTGATTCCCACTAATGTGTCCTGGGAGGTGATAGAAGCAGGGTCAAGTACTTGTGTGTCTGCTGCCCACACAGCAGACCTAGAAGGAGTGCTTGGCTTCTGGCCGGGGCCTCACCCAAACCTGGATATTACGAGCAGACATTTGGAGAGGGAATCAGAAGACAGATCTCTTTAACTCTGTTTCTCTGGCCATTCAAATAAAATGAAACTATCATTTGTATCATACAGTAGCATCATTTTCTTCAAGAAGGTTCTTGATTTCCTTTTTCATGTCTTCAGTGACACATTAGCCATTCAGTAGCATGTTATTTAATTTCATGTTATTTTTAATTTCTTCTTTTCTTCCTGTTGTTGATTTTCTTTTGTGGCTTTTCATTCAAGAAGATGTATAGTAACTATGTAATGGAAACTATCATATCCAGTAGCATGTTATTAAACTTCATGGTGTTGTGAATTTCTATTTTCCTTCTTGTTGTTGATTTTGTATTGTGGATTTTCATTTAAGGGGATGTATAGTAACAGCGTAATGGAGACTATCTTATCCAGATGTGAGGATACGATGTAGTATGCATCTCTACTTCCAGACCAAAGATGGACTCCCAATGAAACTGTTTACTATATCTTGACAATAGGATGCTGGACTCTGCCATTGTCCATGCCTGCAATAACAGACATATGATTGTTTATGAAGAACTATAGTTATACTGTAGTATACTATAGCAATAATTTAGGGGGATTCAGTTGGGGGTAAGAGGAGGGAATATGGGGAGGAGGTTAGGAAATCCCAAGGCCAATGAAGATGTATCATAAAATGATAATAATAATAATAATAAAAGTAAAAAAACTTAAAAAAACAAAGTGAAGCTAAATAAGTAAATGCTTTCAAACAAAAGACACATGCATAAATAGGCCTGGGTGTGTCTCTGTAGAGCTTTATTAATAATATTAGGCAGCAGGCCTGCAGGCAATAGTTTCTGAAGCCCTGACTTATATCCTTTGTGAATATGAAGCAAAACTTGAGGAGATTGGTGCTTGGCATGGAAGAGAGGAAAATGTGTGTTCATGTTGCCGGAATACCTGTTTTTTAGTATGTACTCTAATCCTGCTTGGAATTAGCTTTCTTTTCACTTTATACTCACATCTAATCTGAATTAATATAGCTTCCATGAAACAAACAGCCACAGATTTTATAATGGCAACTCCATCAATCATTATACACTTTGTCTTGTATTGTTACTAAGTTCCTGAGTGACAGATTTTGCCATTTAGCCTTATACTGCATGTTTTGATCTTGAGTATAAATGTGTGCAAAGCATTGATAATGGCTTATGGGTTTTGATTATTTGTATGGTTATCCCCATGAAAACAAATATTTATTGATTTCCATGAAATCAGTATTTCATGTACATTAAATTATGACAGTAAGTCCCAGAAAAGACACAAACAGCGTCTCTGGGGCCTTCCGCTTTTGTAGAAGATGCACATACAAAGAAAACAGATGCTACGTAACATGTATTCAAGCATCACCGAAAGATGTCTGGACACGTCCGCAGCTGGAAGAGATTGCTCTGTTCTTTGTCAGCGCATGCACATGGAATCCTGCATCTTCACTTATTGAACTTTGAATGAAACCAATCAGAAAGTTCTGCATAGGGTAGTAGTTAAAAGTGCACAGAAAGAAACCAAAGGCTTAAAGATTACCTGTGCTGTAAAAAAAAAAAAAAAATTATCAACTGGGCACATAGCATATATAATAGAAATGAAGGTCATGTTCCCATTTACATAAAAACACTGATAAGCAGGCATTTGACACAATGGCAAAGATGCCATCCAGATACCCATGTCCCATATCCAAGTGCCTGCGAGAGAGTCCCAGCTCTATTTCCAGTTCTAGCTTCCTACTAATGAATGTCCTGGGAGACAGCAGGTGATGGCTCAAGTTACAGGCCCAGATTAAGTTCCAGGATGTTGATGAAAGCCTAGCTGAACCCTGGCTATTGAGGCTATTTGGGGAGTGAATCAGTCAATGGAAGATATATGTGTGTGTGTGTGTGTGTGTGTGTGTGTGTGTGGTGTGTATGTGATTCACCTATCTCTTTTAATAAATAAATATATTTTCAAAACTATTGGTAGAGCTTATTATGACACTTTATACCCAAGCAATTGGCATCTGAAACCCTGGAACTCATCCTTCACATGACCGTAAAGGTAGCTAGAGTCAGAGTCTAGCATCTGCTTTAAATTTTCAGAGAACAGATGTACAAACCATGGGATGTCTCAGAGAGGATGAAACGAACTTACTCAGAGTACCAGCATTAAGATGTTGGCAGCTCAATTCAACTTTCCTAGAGGTGCCTCATGAAATCACTTCCTTGGGGTGCCCTAAAATTGGCCTTGTGTTTACCATCTGAAAGAAAATGCCCACTGCATTATGTCAATTATAAAATAGGTCAGATTTGGGGGACCAAAAAAAGTTGACCATGTGCCTTTAATCAGATATGTTCCTTGAAAGGTTTTCAGTTGAGAAAGGGATGTTCAGAGGAAGTAGCAGCTATGCTGAGATATTTGAAATGCACCTGACCTGCAATGTCAGATATATGGGGCTTCAATAATTCTAACTATTTTAAAGCATAAATTTTACTTCTAAAATTGCAACCAAAGTGTTATTGTTGTCTCTGTGATTATGGGAATACCACAACATACCCTAAGTAATACATCCATGACTTGCAATAGTAAAAATCAAAATCTGCCTAAATGTATCCAATTTAATTCTATATCATCATATGATTTGATTTTGTTGTGCCTGAGATGAGCCTCAAATGCAAGTAATAGAACAAGAATTTGTTTCACAGAAGAAACAGTAATGTGTTCCAGAAGTGTTTTTAATCTGGGAGTACTTTTAATCCCATGATTGATCTGTGGCTTAGAAAGTGCTCTGCTAGCTGAAGACCCTTCCATGTTTACCTCTGTTAACCTGTGTTTGCTCAGATGAAGGTAAAGGCCTTCAATCTTCCTGTAACACTAAAAAAAAAAAAAAAAAAGGAAGGAACAAAACTTTTTTTCTTCCTTCCCAATACTTTGCAAACTTTAACTAGGAAATGAAGCACTACAATGTGCCAATGAAGAATACTGATAATATTAATAATGATGGTGAAGATGATGAGACTGATGAATTAGACAATATAATTCTCTTCTTATTCTAAGTGTGAAAACTGAAGCAAACTGATGAAGTACCTTTCCCAAGATCAGTGGCTTCACAATTAGAACTTGGGTCTTTCCTCCCCTCACACCTCTTCTTCAGAGGAGAACAAATATCACTAATGTTCATCCTCCCCAGGAGAAAACCATACCAGCCCATTCAATGGCCAATTAGAATAAATTGTAAATTAGAACAAATATGATAGGTAATACAAAAATCAAAAGCTCTCTGAAGAAAAGGAACAAAAACCCTGAATAAATAAGCTTAACGGTCCATTGTTTGTGGGGAAAATGATGAAATTATCATCAAAATATTCTATTGAGTTGAAAATGAAGATAAATTTTTATGTAGAGAGATTTTACTGAAAAAAAACTACCTTTAAAAAGTAAGACTCTTCTAGGGCAGATATTAGCTTTCATAAAAGAGATATCAGTCGCTTTCTGATAAGAGATAAAAGTATGCTTTGTGTACCTTAATAAACTAGTCAGTTGTGATTCTCCATACTCACCCATATTTAAGGGGATGTTTGTGCTAAGAATTTGGATATTAAAAGCTAGTCTGCACAAGAGAGTGTTATGATCTGAATCATTCAGAGTCTAACTCATTCAGATGAAAATGTACATTTTCAGTAAAAGCAATTTTAGAAATCCAGGTTAAAAGTAAATACTATACCCTGTCTTTTAGCCTAAGAAAAAAGATAATCCAGCCTAAATGTCAATCTTCAGATGCCAAATCTATGTTTAAATAATATGTCCTTCTGCTTCCCCGGTTGCAGCTCTGGATGAAGTATTGTTTCCACACTCACAGACATTAGCCCAGCTATGCAGAGAGAAAAAAAAATCTTCCTTTGGACAGTGCATCTTTCAGACATTCTCTTTTATTGATTTGTTTTCTCCTGTCCCTTTTCTCCTTCTTTTGTTTCCTTATCATAGCTCCAGGTTATTACGTGCAATGTATTGATGGGAATGGATGGTTTTGGTCGATGGAGAGCTAATGCATCCCTAATCCCACTATTGTTACAGAGTTATGCTTTACTCTGGTCTCTGATGGAGGAAAAGGTGCAAAGCTGTTGATCCTAGTTTTATTTGTCACAAACCAATCCATCAATCAAGCACAAGCATGTCTGAATGCTGAATGACATGTGGGTCTCAGCTGAAAAAATTCGATAACACTGTATTGTCAGGTCGCTCACTCTTTTTTTGATAAGAAATACATTTGACTGAAATAGATAAGCATGCAACAACTAAAGACTCGAAGAGAGAGAGAGAGTGACATATTGGCACCAAAGGTTATATATATCTTTGGTATTGATGATACTTATGAGTAACTAAAATAAGAGAGGCCAGCTACAGCTGAAGACATGCAACATCTCTAAGCCCAAGTTATGTTGAAGTGTCATTGCTTTACTGTTCTTTGCATTTTCAAATATGAGTCTGACTGTATTTCACAGTCAGCTGTCCTGGTTAAAATGCAAGCCAGTCTGCATTTGGTGAAGGTGGTGTCATGCAAGTAATCAAATATCACTTGTTTGTACCAATCTCAATAGTACAAGCAGACCCTTTCTGTGATGTGGTAGGTAAATCCCATGCAACGTTTGTGCATGTGTGTGTATGAACTCCTAAGTTCACAACTGTCTCATCTTGTGAGTGAAAGCATTTAAGGGGGAAAAAAGGCTTTAATTATTTTAAACTGGAAATATATATGCATGTCATTTTAATAGTCACTTAACTTATAATTACAGTCTCAAAAATGGTTTCTGTGTGTCCCTTTTAGTCTAGTTACTAAATTAGGTACTTTAATACATTATGAAAGCCTGTCTTTTCAGTTATATACAATTTTCTACTCATAGTTATTTCAAGATAATTGCATTTGGAAATAGTTAAAACATTAAAAACAACACTAGTATAATGTAATTTTAGGAGCAAAATTAATCAACAGATCAGAACATTTTAAAAAGCCATTTTATTTTCTTGTCATAACATTTTAGAGAAGACGAGTATTTTTAACTGACCTAAAAAAAAAAAAAAAAAAAAAAAGGCCCATCAAGAAAAGTAACAGAAAGACAGTCCTGATTTACAGGGCATGAGGATGAACATTCGGCAGCCTTAAGTATCCCAGGATATGAAAGTAAGTCATTTTTTTCTCTGTTCAGTGACTGGGGGATAGAAAACTGCAAAAAAAAAAAAAAATCAATGTGGGAGTGCTTTAGATTTGTTGGGTAAATTACATGTGCTTGGCCGCTCCATTGTATCTGCCCTATATTCTATACAAGATACTTTAGATGGGACTGTCACATAATACATACACTTCATATTGATTTTGCTAGATTTAAGAGAATTTGAATTGAACTCCATAATAAAACAAGAAGAGAAGCTGTTTTTCCCTTCACATTCCTAATACCTGAATTACTCTTGAAATTAACGTAGTAACTCCCAATTTTGAAATGACGGTAGGAGCCTACCAGAAAATCTAATTTAGTTGTTAATTCTCCTCACCTTCTATTTCTGCTTCTCATTTACATGTTATGGTAACTCGTCCAGCTCTTTAAAAACATACTCATTCTTTTTTTTTTTCTTTCATTTATTTAATTTTGTTTTATGACACCATTTCATAGGCTCTGGGATTCTCCCAACCCCTCCCCCAATGATGGATTCCTCCACATTGTTGCAGTAGTACAGTTCAAATCCAGTCATGATTCCTTCATTACAATCAATAACATACTCTTTCTTAAAGACTTTCCTGAAAGGCCTTGAGTGAGCATATGTAAGCCAACCAAGCCCTAGAGAGTTGTTAGAATTACTAAACAGTAGACTTTTTAGTGATTCCAACTTGCCTTGGTTTTGTCTCACATTGCTTTTTTTTATTAATTTTTTTAGATTTCTTTTTTTTAATTGGAAAGGCAGATATACAGAGAGGAGAGACAGAGAGGAAGATATTCTGTCCGATGATTCACTCCCCAAGCAGCCGCAATGGCTGGAGCTGAACTAATCCGAAGCCAGGACCTCTTCCAGGGTCTTCCACACGGGTGCAGGACCCCAAAGTCTTAGACCATCCTCAACTGCTTTCCCAGGCCACAGGCAGGGAGCTGGAGGGGAAGTGGGGCCGCCGGGATTAGAACTGGTGCCTATATGGGATCCTGGTGCATTTAAAGCAAGGACCTTAGCCGCTACACTATCACGCCGGGCCCTATTAATTATTTCTATTTTTGATGATTTGTACATAAGTTGATTAAGGTGGTAAGGGTCAAGGGCTACAGGAAAGTGATAGAGATCACCATTTCCACATTGTCTTTTTTTTCTTCCTGTATCGGGGGAAGGGGAAGACAATGAGAGAAGCCACACCCAGCCACCCAGCACCACTCCAAGATCGCCAATGTGAGAAATGCTCTGAGGATCCTGCTCAAGTGGTTTGATAGTTCAACAGTTCTGAATTACTGCCTATCTCACCACTCCAATCACAATGAAATCTCTCCAGAATCTGCTGCTTGACACAGTCCACCTTAGAGTCTCTGGTTGCCCAATCACTGCCAACACTTCCTGGAGTAGTTGATCAATTTGTTCTGTCCTCTGTCCTCTGTTGTTGTACCAGGTGTCCTCTGCAGACTCCAATGTACTACCATATCTTCCATGTGCAACTGGATATGCTGTCCACTGCTCTGTCTAAGCCACTGAGGAGGCCCAGCTCTGACACATGCACTCCACGGTCAGACCATGGAACCTGCGGTTCTTTCCATGGCTGGGGTTCTGAGTTCAGTGGTTCAGTTGCAGGGGAACCCCCAAAAAACTTCATCTGATGTGATCCCAGACTGATTCCTGTGTGTGCTTGCCAATACAAGGTCCAGCACAGTCCCTTTGTAATCAGCTTATGCGCATGATGGTAGCTGCAATTGCTGGATCAGTTCTGTCTCCAGCCCTGTCTTCTACACAAACCAATGAGTATTGCAGTCCAGATTGATCCTGCCTACCACAAACTCAACCTTCACATACACCAGTGGGAGCTGCAGCCTAGTCAGAGTGACCTGCAATAACCCCCACAAGACCTGCCCCCGGTCCTGGTTCTAATTTTGCCTCATTCTGAAGTGATTTTGGTCCTATTTTAATAAATTTAGAGCTACTGTAGGGGGTTGAGCAAGGGTTCAGGGAGTCCATGTTTATCTTCATGAAAGCTGCTCCCAGGCTGACGCTACCTAGAAGTCTCTAAGAAAGCCAGCAGAGGGGCCTAGCGGCTTAAGTCCTCGCCTTGAATGCCCCGAGATCCCATATGGGCACCGGTTCTAATCCCGGCAGCTCCACTTCCCATCCAGCTCCCTGCTTGTGGCCCGGGAAAGCAGTCGAGGACGGCCCAGTGCATTGGGACCCTGCACCCACGTGGGAGACCCAGAAGAGGTTCCTGGTTCCCGGCATCGGATTGGCGCGCACCAGCTCGTTGCGGCTCACTTGGGGAGTGAATCATCGGACGGAAGATCTTCCTCTCTGTCTCTCCTCCTCTCTGTATGTCTGACTTTGTAATAAAATAAATAAATCTTTAAAAAAAAAAAAAGAAAAAGAAAGCCTGCAGAGAGATAAGAGACTCAGTTTCTGCTCAGAAAAATAATGATGTGAGTGACACTGTTCTGCACCACTGTGGGGCTTGGGCTCCCAGCTGATAATCCAGTGTCTATTTAATCTGAGAATAAGGATTTCCTGAATCTGGGGTGGAAGTTCCAGACTTGGTCCCGGAGGGGAGAACGTAGACTTTGCAATGGTACCCAGGAAGATTGGAAATTAGAGCATGAGGAACACTAGGATCCACCTTGAGATGGAGATCTCATCTCAACACATGGGGCCTCTCTCGTTCAGAAACACCTGGGGAAGAGGATGAAATGTGAACTGGAGGTGGTTCACAATCTGCAGACATCTTGAAACTGCTTTTAAAATGTTTTGAAAAATATAGAAGATTTTAAAGAAAAAGCAATCATGAATGTTCTCATTCAGGAGTAGTATGTGTTGCTTTTCTACTCTGTGAAATGCATGATATGATGTCACCTTAAAAGAAGGACAGTTAGCTGATCTTCTGGCAGTACTTTTTTGTTGTTGTTGTTCAAGAGATAGGCAGACAGAGACAGAAAAATTCTGGTTCATACCCCAAATGCCTACTGTTGTGGGCTAAGGAGTTGATTAGCGCTCGTTGGGATGGGCAGGAACAGGAACTGGGCTTTTAGCTAGACTAATTGAAGTCATCTGTATCCAACTTCCCGGCTAAATTAAGACTTGGGGGTAGGGGGAAGAGTATATAAGGAGAGGTGAAGGAGCAATAAAGAGAGACTTCACAGAGACTTCTACCATCACTGGTCTCCTGTTGGTGCTTCATCCCCAGATCCTCTCCCTGTCCATATTACTGGCTCTGCAGGTCAGAGCAGCCTATGATGGCCAATAAGGTCCAGAATAGGATAAGAGCCAGGAATTTAATTCAGGTCTCCCAGACAGACGGCAGGAGCCAAACTACCTGTGCCGTCACTGCTGACTGCCCTGGTCTGTGTCATCAGGAAACTGGAATCAGGAGTTTGACCCAGAAATCATGCCCGGGTACTCCAGTGTGCATGTCTTAACTGGCATCTTATCCATCAGACTAAATATATACCTCTACATGGGAATATTTTTAATGTACTCAGTTCCACATTAAAAGTCCTGCTTCCCAGCCCAGTAAATGGCTCAATGGCTAAACCCTTCCCTTGCAAGTGCAGGGATCCCACATGGGTGCCAGTTTATGTCATGACTGCTCCACTTCCTATCCAATACTCCACTTGTGGCCTGGGAAAGCAGTGAAAAATTGCCTAAAGCCTTGGGACCCTGCACCCACATGAGAGACCCAGAAGAAGCTCCAGGCTCCAAGCTTTGCATCAGCTCAGCTCTGACTGTTGCTGCCACTTGGGGAGTGAACCAGCAGTCAGAAGATCTTTCTCTCTGCACATCTGCCTTTCCAATAAAAATAAATTTTTAAAAATTCTACTTCAGATATCCTCTGGTTAAAGAAAAACAGTTTAAATGTTTTATTATTCAAAAATGACATGAAACCAAAATGTTTTCACCCATAAGTGAATATTATGGTCTGCAAGATCGGGACAGTTGTGGAGCTGATGTTTAGCTAACACTTAGGATCCCTGCCTCCCAACTGAGTGTATCTGGGATCTAGTCCCACCTTTGCATCTGATGCAGTGACCTGTTAACGTATACCCTGGAGGTAGTGGACGATGGCCCAGGTACTTGTGCTCCTGATACCCAGATGTTCCTGACTCCCAGCTTCTCCTGGCCCAACTCTGGCTGTTTGGGTAGAGACCCAGCCGATGGTACCACATGCATTCTCATTCTCTCTCCCCTGTCTCTCTGTCTCTCCCTCCTCTCTCTCTGTCACCCTACATTTTAAATAAATGATCCTATATAAAGCAAAAGGTGTTCCATTATGAGCCAGAATTTTGAGGCCTGTTTTCCCAATGGCTGAAGAATCTAGAAACCACTTACTCCACAGGATTATAAAGTAAAATTCTAACCACTTCTGCCAGCACTTAGTACAACAACCAAGTATGCATATGTGTGTATAATACTATTTGACTTTGAAACATTTGTTATAGAAATGCTTACAATAAAACCTAATTTTAAAATGAGATAATAAAATTAGAAATTTATGAGTGAAGAAAATTCTGGACCTTTTCTGAAGAACACAAAACAAATATTTGAGAAATAATGCAGATATACTACTTTATTGATAAGAAGATTCAATATGTGACATCAGTTAATTCATTCCAAGTAAATACATAGATACAGTACAACATAATTAAAATCTCAATATCATTTTTGGCATTTAAGGACAATTTCAAAATAAGCAGGAAGTATGTCATTGTAAAAGCTAAAAAAAAAAGAAGAAGAAGAAAGGAAGAAGGAAGAAGGGTGGGAGTGTAGGTGGGGGAGGGGAGCGTGGAAAGTATCACTATGCTTCTAAATCTGTAACTATGAGAAACACGAAGTTTGCTCACCTACTATAAATAAAATAATTTTTTAAATGTATACAATTCCTAGAAGGGAAATCAGTAGAGCATGATTTGAACATGTACTGATTGTCTGTGAAGTATAAACTTACAAATCTAATCAGAATGTTGTACTAAGTATTAGGAGGAAAAATAATTCTAAAGTTTATTTAGAATAATAAATGAGTGATGTTAGAAAAATGCTTAAAAAGGAAAGAAAGTGATGGTAGAACTTGTTCTACCATGTGACAAAGTACATCATAAAGTTTTAGTACTTAAAGCTTGTGCTCCAGGAATCTCTCTGTATGTGAGATCCCCAGTTGAAAAACCGTGTCCAGTAGCTAACAAACTCTGCAGACATAAAGCACAAGACAACAGACAAAGTAGTGACAGCAATGATGATGGGAGACTTCTCTTTCCTGAACAACATTCCCACAGAGAGTACCACAGGGGGAGAAGACAGGTACCATAGGAGCACACAAAGAACTGAGACGCATTCTCGATACCCTCTTCTAGCATCCCATAGCAACAGAGGTGCTACAGTCCATTTCAGAAGGGCTCATACAGATAGTTTTTTCAAGATTTATTTATTTTTATCAGAAAGTCAGATATAGTGGCCACAACGGCCAGAGCTGCTGATCCGAAGCCAGGAGCCAGGAGCCAGGAGCTTCTTCTTGGGTTTAGAGTCCCAAAACCTTGGGCCGTCCTCTACTGCTTTTCCAGTCTACAAGTAAGGAGCTAGATGGGAAATGGGGCCACCAGGGTGAGAACTGGCACCCAAATAGGATCCTGATGCATGCAAGCTGAGGACTTTAGCCACTAGGCTACTGTGCCAGGCCCTCACAGAGAAAGTTTTGTCTCTCCAATTCTCATCTCCATTGCATTAGTTAAGGCTGTAGTAGCTGTGCCTACAACTAGTTTCCCCCTAGGAACAGGTATTTGGTACAACGGTTGAAGAAACCACAGGCCACATCCCACATTGAGTGCTTGGTTGCATCCCTGATTCCTTTGTTTCAGATCCAGCTTCCTGTTAACATGTGTCCTGGGAAGCCACAGGTGATGGTTCAAGTACCTGCATCCCTGCCACACACAAGGGAAATGCTTCCTTAAAGAAAATAATAGCATAACAAAAAGGGAAGAAAGCCTTGTTGGAGCAAGTTTAAGTGGCTGCAGCATCTCATCGGGAGACAGCCATCAATATTTCCATCTGAAATGCACATAACCTGTATCCTAGCAATTCCATTTGCAAGAGTTTAAGCCAAGGAAATAATTATACATATTGCCAATTATGTATGTAAAAGGATGCTTAATGCAGTATTTCATCTTTGTGATTACACATAAAAGTGGTGAGGGAATTAAGTATCCACTGATAAGGAAATGGTCATACAGATGACAGTGCCTTCGTGTACAGGAATACTTTACAGTCATTAAGATGGATGACATTCACATTATCTATTATTTAGTTCCACTGGCAAAACTCTAAATGAAATACATTATTTCATTCAATCTTTTCAGCAATGCTTTTGAGTCAGATATGATCAGAATTCTCATTTTAAAGATGGAAAGCAGGGCCTGGTGCAATAGCCTAGTGGCTAAATCCTTGCCTTGCATCTGCCAGGAACCCAAACGGATGCCAGTTCATGTCCTGGCTGCTCTACATCCTTTGCAGCTCCCTGCTTGTGGCCTGGGAAAGCAGTTGAGGAAGGCCCAAAGCCTTGAGACCCTGCACCCGCGTGGGAGACCTAGAAAGAAGTTCCTAACTCCTGGTTTTGGAATGGCTCAGCTCTGGCAGTTGTGGCTACTTGGGGAGTGAACTAGCAGATGGAAGATCTCCCTCTCTGTCTATCCTTCTCTCTGTAAAAAAGAAAGAAAGAAGGAAGGAAGGAAGGAAGGAAGGAAGGAAGGAAGGAAGGAAGGAAGGAAGGAAGGAAAGGAAAGAAATGGAGCACCTAGGATTCAAATTGGTACCTTTGTGGGATGCTGGCGCTGTGAGTAGCAGCTCAGTTTGCTGTGCCACAACTTCAGCCCAATCCTTCACTTTCTTAACTGCATTTTCTGGCTTGGTTTTGTTTCATTTAGTAAGGACTGCATATTGCACTCAAAACTGTATTCCTGTTTTTATTTTATTTGGAAGGCAGACAGACACTGAAGACCCTTCCATCTGTTGTCTAACTCCACATAGACCTGCAACAGCCAGGCTGGTCAGGCCAAGGACAGCAACCTACAGCTGAATCTGGGGATCCCATGTGGGTATCAGGGATCCAAATTACTGAATCATTGTCTGCTGCCTCCTAGGGTATACGTTAGCAAGGAGCTGGAATGGAAAGTGAAGGCGTGACTCAAACCCAGGCACACCAATACGAAACAAGGGCATCCTTGTTTAAGCACTGCTGATGATTAAGCACTGCTCTGAATGCCCACTTTACACTTTTTGAGGGAAGCAAATGACTCTAAGATAAAACCAGTAACCTTGAAATGTAGAGCAAGGAAAATTGTTTCTATTATAGTAAAGGTAGATACATAGAATGTGGTGTTGAGACATCCTGGAGGTTTTCCTAGAGAACATGATTGCTCTAAGTAAATAATGTGTAAGTGAGAACTTGAAAAGGTAGTTGTCATTTTTTTTAATGATCAAACTGTTATATGCTAATCAAGATATGAAAGTGATCTCTTTCTATGTTCTAATTACCTGAGTTCAAGTATTATTTTAATATGCTTTATAATAATTCATGAGTAGCTAACATGAATTGTGAGTTTCTTGATATAAAGAGTGAACAAAGCAGGTCACTTTTAACCTATTGTCTTTGTTTTCCGAAAACCATTCTCTGAGATCAGACACACTTTTTGCACACAGACTGTTGATCTGGGAGATCCCCAGGCCAGAGGGCTGAGCCTGCCATATAATAGTATGAAATGTTTACTCATTATCCCCAGAGGTGTTGTTCCTAGGACAAGATGATCCCTAATCACCAGTCCCTATAAATCACAATCCAGTAGAGCACTTGTACCACTATTTTTTTTGTCTCTCCTTTCTTTTTTAAATGAAATCAAGAGATAGCAAAGAAATGAAAGACACTTTAGCAAGATAACATGGTCTTGTACTCTAGTTGGTAGAAGTATGGAATGGGTCCCTTAATGCTCAGTTGGGACCAAAGCTAGAACAGCAACTCAGATCTCCAGATTCTTCTTAGCACAGAATTCTCTGGGAGATATTGAGTAGCATTCAGTCTGAGGACTTGGCAGAGTAATGACACACAGTTTTAGCTCAGGAATAGCAGCAGGTGAAGATGAAGGTGTGATGAAGAGACAGGGATGGGAGCTCACTATACACATGCTAGTTTTGCCACTAACAGGAAGAGAGCTGCACTTTCCCTTAACCACATTTTTCTGAGAATAGTGAACCATAAGTCACAATGTTGTAGAGTCCAAAATAACATGCCCTAAGGAAGATTCGTCTATTCATGAAAAGCCAAGGGCTGGGCAAAAAAGAGCTCCAGATGTTTTCCCCATTCTTCCCATTTTAGGCTTCACTAAACACATAAGAATAGATGGAGAAATAGGTCCTTGTCATTAGTGATTTGAGAAAAATAATTCTCTCACCTCTAAAATAAGATTTCTAGTGGCTTACGGATAAGCTTGATCTTCCCACATTAAAGAATCATTCTCTTAACACGAAGAATGGTCCGCATTTCAGTACTGAAGAAATGCATATTAAGAGTGTCTCTGCCAGGCTGTACATTGTGGCACACGGAATAAGCCACCTGTGGTAATCTCTGTGTATGTTGTGGAGTGCTTGGGACCTGATTCCTCCTCTGTTCCCTGCTAATGCCTTCCATGGGATGCAGCACATGGAAATTCAAGTATCTGGAGCCCAGAACCATGGTTATTGAGGGCACTTGGGGTATGAAATGACACAACAAAGGTGTACATGGATATGGGTATGTGTGTGTCGTTCTGCCTTTCAAATAATTATAACAATGATTATTTTTCACAGAAGAACTCATGTGCCAAACACTGTTCTTGATACCTGGTCCCCTTCAGAAAGAAAGTTATTAATAATAAACAGTTTGTATCCTGAAGACACTTAAAAATGTGAAGTGGGGAAAGAATTTGGTACAGCACTTAGATGCTGCTAGGGACACCTGCATCCAAGATCAGAGGAGCAAAGTATGAGTTCAAGTATCCAGTCTACTTCTGAGTCTAGCTTCCTACTAATGCACACATTGGGAGGCAGCAGAGGGCTCAAGGGAATTGGATCCCTGCCTCTCACATGGAAGACCTAGACTGAGTTCTTCCGCTTGACCTGGACCTAACTGTTGTGGCCATTTGGGGAGTGAACCAATGAAGAGAAGATCTGTTTCTTTTGCTCTATATCCCTCTTTGATAAAATGAGAATTTAAAAAAATGGGGGCCCGGCGCATTGGCCTAGTGTCCAAAGTCCTCATCTTGCATGCCTGGGATCCCATATGGGTGCCGGTCATATCCCAACTACTCCACTTCCCTTCCCGCTCCTTGCCTATGACCTGGGAAAGCAGTACAGGATGGTCCAAAGCCATGGGACCCTGCACCTGTGTGGGAGACCAGGAAGAAGCTCCTGGCTCCTGGCTTTGGATAAGTTCAACTCTGGCCATTGAGGCTACTGTCTCTTCTTCGCTCTGTAAATCTAACTCCCCAATAAAAGTAAATAAGTGTTTTAAAAATTATTTTTTCTAGGTAGGATTTAGGGGAAAAAAAGACAATGTAAATAACGTCAGGTAAGTTAGCATAAGCTTAGGGTGTTTGTCACTCGAAAGAAAGGGGAGATGAGACATACCAAGAAATAGGCATAGATGTAATAGAGCCCAGAAAGAGAAAGATGTGGCAAAAGACTAACATTGACAGTGAACCTAGGATGAGCATGAACGACCCTTCTTGTCCTGAAGATCATGAGAGCCACGGATGGGCTTGAGCTGATCTGGGAGGTGAGGTAGGAGGACAGCGTAGATCAATGTATTTTGTGCATATATAATTATATATATAGTTTTATAATTATATATATATTTAATATATAATTATATATTACAATTATATTATATAATTATATATTATAAATATATACATATATGTGTTTATATATCACAACAGAGAGCAAAATGTATCATGTGATTAACACTCATTAACATATATGTGGAATCTGTGTTTGGGAGAATATTTAGAAATATCTCAGAGCTAATTCTTATTCTAAAACTGTGGAAAGCCCAAAGCTATGAAGCTACTCATTCTTGTCAGAATTTGAAATCCTTTGAGAATTCAAAACCCTGCCCACACTAAGAGTGCACACAAGAACCTGCAGGCAGATTCCATGCTTGGAGCAGGGAGGATGGAGGAGAAAGTGGAGGCGGGGTGGAGCTAGGCTCCAAAAAAGGCTGAAGGAGACTTTCTGAGGAGGGAGAACATATGTCTGTGTGGCGGAGAAGTGCCTAGCGCCCATGTGACATTTGCTCATTAAACATTAACTAAGCCCCATCCCAGGTGCTTTTGATTTATGTAGAAGACATAGCAAGGAAGGAGCTGTCTTGAAGAGTCTTCACCTTAGGCCTCTAGTGGGACAAGCGATGACACTTGTCTGATTGGAATAGAAGCCTTGTTGAAAGGGTGGTTCAGAGCAGGGGAATCTTCTGGGGACAGGGACAGAGAGGACAGGTGGAGGCTGGGAGGAAAAGAACCTGGAAGGCCAAAGTGCGACTTTAATGTTCTTGATGAGATAAGAGATCAGCAAGCCTGATCATTGCACGATGAAGTATTTGTCCTGTTGACCCAGTCAAACATGTACAAATATACACACTCACACATCTGCACACAAACACATTCAATGACTTCTCACTACTGTATACTCTAGAAGCATCCATGTATTGCCTTTGGATGAAAGATTTGCCATAGAACATGTAATTTCAGTGTGCATGTATTTTTTTAAAGATGTATTTGTTTTTATTGCAAAGTCAGATATACAGAGAGGAGGAGAGACAGAGAGGAAGATCTTCCATCCAATAATTCAGTCCCCAAGTGAGCACAACAGCTGGAACTGCACCAATTCAAAGCCAGGAAACAGGAACTTCCTCCAAGTATCCCACGCAGGTGCAGGGTCCCTAGGCTTTGGGCTGTCTTTGACTGCTTTCCCAGGCCACAAGCAGGGAGCTGGATGGGAAGCAGGGCAACTGGAATTAGAACTAGCACCCATATGGGATCCTGGCACGTTCAAGACAAGGACTCTAGTCACTAGGCCACCGCGCTGAGCCCAGTGTGCATGCATTTTAACTAGAACAGTCTTGCACAGGCTTAATTGCTAAGAAACAATCAAAATAAAATTCCCGGCTTTGATATGAACACAAAAGTTTGAAAGACAAATGTGCCACCTAGTTGAAGAATTATGTTTTTATTACAGAAAAAATGTGAAGTCATAGTAGGTATCCTGAATCTTGACTTACACATTTTGTTCTATTAACAAATTATGTTATATGAAATTTATGATGTACAGTAAGACTCACTCATGGTTGACCATAGCTAAAATTTTTAAAAGATTGATTTAATTTTATTGGAAAAACGGATTTACAGAGAGAAGAAGAGACAAGGAGAAAAATGTTCCATCTGTTGATTCACTCCCAAGGGGCCACCACAACCAGAACTGAGAAGATCCAAAGCCAGGAACCATGAACTTCTTCTGGGTCTCCCTCATGGGTTCAGGGTCCCAAGGCTTTGGAACATTCTCCACTGCTTTTCCCAAGCCACAAGCAGGAAGCTGGTGGAAAGTGGGGCAAACAGTGCATGAACTGGTGCCCATATGAGATGCTGGCACTTGCAAGTGGAGGATTACCTAGTTGAGCCATCATGCTATCCCTGACCATGGCTAAAATTTAGATGTAGTTCCTTCAAATTATATTTATCTTAGCTAGCTATCTCATTAAACTGAATCTTGCTATTTGTTAGTAAACACCTTCAGATTTCTCTCTTAATTGCAAAGTACACAGGACTATCACGTGGTCCAAGTTTTATACCTGCTATCTGAAAGTTGTATGTGCACATTCTGGGTAATGCAGATTTCAGATTTGGAGCTGAAAGGAAGCATGGAGTTTGACTGCATTCAACTAGAATTGTGATTCTCAAAGTGTGGATTATATTTCAATGGCCTGGCTCCCTGCTATGAGTCGTGGGTCCTACCCCAAACTGCCTCATGTGAATCTCTTGAACAAAAGCAGAAAGAAGCTTTTCAAGAAGCTCTCTGGGTGATTCTTGTGCATTACTGAGTGTTAGAATAAATTACAGTAAACTAGTTATCCAAAAATGTCACAAATCTGCATCAAGACCCAGACACAGCATGTTTTGTTTTGCCTCCTCTGATTCCCACAGAAACTAGCACAGGGTGGAAAGTCTCACCAATTTTTCAGTTTTTTGAACAGGTGCCACCTAAATTTGCCCATCATACATGTCTTCTCTCAGAATTCTCCTGAGTCCCTCTGGAAACAGTTAAGTTCCACAGAGTTCTCTTCTTTCTTTCCTTTTTATCATTCAAAATATGGGCAGAATACTAGCATGTTGTACATTGATAGAAATGTAGAATATCAGACCTTCTGAATCAGAACCTACACTTGAACCAGATCCCAGGTAACACAGGATCATAGTAGGATTCGAACAGCAATACTCTCAAAGTCCACTGATGCTCTTATTCCTGTTCAGGTGAGTTTCACAAGTGAAGGTCAGGATTACACTATGGCACATTCACTCAAAAGTATTTCCAGCACCTGCTGTGTGCAAGAGGGAATGGTATGAATATCCACAGTTGAAGAAGAAAGGATTTCAGACTCCTTAAGAAAGATATAAGCTGGGCCCGGCGGCGTGGCCTAGTGGTTAAAGTCCTCGCCTTGAAAGCCCCGGGATCCCATATGGGCACCGGTTCTAGTCCCGGCAGCTCCACTTCCCATCCAGCTCCCTGCCTGTGGCCTGGGAAAGCAGTTGAGGACGGCCCAATGCATTGGGACCCTGCGCCCACGTGGGAGACCCGGAGGAGGTTCCTGGTTCCTGGCTTCGGATCGGAGCGCATCGGTCCGTTGCGGCTCACTTGGGGAGTGAATCATCGGACGGAGGATCTTCCTCTCTGTCTCTCCTACTCTCTGTATATCTGACTTTGTAATAAAATAAAAATCTTAAAAAAAAAAAAAAAGAAAGATATAAGCGAATAAGGAAGATAAGTGATGGGTAGCTTAGCCCAAAGGCCAAGGTATCAAACAAGATGTAGTCAGCATCTTCTGAGTGCCCATATGGGACCCTGGAGCACACAAGGCAAGGATTTAGCCACTAGATCATCATGCTTGGTCCACAACAGTTGCCTTTATGAACACATGTGTGCACACACATATACACACACAGGAAACTGGAAATATTTTTAACTTTTTACTTATTTTATTTGAAAGGCGGAGAGACAGGAGAACATCTACCATTTGCCAGTTCACTCACCAGATGCCCACAACAGCTAGGGATAAGCCAAGCAAAATAGAGAAATCTATTTCCCAAGTAAATGTCAGGAACCCAAGTACTTGAGCAAAATAAAGACAGCTGCTGTCTCCCACAATGCAGATTATCAGGAAGCTGGAGTTAAAGTAGAGGGACTGCTGCTATGGTATAGCTGGTTAAAGTGGTGCAAGTATCTTGTATGGGCACCAACTTAAGTCTAGGGTGCTCCATTTCTGATCCATCTCTCCATTAATGTATCTGGGAATGAAGCAGAAGATGGCCAAAGTCCTTGGGTTCCTGCTTCCATGTAGGGGACAAGCAAGAAACTACTGGCTCTTCTTTCTTTCTCTGTGTCTGTCTCTCTCTGTCTCTCTCTCTCCAAGTCTACCTTTAAAATGAATAAATATTTAACTGGAAAAAACAAAGTTGAGGCAAAATGCCCACCCCAGGTATGTGCATTTTAACTATTCATAGTGATGTTCTCCCTAAGAAATGATGTAGTCTTTAAACCCCTCAACAATTTTTTGGTACCCATCCTGAAAACATTTTTCAAATGATAAAGACTCAGAAAATAGATGCTATACTCTCCTGTTTCTCTTAAGAGAAAGCCCAGGGACCAGTGCTATGGCTCAATGGGCTAATCCTCCACCTGCAGTTTCCAATACTCTATGGGTGCCAGTTCTCATCCTGGCTGCTCCACTTCTGGTCCAGTTCCTTGCTTGTAGTCTTGGAAAGCAGCAGAGGATGACCCAAGTCCTTGGGACCCTGCACCAATGTGGGGGATTCAGATGAACCTCCTGGCTGCTGGGTTTGGATTGGCTCAGCTCAGGCCATGGTGGCCATTTGGATAGTGAACTAGCAGATGGAAGACCTGTGTGTGTGTGTGTGTGTGTGTGTGTGTCTCCCTTATCATTATTAACCATCCTTTAAATAAAAAATAAGATAGTTATTTTAAGAAAAAAATAAATTCTAAGAAACATTAGAGAAGGAAAAAATCTAATGATTACTTTTGAATGCCAAGGATGTAAACTTCAAAGTGTCTGCTTGGCCAGTACACAGATCCCTACAGAGAAAGGCCCACAAAGTCAGCTTCAGCATGAATTTAGTGTGTATGGATCACTCCTCTCGTATCAATTAATGGGTTGTTACCACCTATTTGTTAGAATTATTATCTAATTGGTCCTGGGAAACAGCCATATAGCACTGTCCTATTCAAGCCATGCAAAGATAGGAATGAGATTTAGATGAGAAATTACAATAGGGAAGGAAGACATGACAAACATTATTTTACTATGTGTAAGAGATACATAATGTTTAATATGATAAGCACATTTGTAAATCTGTCCACAGCTATGTAGCAAGACTTCAGTAACCTGCTTGAAAATATCCCTTTTCTTAGTTATTAAGCAAGCACAGCTGTAAGGAGCACAGCTTATAGTTAAGCATCTGATTGGCAATGGACACCCATTAATCTGCAGTTCTTGAGAGAAGATGAAATAGAAGCCCTTCAAACCTTCCCTCTGAGCTCTCTAGATCCTCCTCCAAAGGTGGCGCTTTAAAGATTTTGGTTAATGAATTCCAACCCAGAGTCCCAGAAATCAGAAGTTGCACTTCAGAGAATATTAATGAATCTGGCACTCTCCAGAGTGGCAGAGGGACACTTGAGAGCATCATTAGGAGAAGACAGACTGACAGCAACAGTTCAAAGCCAGGAGGCCGTGGGGCCCTAAATCTACAGCCCCTGAAAGTGTCAGTGCTCTGCCACATGCTGAGTGATGTTCCTATGTGACAGCCTCTTGTCATCAAACATCATAACATCAGTTGAGGTACAGTACAGTAGTGTTACACTGGCTTTGGCTGTACTAACCCTGTAATCACCAGTCTTGTGGCCCTAGGTGAACTATTTAGCCCCTCAATAGCATTAACTTTATCTGCAAATTGGAGAGAATCTCTAGGTAAGCATGATGATAATGATGATGACCAAAGCTCAGCCCTGTACCTGGCACATGAGAACTGTCTAATGAACGGAAATGAAAATCCATAATAAGTAAGAGTTTTGTATGTTTAAGGAGGCTGTTATCCTGGATGGCAAGAGACATTACAAGATCATTCCTTCTGAAGTCCTACCCTGGCCAGTTAATGCCAGAAAGTGTCCTGGTTTGCTTGGGCTGAAAATCAAATAGAAGGCAAGGTCATCTGAACAAAGAGAAAAATATGAGTGGTGGACAGATCGGTAGTGGCTGCAGGCAGGATAGAGGGTGTGTCTCCGGGGCTGGAATCGGGTAGCAACACATTGTACCCAAGGAGCCAGTTCCTCTTCCAGAGCTGAGACCTAGAACCGTGAGACAGGCCATGTGAACCAGGCATAAAATTTAGCAGAAGATAAAAGAATGTGTTCTTTAAAGATTAGCTTTCAGAAGTTCTCAGGGTAAAAACTGTAAGTGGATTGTATTCCCCTTGAGAGGTAGTGAGTTTTCCACCAACAGAAGGACATTCAGATGTAATTTTAAAACCTCTTGAAATCAGGATGGTTGGATGGATTTGACCATTGACTGTAGACTGAATTGAATTGCTTCATGAGGGCCCTTTCCAAAACTGTGTTTCGTTTATGTGGAATCACCAATGGATTCAGAAAAATGCCAGGAAAAGCAAATGCTTTTATAAATACTGTATTCTTCTGTATATTAAAAAAATCAATTGAAGAAACTCATATCAGAAATATATACAAGCAAAACTAAGGAATCCTGATTCTACTCTTCCAACAACAGCAATCATAAATGTTTTCTTTCGTTCTTTTTTCCATAGACTTTTTCCAAAGTTGATGCTATCTAATGCATAGTATTTTTATCTCATAGTTTTGCCTCAATATATCATTATCATTTTGTATCATTATAAAATACTTTAGGCATCATTTTAACAATTAAAAATATTGTCTCCAAATATCAAAGTTTTGATCTCCAAAATCACACTCCTACGTGGGAATACGGCTCTATTGTTCATCAGCTTTGTCTGTGCAATTTACTAATACTTCCATGCTCATCTGCTACCTGCAAAATGGGAATAGCTGTTTATCTACCTCATAGGGTTTTTTTTATTAATTATGTTGCATTATGTGACACAGATTCATAGGCTCTGGGATTCCCCCAGCCCCTCCCCGTGCCCTCCCCCCTTGGTGGATACTTCCACCTAGTTGCAGTATTATAGTTCAATTTAAGTCTAGACTCTTTTGTTGCAATCATACCAAGCATATAGTCCAGCATCTTATTTTCCAGATAAATTCAACAGTTTCCTAGGGAGACCTTCTCTGGTCTGAAGGTAGAGTTGGCAGAATATCGTCCCAATTAATTAGAAGCCCCAGCACAACATCAACAACAATTTACGACATCATAGAATTAATTGACATAGTATTGAGTAATCAATACGTTATAACAGTGCAAGTTCTTAACCACCTCCTGTGATTACTTCATTGACCCTTCAGTTTTTGTTTGTACTCAGCACTGGCTGCTATACACCTTAAAGTGGCTATAGGGTATTATTCAGCTGTCTCGTGTCTGTTTTCATTTTAGTATTTAACTGTTTATTGTGTTGACGCATAATTTTGCTGAACTTGGTAGATTTTAGGATAGTCTTAAACTGGTTTATAAATCTAACCAGGCCTTTGTCTACAGTTGAGGTGTAAAACAGTTTTAGGAGAGGTGTGCAGAGAAATCTTCCATCCCCTAGTGAGGAGTAACTAATCTTTGTGTCCTATCTAGTAAGGTATATGTGGATCCACTCTGATTGTTTCCTGTTTGGTTCTAAGCTTTCCTTGTATTTCTCTGACTATCTATCCAATTTGGGGGGGGGGGGCGGGGCTCCAGGGTGATCCTGATGGTCATTGCAAGAGAGGGTGGGGATCCAAAGCTGGAACTAAGTAAGGACCAGAAGAAGCTCCTCTCCCTAGTCCCAAAGGAAGTTTGCTGTTCTTCTGTTTCTGCAGATCTCTCAGGGCTCCTGGCTGTTGTTCCGATGACCTTGGGTCCTGTGAGGAAGGATTTGGGCCTCTTCCATCCCATGTGGTAGATCCAAATGGGGCTGGGTGACTTTGGAGTTCTCGGCCTCCGAAGGCACTCCAATTCCCCATGTTCTCCTTGTCTGTTGGGATATAGTCCTTGGTGCCCACACTAATAGTCCTTGGTGAGGATCCAAGTCTCCAGGCTTTTGATACAAGCCTCCTCCTGTCCACCCGCTCCACTCTGGAGTCCCCCCCTACTCTGTGCATATGACCTCCTGTTAAGAGGTTGTCAGGATCGCTCTTGAATCCCCCTCTATGTCTTTGTCATTTAACTATTGTTTAATGCTGATTCAAGTCTGTTGTCTATGAATTACCTGTTATGTTACTGGTAGATTAAACTTTACGTCTTCCTCACACATTCTAAGGAGATGGAAGATTTCCCTGTTCTTCCACCCCATTTCCGAGTAGCTTAGGGTCTTAAAAGTATGTTAGGTTTTACAATTCTTTGATGCAGCACATACCTCATAGTTTTATTGTGAAGATTAGATTAGTTAATATCTGTAAAATACTTAAAAGTGTCTGGCACATTGTAAATATTAAGTCTTTATTATTGCTTATACTCTTTTCAGAATATGACTCATTTAGATTGCTTTCAATTTTGCACTTTTACTAATAGTTTTGTAATAAGCAACTTTATAGCAAAAGAATTTTTGCAGATTTTTTCAAAATCTAAACTATTCAATTGCTTGTTTCAGCTGTGTATTTTTAACTGTAAGGCTATGGATACATAGGTGCTACTTGTCCACTTCTTAAAAAGGAAAGTAATACTTATTATTTTCATTTTTGATAAACTGTGATACAATGTACCATTAGCAAATTATAGTACACTCAAAATGTTGTGCAATTTGCCAATGTGTTTTTATATCACTAATCCCTAAGATTGTCAAATACAAAGCATAGAGTGGAAGAAAATTAAATTATATCAGCTTAAAAATACCTCTCAATAAAATGGAGACTGCATTCCCAGTCTCAAAAATCCCATTAGGAATCCACTGGATCCAATTATCAAGTTATAGTGGCATCAGATCCTTATCAAATTTATTGACGCTTACTTAATTATTACCAAGTATTTAATTTGTAAAATGTTGACTGACTATGTGTGTTGGAGCAGAATAGGGTCAGAAGATGAACACAGAATTTCTTAGGGGCTTAGACATTGAAGAAGGTAGTTATCATAAATTACCTTATTCAGTTTCTACAAAGGCTATTGAGGAGTTATCACTGTTAATCCTATGTATCATAAATGTGAAAGTAAGGTTTGGATATGCAGGGAAAGTAATTTCTCAAAGTGTATACAGTGGAGACAGATGTTTAGGGTGGGAGTTAAGATGCTGCTTGGACCCATGTATCCCATATCAGTGTGCCTGGATTTGAGTCCCAGTTCTACTCTCAACTCAATCTTCCTCACAAGGTGCACCTTGGGAGACAGCAAGTGATGAAGTCCTGGTGTCCCGTTGCTCACTTGGGAGACCCAGATTAAGTTCCAGGATCCCGGCTTCAATTTGACCTAGCCCAAGTGCTCTCGCTATCGCTCTCACCCCTGCTGTCTTTCTCTCTTTCTCTCTCTGTTTCAAATAAAATTAAGCAAATATATAAATCTGGCATTGTGTCAGAGCTGGTAAGCCACAACCCATAGCACCAGCATCCTTTAGAGGCTCCATTTCAAGTTCAAGCTGCTCCATTCTGATCCAGCTCCATGTTAATGTTCTTGGGAAAACAGTAAAAGATGGTCCAGTTGCTGGAGTCCCTGCACCCAGGTAAGAGACCTGGAAGAAGCTCCTGGCTCCTGGAGTCGAAGGAAGAGGAAGAAGATAAAGTAGTAAAGGTAGAAGAGGAAACTCCTGCGAAGAAGAAAAAGGATAAAAAAGAAACACATTAAGGAAGAACCGCTTTCTGAGGAACAGCCAGGCACCAGCACACAATTCCCAGCCCGGAGAAAAAGAATAAGAAGAAAAAAAAAAGATGATAACTAATAGATGGAAACTCTATCACCTGGATACATATGCTTCAGTTAAGAATATGCCAGAGATGCCAACTGCTGTATTGGAGAGGGGGTTGAGCGAAACAAAGCAAATTATTCATCCATAGCTTTTCAACCCAATCTGTGTCTTGTTATGAACTTGTTAAACTTATTGTATTATTTCCTAGAGTCTTTGGTAAACAAATAAAAATATTTTCTTTGTATTAAAAAAAAAAAGTAAGCTGCGACCTTTCTAGCCATTTGGGAAATGAATTAGCACATGGAAGATTTTTCTTTATTTCCGTAATTCTAACTTTCAAATAAGTAAGTAAATCTTCATTTAAAATAAATAAATTCAGGGTCCAGCGTGGTGGCCTAGTGGCTAAAGTCCTCACCTTGAATGTGCCCAGACCCCATATGGGCGCCAGTTTTAATCCCAGTGACTCTGTTTCCCATCCAACTCCCTCCTTGTGGCCTGGGAAAGAAGTCAATCATGGCCCAAAGCCTTGGGACCTGGTACCTAAGTAGGAGATCTGGAAGTCTCCTTACAGAAGTTCCTGGCTCCTGGCTTCGAATGGGCACAGCACTGGCTATTGCGGTCACTTGGAGAGTGAATCATTGGACGCAAGATCTTCCTCTCTGTCTCTCCTCCTCTCTGTATATCTTATATCTGACTTTGCAATAAAAAAATAAATCTTTAATAATAATAATAAAGATAGCTAGATAGATAAATTCACACTTCTAGGGGTTGGTCTGGTGGCATATCAGGCTAATCCCCCAGCATCCCATATGGACGCTATTTCTAGCCATGGTTGTCTCACTTTAATCCAGCTTTCTGCTTATGACCTGGGAAAGCAACAGAGGATGGCTGAAGTCCTTAAGCTCCTGCACCTATGTGAAAGACCCAGAAAAAGCTCCTGGCTCCTGGCTTCAGATCAGCTCACCTCTGGTCATTATGGCCATTTGAGCAGTAGATGAAAGATCTCTCTCTCTCTCTCTCTCTCTCTCTCTCTCTCTCTCTCTCTCACACACACACACACACACACACACACCCTCCCTTCCTCCCTCCCACCCTCTCTCTCCCTGTGTCTCTTGTTTCTATAAATCTTCCTTTCAAATAAAAATAAATAGATTTTGAATAAGTAAATAAATTCGCACTGCTAAAAACGACAGATTCAAATTCAAACCCATTTGTTTCCCAAGGTTCATGCTCTTTTCATTACACCATGTTGCCTTGTTGACATAAGTGTACAACATCTGCCTAAGAGAAAGAGAGTCTGTAAAATTGTAACAGAAGCTATAATAACCATTTATATAAAAATTTATGAGTCTACAAACAAGAGAATCCAGTTTGGGCAGCTTTTCTTAATAGTCAATATCATTCTCCTAAATTCTATCCTCTTCCACTGCTGTCAACTTACTGCCTGGATATCTCAGCATCTTTGAAAGGGTTTTCTGAACGGATTAGGCATTAGCACTTTCGGTTCCATGCCAAAACACACACAGGCTTGTTGACTCAACAAGAAACCGCTTGCAGAGTTGCTTAACATAAAGCAAAATCACAGATCTCAAAAAAGCTTTCACTCTTTATAAGCTTTCTTTTCACATTTGACAGCAACAAAAAAAAATCCCACCAATTACCAAGACGGAAAGTGGGAAATGATTCTCATAGGGAAAGTCACTGGAATTCAGTTTCAGAAAGTGGCAGTGGAAAGCTGAGTCCTAAATCCGTGACGATGTTTTGTCCAGCACCTTGCTTTTTATTTGCTCAGGACTTTATTTTCTGTGGGACTCAATTACTCACCTGCAGTAAAGGAATAATTGAAACGAGTGTCCCTGAAGCATACAACATTGTCTTCACTGAGCGTTTTAACATAAGAGGTGTTAGGAAATCAGGCATGGAGGTATGGAGCACCTAGCACTTTACTGAGCACCATAAAAGCAAAAGGCTAATTCTGAGTAAAATCCTGATGAACTTGGTGCCCCCAACCCACCAATCAGTCCTGAATGAACCTGTTTGCTGTGGCCCCTGAGCTCAGGCTCTCCGACACTAGCACAGTAGGCTTGTGCGTTCTGGAATCCACTGATGCTGGAAGCCACTCAGGTTCTGAGTAGGTTGCATATTAAGTGCCTTAAATATTCCTACTGCCCAACTTCTCTGTTCCTTACTTAACTTGTGGACAAATAGGCCTCTTTCTGCTTAATCTCATGCTTCCTTGCCTTTCTCCTTCTCATCCCATCCACACCTCTACACTCTGAGGCAGCATATGGGTTTACTGAAAAATGATCAACTTTCTCCAAGGGAAGGGAAAAACCAACGAAGTTTATAAAACCTTATAGAAAATCTTCTTGCCTGGATCACCACCCCCTAATAACTGAGCCAGTTAGTCTAACCAGAAATGATCAAATTTAAATCATTCTGTAACTTTAAAATGAGGCCAGTTTCCCAATCCTGTTTCTATTTGGATGTTTGGAGTTGTGGGGTGCAGAGTCATTGGCACATGCCCATAGAGTACAATACACCTTTTGAGAGTAGCATTCATCCACCCAGACAAAATCAATGCCATCAGCAATAGAAAGTTCACAAAATGATGGCAATGCAGATTCACAGTGAAATCACCATGATTGAGAACCTTCCAGGGCATTTTGACTCCTCTCCCCCGTAAAAAAAAAAAAAAAGCATTTCATTTCTCTTTCTCCTCCCTTCTCTCTCTCTCTCTCTGTGTGTGTGTCTCTCTCTGTGTCTCTCTCTGTGTCTCTCTCTGTGTCTCTCTCTGTGTCTCCTTTACATGCTCCCTTCACTCTCTCTCCCCATTCCTCTCTCTCCTTTTCACACACACACACCACACACACACAAAATACTACTAATAGCATTTTATACATTTTGAGGATTCCACAGCTCATAACAATAAGAAGACCATGGAATGTCAGTTCAGTCTTTCAGGAGATAAGGAACAAGTGTACACAAGGAAATGAAATGTTGAAGAGGCATTTTATGCTTTTTCAAGAAATGAATATTGGGCCTGGAGCGATAGCATAGTGGTTAAAGTCCTCACCTGGCGTGTGTGAGGATCCCATATGGGAACCGGTTCTATTCCTAGCGGCCCCACTTCCCATCCAGCTCCCTGCTTGTGACCTGGGAAAGCAGTTGAGGACGGCCCAAAGCCTTGGGACCCTGCACCCTCATGGGAGACCTGGAAGAAGTTCCTGCCTCCTGGCTTCGGATTGGCTCAGCTCCAGCCATTGCGCTCACTTGGGGAGCGATTCATCAGACGGAAGATCTTCCTCTCTGCCTCTCCTCCTCTCTGTATATCTGACTTTGTAATAAAAATAGATAAATCTTTTTAAAAAGAGAGAGAGAGAGAGAACCTGAGGAGCAGACATTGTAGTGCAGAGAGTCTTCACTTTCAACGACTGCACCTCGTATTAGAGTGCTGGTTGGAGTTCCGCTTCTGGTTTACTTCTTTCTAACAGGTAGTAGATGGTGATTCAAGAACTTGGGCCCCGACCACCCATGTGGGAAACTCATGGATTTTTTTAGGCTGCTGGCTTTGGCCTGGTCATGAGTCATTGGGGAGTGAACCAGAAAATTAAATCTCTCTCTCTTTCAAGTAGGTTAAAACAAAAATGAACATTTTTAAAAGATAAGTTTATTGTGGTAAAAAAAAACCTTGAAATCCATGCATATTTTTTTCATAATTCATATTTTACATGATTTTTTTATTAATTATTTTGCATTATGTGACAGTTTCATAGGCTCTGGGAATCCCCCCACCCCTCTCCCTCCCCTCCCCCTGGTGGATTCCTCCACCTTGATGCAGTTTTTGAGAATCTTTTTTTAATGCACACACAGTGAAGGTTACTTAATTTTTGCCTTTCCTACACTCACAATCATTTATACAGGCACCCATATTTATGTGATCAGTTAGGAGAACAATGGTCATTATTTTTCTTCCTAAATTTTTCTTCAGCACCTATGAGTTGCTAAGTACTGGGTTAGATTCTGGACACTCAGCACTAAATGAGACAGACATGTTCTCTGGCCTCCTGGATGGCTCTGCACTTGAGCTATTAAAGACAGAACAATTCCTTTTTTAGAATGATACATGCAATACTCAATAGCTGCTTTCCCAGCCCAGTAAAAGAGTAAACATTCAAATGTGAAATGAAAACAGCTGGAACAGCTGGATACAATTTAAGTTTACAAGAAGAGTCCTCAGACACAGATTAAGAATCCTGTCCATACCCGTGAGTAACTTCTGTTCATGTCAGATGACTCCATCTATAACAAGACAGAAGACTCCATTCTCCCCTCACATCACCATCTTCTTCTATGTGCAACCCTGCCTCAGCCCAGAAAGAGATAACAGAAGAGACATGCTTTCATTAAGATTCTGTAACTTGTGGTTGCATTAAATGATAGTATGCTGGATGTAATGATATGTGCTCTATTTTTAGAGGGTTTAGAGACATATTTTTTAACACATGAGAAAATCATTGCACAATCCTTATGAGGATCCCATTAGCATACTTTTCTCCCTCTATATGAATGTAAACTTAAAATTATACATCTCTCCAGAGCAGCAAGACATACTTTGGTGGACAGTAATACAGAGAATTTTTTCTAAGTGTCATGATAGTCAAGAGAGAATTGGGAGAATGTGTTGAGAGCAACTTCATTTTTGAGTTCTCCCTTCGCGCAAGAGACATCGTATTTACAAAATAAGGACAGAAGGAAAACCAAGGGAGGCTGGTGACCTACAGTGAGAGCAAACAGAAGGCATACACAGTTACTTGGTGCACAGTTGAGTCAACTCTGAGCAGGTCAGTAGATGTATCGTGAGCTTCACCACCTGGGGAATATCCTGCCTGCAGAGGTAGAACAGTGTATTAAAATGGAACATCCAGAGCATGTTGAATAGCCAAATTGGTTTCATCAATTACAATTTGATCATGCAGATTTCCATCTTAGCTTCCAGGATCCTTTTAACAACTATTAGATATTCACACACTTCACGAACAATAGGCCTCCAGAATAATATATACTTTATAAATCAAAGTCCATTTGGTGAATCAGATTTTTTTCAGAGACCTTCGATTATACATAGGAAAACAAATAGTTTCTATTTCTACCATGTCATTGCATTTTTTTTTTACTAATAAAACAGTGAAGACAATCCAAAACAATGAGATGCCACTGACTTTCTATTGTAAAGAATTCCAATCTGCCCCAGTTTGTAAGACCACACACTTTCAAATGTGTGTACTAGTATGCAAAGTAGAAAACATTAGTGAGTACTATACTTCATGCATTGAGATGGGAGGGGAGGACATGAATACATTAACATGAAATGAACTGGAGAGAGAAAATTTACTGTTGTAAAATATAATATTCTACAGAAAAAAAAACCCTGCTGTCTGCTTACCACAATTATATTATAACAAAATTTTCTGTTTATTGTGATTGCATGGAATGTAGTATAATTTTGAATTAAACCAAGATGTCAGTGCAAATCTCTTATGGCAGCATCCTATGTAACAATATCTCTTGATAATGAGGATATTCATCTTACATGATAATTTTTATTCATTTCATTCATGCTGATTACTCACCAAATTTTGACTGGCCAAATAATATCTAAGACATAATAATAAGCAGTTGTTTTATAAATATAAGCAATTTAAAAATATAAGCAATTTAAAAATAGACTCTGGACATAAATTAAGTGAATAAATAAATTAGACCTGAGCTGATGGGGGTTCAGTGTGGTAATAGATCTTTAAAAATTATTATTTTTAGACCTGGCATGGTAATCTAGTGGCTAAAGTTCTTAACCTTGCACGCCCAAGATCCCATATGGGCACCAGTTCACATCCTAGCTGCTCCACTTCCCATCCAGCTCCCTGCTTGAGGACTGGGAAAGCCATAGAGGATGGTTCAAGGCCTTGGGACCATGCACCCTGCCTTCGAATTGACTCAGCTCTGCATGTTGCAGCTACTTGGGGAGTGAAACAGTGGATGGAAGATCTCTCTGTCTCTCCTCTACTCTACAAACCTGACTTCCCAATAAAAAAAAGAAAATGAGTCTTTGTACTTATAAATAGACAAAAGGACTTGAGTGGCTGTCACCCATTCCCAGGTACTGATGCAGTTAGGTTTCTGGGGGCAGCCTTTAGCCTTCTCTTCTCCCTCCCCACAGATACAGGCAGAAGCAAAAAAAAAAAAAAATGGAAACAATGGCCTTATCCACCTTTCCCTATTTCTAGACCCTCCCCCACACTAATCAGTGGTCCACATGGGCATGCCCTTCTCGACTATGTAAACATCATTAAAATTAAATTTTAAGAAGTAATTAAAAAGGAGAACTTACATAATTTTGAAGCTGCTTTCCAATCCTATTATTGATAACTGAAGAGTTCAAGACCACAAACATGTAACTATAAGTAAAACTGCATAAATGACACAAAATGTGCGGGCAGGTGATTACGTCTGAGGTTGGGGGCCAGGCACAATGACCCAGTGGCTAAATCCTCACCTTGTAAGTGCCGGGATCCCATACGGGTGCCAGTTCATATCCCGACTGCTCCACTTTTCTCCCAGTTCCCTGCTGTGACCTGGGAAAGCAGTCGAGGATACCTCAGGGCCCTTGGGACCCGGTTCACAGGAAGCTCCTGGTACCTCGCTTCAGATTGGCTCTACTCTGACCATTGCAGCCACTTGGGAAGTGAACCACTGGATGAAAGACCTTTCTCTCTGTCTCTCCTTCTCTCTGTAAGTCTGCCTTTTCTACAAAAATAAATAAATCTTTTTAAATGTTTTGCTTTATATTTATTCCTGTTGTTGATTTTGTTGCATGGCTACTCATTTAAGGGAATGTATAGTAACTGTGTAATAGAGATTATCATATCCAGTTGTGAACATACAATACAATAGGCATCTCTGCTTCCAAACCAAACATTGATTCCCAATGAAGCTGTTGGATATAGCTTGACAATAGGATGCTGGACTGTCTGCCATCATCTGTACCAGCAATGTCAGGTCACACTTAAATAGCAGAATATGGACTTATGACTGCTTATATAGGACTATACTATTGTGATAATATGGGAAAAGTAAGTTGAGGGCAGGGAATTGGGGGAGGCGGAGGGGAAATTCCAGACCCTATGATGTTGCACCATTAAATTAAAAATAAAATAGAGGGAAAAAAAAAACACTTGGGACACTTACATCCTATGTTTCAGTGATATTTAAATGTTTGAGAAATGCTAATTGAGTTCCAGGTTTCTGCCTTTGCCCTAGCCCGACTCTAGCTGTTTCAGGCATTTGGAAACTAAACCAGTTGGTAACAGTAATCTCTCTCTTTCTCTATCTCTCCACCTCACTCCTTTCCTCAATTCTTCTTACTGTCCCTCATGTTCCCTCCCTCCTTTCCTCCCTTTCTTTCAAACAAATAAAATTAATATTTAAAAAAAAAGAAATTACATTCTGGCACAATGGTTCAATTGGCTAATCTTCCCAGGATCCCAAACGGGTTTCGCTTTGTATCCCTGCTGCTCCACTTCCCATCCAGTTCCCTGCTTGTGGCCCGGGGAAGCAGTCAAGGATGACCTAAAACCTTGGGACCCTGCACCTGTGCGGGTTACCTGGAAGAAGCTCCTGACTTTGGATCAGTTTAGTTCCAGTAGCTGTGGCCATTTGGGGAATGAACCAGCAGATGGAAGATCTTTTGTTCTGTATCTCCTTCTCTTTGTAAAAATCTACCTTTCCCCATTTTGAGGTGTATAGCAGCCAGTTGTGTATAAACTAAAATTGAAATGGCAATGAAGTAGTCAAAGGATGTGGTTAAGAACTTGCATTTTCTAACATATAGGTCATTCAATAGCATCTCAATTAACTCCATAATATTGTAAATTGTTGTTGATATTATGTTGTGGCTTTTCATTGGACGGGATGATATTCTGCCTGCTCTGCTTTCAGACAAGAGATAGTCTCCCCAATACACTGTTGAATTTATCTGGACAATAAGATGCGGACTCTATGCATGGTACATGCTTGCAATGAAAGAATCATGACTGGATTTGAACTGTAATACTGCAACAAGGTGGAGGAATCCACCATGGGGGGAGGACATGGGAAGGGGTTGGGGGAATCCCAGAGCCTATGAAACTGTGTCATAAAATGAAATGAAATTTTTTAAAAAATCTACTTTTCCAATCAAAATAAAATAGGTCTATTTTTTTAAAAGTCACTAAAATTAATTTTCCCACTTACGATATAAATTGAAATAGTAGCACCTAATGGAAAAACAAAATCTTCTGGATGAATTATTTTACTATCACTAATCAACTGTATTTGGTAGAGCAATTGGTAACAAAAATGTTTGTATTATCTGGGTTAGAAAGACTCCCAAAGGGGCACACATTATGGTTGAGCATGTTAAACTGCCACTGGGGACACCCACATCCCAACTATTAGCAACTCCTAGCTATTCTTCTAATAATTCAGCCTCGTGTTAATGGTTTCTAGGAGGCAGGATATAACGACTCAGTACCTGGGCTCTTGCAGCTGTGGAGAGTTCCTGGCTCCTGGCTCAGCCTGGCCCAACACTGGCCACTGTGGGCATCTGTGGAGTGAATACGTAGATAGAAGACATTTTTTAATTTATCTGTCTGCCTTTATCATCTAGCTTGTCTCCTCCTTTCAAATAAAATTTTAAAATGAGTCTTCACAAAGCTTTCAATGTCTTCACTGTTCCTAAAAGTTACTTGCTTCGTTTTCTGTAGTTTTGCACTGCTGCTGTCCCAACAGCATCTTTCTTCTTTCGTGCTCTTCCTTCACTCAGGACCAGAGAGTCAGCCAATTCAAGAATTTTTGTGGCTCAAATGTTACCTTTGAGCCTTCACTGATCACCAGGTGTTTATATCATTATCAATCCATCACTCTTGAAAAAAATGATAATTCTCTCTTCAGTATTAGATTATTTGACTAGCCAAAAGTCCTGTTTCTTACAATCAAGCATGTAGCTGCAGAGTCATGGTAAATGTGACTTTTTAGTCTGTTAGCTTCTTTCGTAGTCTACCCATCCAAGTTCTGGGTCCCTTTTCACAACATTTTTAACACTCGGCTGAATTCATTCAATAGCATTTGTTGACCAATTTAGATTAATACATTCATTAGCTAATTGTGTGTGTATATATATGCATATTTCATATACGCACACACATTAATCAATGTGTGTATTTATGTATATACACACACACATATATATATGTATATACACACACACACACACATCCATAGGTGGGCACTGCTCAGTGATTCTCTAGACAAAACCTCACCTTGCAGGCACTACGATCCAATGTGGGTATCAATTTTTGTCCCAGCTTCCCTTCCAGCTCCCTGCTTGTGGTCTGTGAAGGAACGGAGGGTGGCCCAAAGCCTTGGGATCCTGCACCCACATGGGAGACCAGGAAGAAGCTCCTGGCCGATAGTTGCAGCTATTTGGGGGATGAGCCCACAGATGCAGGATCTTTCTCTCTGTCTCTCCTTCTCCACGTAAATCTGATCTGCCTTCCCAATAAAAATTAATCATTTAAATATATTTATGTAATAAAATTAAAATGCATATTTTATTTTATAAATATACTTTATAATTTATTTTACTTAATGTAAAATAATATATGTTTAATAAAATGAAACAAAATTATATATGTGTGTATACATGTAAAACTATATTAGGCAAATAAATGTTTTGCACTAATTTCTGAATTTTTACTATTTATGTGGCTGTTTCAGTACTAAATAAAATATGATGTCCACATTTTTGAATTTCAAAACTAATCAAGCTTGAAAAGTACTAGAGATACATTCAGAAAGTTGTCATTATGAAGATGTTGAAGGCAAACTATCGTCTACCCGTGTGATGCAGTAAAAGAACCAACATTTAAAATAGAAAATGATACATCTCAGGGTAAAGGGTAGCCCGAATTTACTTTTCAAAGATTTATTTATATGCTTATTTGAAAGGCAGAATTACAGAGTTAGGAAGGACAGAGAGAGAAAAGTATTGGCTACAACACTGAAGCTAAGAGGTGAACATTGTATCCGGGTCTTCCACATGGGTTGCAGGGGCTGAAACACTTGGGCCATCCTCTTCTGCTTTCCTGGGTGCGTTAGCAGAGAATTGCATCTGAAGTGGAACAGTCAAGATGGAATCAATAGTCATATGAGATGCTGGCATTATAGGCAGAAGCTTAACCCACTGTGCTACAGCATGCAGCCCAGGATAATCCTAATTTGAACTGGATCAATTTAATGGTGCAAATTTACTAAACTGAACAACCGTTCCTATTTCACCACTTATGGGTGAAAATTCAATCACTTCCTAGAAACCACTGGCACAAATGTATAATGCCGAAGTCTGGACATCCAAACCACTTAGGAATTGTTGACTAAAATAACTAAGTTATTTAGGAATGTACAAGTTATAAAGCATGTTATTTAAACTAAGTTATACTGAAAATAAGAACATTTTAAAATAGCTTAAAAATTCTACTTCCGGGGCCCTGCTTGGTAGCCTAGCAGCTAAAGTCCTTGCTTTGCACACACCAGGATATTATATGGGTGCTGGTTCATGTCCCAGCTGTTCCACTTTCCATCCAGTCCCCTGCTTGTAGTCTAGAAAAGCAGTTGAGGACAGCCCACAGCCTTCAGACCCTGTATACTCATGGAAGACCGGGAAGAAGCTCCTGGCTTCAGATTAGTGCAACTCCAGCCGTTGCAGCTACTTGGGGAGTCAATCAGAGGACGGAAGGTCTTCCTCTCTGTCTCTCCTCTTTGTATACCTGAATTTCCAATAAAAATAAATTAATCTTTTTAAAAATTTTTTACTTCTGCTTCTGGGTGAAGTTTTGATGAAGCCATTTTAGAAATTGTGGGATGTGACTTTTTTTAAAAACGAATTTATTTTATTTGAAAGGCAGAACTACAGTGGGGAGAGACAGAGGTCATCCATATTTTGATTCACTCTCTAGATGGTTACAATGACCAGTCCTGAATCAGGCTAAAGTCAAAAGCCAGAAGCTACCTCCAGGTTACCCACATGGGTGCCCTAAATACTTATGCCATCTTCTCTGACTTTCCTAGGCCATTAACAAAGAGCTCGATTAGAAGCCGAACAGCGGGATTTGAACTGAAGCCTATTTGGGATGTCATCATCGCATGCAGCTGCTTACCTAGCTGCACCACATAGCCAGGCCCACTATTCTTTCAAAAGTAACTTTTTTATTGTTATTCTTCATGATACAGTTCCATAGACTC
The DNA here is from genome assembly GCF_030435755.1 of Ochotona princeps. Classification (NCBI taxonomy): domain Eukaryota; kingdom Metazoa; phylum Chordata; class Mammalia; order Lagomorpha; family Ochotonidae; genus Ochotona; species Ochotona princeps. The sequence goes on along the minus strand of NC_080834.1, from coordinate 104,737,040 downwards.
AGGGATTTTCCCCTTCCACTCTCCCCATTTACCCTCCCCTCCACTGTTTTCCCCCATATTATTACAGTAATATAGTCCTCAGCAACAGTCACAAGTCCATTGTTCTTCTATTTAAGTGTATCATGACATTGTAGATATAGACAATGGTGGAGAGTCCAGCATCCTATTGTCAAGATATATTTAATAGTTCCATTGGGAGTCCCTCTTTTATTCTGGAATAGAGATGCATACTGCAATATATCTTCACTTCCTGCTATGCTAGTCTCCCTTATACATTTCCTCTAGATTAAGATATGTATATTATATGTTTGCCTATTTATCTGCTTAACTTGTATTTTGCATGAAGGTTGCCTTATATCAGACAGAACATATGGAGATGACAAGATGGCCCATCAGGAACAACAGGTGTAGCTGAGAGTGCAGAGAGCTTTGGTACTGGATCAGGTGGCGCAGAGAACATATGATATTTGTCATTTGAGGATTGGTTTATTTCATTGAGCATAATGGTCTCTATTTGGAACCATGTTGCTGCAAATGATAGAATTTCATTCTCAAAAAGCAACTTCTTAGGGGTAGTGTTGTGGTATAGCAAGTAAAGCAATTGCCTAAGATGCCAGCATCCAATATGAGCATCACTTGGAATCCAGCTGCTCCACTTTTCATCCAGCTCCCTGCTAGTGGCCTGGAAAAGCAATGAATGATGACCCAGGAAGCTCTTGCCTCCAGCTTGGTCCTGCCCCTCACCATCTAGTAGGTGAGAAGATATTTTCTCTGTCTCTCTCTCTGTCTCTCTCTCTCTCTCTCTCTCTGTCTCTCTTACTTTCTCCTCCACCTCCTCCTCTCCCTTCATCCCTCCCCTTACTGTCTCCCTTACTCTAACTCTCTGAAATGAAATACATAATTCTAAAAAAAAAGCAACTTCTAGAGGAATGCATTCTTAACAGTGATTAATCAAGATGGTGGCTTACCACTTGGAGCTGCACTTCCCGTATGGGAGTTCCTAGATTGAAGCCCAGCTCTACCTCCAATTTCAGTTTCCTGCTAATGCATACCCTGATGGGCAGCAAATTGTGGCTCAGGAGCCACTCACAGGGGAGACCCACACTGAGTTCCGAGCTCCTAGTTCAGCTTGACCCACCCCTGCTGTTGTGAGCGCTTGGAGGAGTGAACTTGTGTAACTTTTTCTGTCTCTGTTCTTCTACCTTCTAAATGTGAATAACAAAGCATTGTTTTCAATTCAACTTCTAAAAATGTCCAGTCCTTCCCTAGATAAGCTGGAGTTCTCTGTGCTGTAGAACTCTCAAAAGCCAATGCAGTTGGGTCTATAGGGAAGTAAAATGTCTGTTACCTATTCAATAGTTCGATTTGTATGTACTCTCAGAAATGAATTCCAGATGCACAAATCTCAAGCTTCCCATAAATATTCCCAGGCAGGCAGACAATGTAACTTTTTTGTTAGTAATGAAAAAAGCCTTTGATGCACTACTTGATGGCTGTGTTCCTACTCCTCCCATACATAAAAAGGAGGCAGTCACTGTGAAGAATTCTCATTCCAACCATATGTGAAAATAGAGCAGCCACACCTCCAACTTTGAAATGATGCCCTTCTCAGACATTTCTGTGCAATACGGAAAAGGGCGAATTCTCCACATATTTAAGTGGTTTCTGATTTGTCTGCTGCATAGAAAGCTTTGGTTTTCCAAATATAAATTTTAATTTGAAATAAAAGTGAAGTAGTTTGAGATAATTTTGTGGTGGTAAATTTAAGCAATGTTTAACTTGATTTCATAAGTTATTACCGTTATAAATTTAGGGAATGGTGTTGTTGTGTAATGGATTAAACTGACACTCTCAAATCCAGCAACCCATATCTGAGTGTGGGTTGGAGTCTGGCTGTTCCACTTCCATTTCCAATCAGCCTCCTGCTAATGTACCTGGGAAGGCATTAGAGGATGACCAGAACACGTGGGCCTCGGCTACCCAAACGGGAGAACAAATTGGAGTTCATGCTCCTAACTTCAGCCTGGGCCAGCCCCAGTGGATGTGGCAATTTGGAGAGTGAACCAGTACATGGAGTATCTCTTTCTGGCTCTACCAATCTCTGCCACTCTGCCGTTCAAAAACTACATAGATAAATCTTTAAATTTAGAAGTACAGATGATTATAATTTTTAACAAAGTAAGCAATGATTGAATAAAGAGTGATAGCAAAACAAATGCTTACAGTTTTATTATAAATATGAATTTTTATAATAATACTCTTTTCCATCAAGGAAAGATTTTTTAAAAGCAACAGATTATTTTGTGTGAATATATGTATATGCCCATAAGCATGTATGGAAAACTGCAAAGTGTTTCACAAATTGAATGGAATTTTTGCTATTTCCCAATTCTGTCAGAAATTTTGACACCATATAATGTATTCTGAATCACTGTTGCTAAAAGTACTAAAAGGGGGAGGGAAAATTTTTGACAATCACAACATATGATAAAAAAGTTAATAAATTAACTGATTACCCAGATTCTAAGCTCTCCTGGGACATTTTCTATCTGATGATGTAGTAGACCAGTGTGGGGAAAAAATGCATTCAGGAATCAATCAGTTATAAAATTTTAAACTCAGAGCTCAGCAACCCAGTGTCTAGGTAAAATCAAACAACACGTTCTTTTAAGATTATTTAGAAACCAGAGTTACAGAGTGAGAAAAGACAGAGAGAGGGAGAGAAGGAGAAAGAGGAAAAGAGAAACAAAAAGAGAGCTTGCATTTCCTGGTTCACTCCCGTAAATGACCGCAATGACCAACATTGGGCGATGCTGAAACCAGGAATCAGGAGCTTCATCCAGGTCTCCCATACAGGTGGCAGGAGCCCAAACATTTGGGCCATTTTCTGCTGCTTTTACCAGCAGGGAACTGGATCAGAAGTGGAGGCCCGAATCACTGTGATCTCTTACAGACTTATGTCTATTCACATGATCTTTAAACATTTTGATTCAGTCTAGGTAGCTGAATGTGAGTAGAAGCTATGTTATGAGAACAGAAAGAAGGAGGGCAGAGGGGAAGAAGGCAGAGAAAGTTTATGTCCCTAAGGGAGAAAAACAGTGAAACTTGCCATCTTGTATGTATCTTCATCATAGAATCTACCTTATAGCACCAATGCAATGCCCCTGTTCACTTGTTTCATTCATTCCACTAATGTATCAAGTGATTATTGAATGTAAGACATAGAAGACTCATATTTTTGATTCTTGACTTGAGCATGAAACAGATGAATACTTTTTCATCTCATTTTCTCTTACTAACCATTAACAGGAAATTTAGTACTTGCCGGGAGTGGAGAAAGTTTTTTTAGTGCTCTAAAAAATTACTGGATCTTATTTTCAAAAATGTTCAAAACAAGATAGATGGAGATAAAGCTATAATAAAATGTCTTCCTTATATCCCTGCTCCCACTAACTCCGTCAACACCAAACCACTGTTGTTAGAAAATACAGCAAGGTGTTTTCAAACTTTTCCAAATCCAATCAATGCCAAATAATAATGATAATAATAGTAGTAATAATAGTAATAGTAATGATAGTTTTGTTTAAATGCCATATTGTGTATGTGAATGTGCAAGAAAAAAAATTCCTAGAAATGCAATTGCTGGCATAAAGGATAATTTGTAAATTGGAAAAACATTTCTAAATTACTCTCAACAGAGAACATATCCAATTATTCTCCTATAAGCAGGGTATTGAATATTCCTTCCCCTATATTCTTACAAGTATGTTGCCAAATTTAAGGATTATGTCAGCTTGATAAGTGAGAAATGGCATTTCTTTGCAGTTATAACTTGCACTTATGAAGAGTGGGGTTGAGAATCTTTTCATGTTAGAGAGACATTCATATTGTCTTTTCTGTGAAATCTGTTTTATCCATTATTCTCTTATATCAAGAAGTTCTTTATATATCATGGAAGTTAGTCCTTTGATATAATTTACAAATATTTGCTTTCAGTTTTATAGTGTGTTTTTTTGTCATGTTGAAGTGCTTTTTAGTTAAAAACTTGCAGTTTTTTTCCAATATGATTTCTGAGGTTATTGTCAGATATTTACTGCTGTTACTCTTAACCCCCAAAGCTATTTACTCAAATAATTGCTTATCTATTTATTTAAATTCAGATGTGGTTTTTGTTAACCTGCAACACAAATTGGAGAATATAAAGCAAAGTGAATCTTTCTCTTCCCCTCTGCCTACACCCCCTCGCATTTTTCCATCTCTCTTCTGCCTCTACCATTCTTATCTCTCCTCCCATTTTATTGTCAGTTAATTTCTTGATCCTCCTCTTCCTGTTATTCTGAGTCCCTTGGGAAAGACGTTGAGCTATCCTAATTCATGAGTCGCTCTTCAAATTTTGGGAATGGGAAGAAGAGACGGAGGCTGACAAAGGATGCCTGAAATCGAGCGGCAGTTCTCGAAGCAGCAAGCACTTTAGTACAAATCAACACAGCAGCACAAAACCAGCATTGCTCACCACTGTGCAGAGTGGAAATTAGTTCCCTGATGATTCTGTGGAAATGATTATGTATTAAATTTCAGCTATTTTTTCTTACTTATTTACTTATTCACTTACCATTTTGAATTTTATGGTACAATTCTATACAATCTGTGATTCCCCACCCCACCCTCAAATTCCCACTTCCTGACTGATTCTTCCCCAGTATAGTTCTAAATAAGTCATTAGTCCATCAGTCTGTTATTTAGGAGTAACCCGATATTTGCCATTGCTGGTACAGAGAATGGCAGATTGTTCAGCATTCCATTGTCTAGATATGTCCAAAGTTTCACTGGAAGTCCATCTTTCATTTGGAAATAGGGATGCCATTGCACTGTATCTTCACACCCGAATATGACAATCTATTAACCTCAACGAATTTTTAAAAATTGAAATTATACCTTGCATCTTCTCCTCAGACCATCATACAGTGAAACCAGAGACCAAGAAGTCAAAACATCCAGAAAAACATGCAAATACATGGAGACTGAACAATATGCTGAATGAGCAATGGGTTGGAGAGGAAATCAAAGGATAAATTTAAAGATTGCTTGAAACAAAGGCATCAATACAACATATCAAAACTTATGAAACACAATCAAAGCAGTGCTTTTTTGTTGTGTTTTGTTTTTATTATCAATTTTTAAATTTTTGACAATCTTTACGTAGTTAATTAGAGCACAAAGAATCAGGCCTATAGGAAAGCGATAAGACTATTATTTCCACATGTTTTTTCCTATAACTGGGGTAAAGGGGGAGGTAAAGGGAGAAGCCCCATCCCAGGTCTCTGATGTGGGGCAAGCTCGGTTCTGCCCAGCATACACTCGACCCTCACACAAACCAGTGGGAGCTGCAGCCTAGTTGGAGTGATCCACAATAACCTCCACCAGGCCCACCCCCTACCCTGGTTCCCTTGCTTGCCAGTATGTGCTGTAGACTGGTCCAGTCTGTCCCACACCCCAGTCAGCTCTCATACATGTCAATGGGTATTGAAGCCTAGTTCAACCTAACCAGCTTCACTATCCAACCCACACACATGCTGTTGGGTGCCTTTCTGTCTAGCCACACTGCCCCCGTCCTGGTTTTCATGTCCTCCAGTGGGAGTGGTAATCCAAGAGGAGTCCACTATTTCCCTTCTAGGCCACTCCCACCCCTGAATTGTGCACTCTCCAGATGGTTCTGCAGTTTAACTTGACAGATTTAGCCCCCAGTACCAGCCCCTGCCAGCTGATGCTGCAGCAGAGCCCATCCAAGCCTCATTTACTCTAATTTTGCTTGTACCAGTAGGAACAATCAGCCCAGCCTAGATTTTCCCTGATCTAGCGCACATGAGGATCACAGGTGTTGTACCCCTATCTAGTCTGGTCTGCCCCCATCCCAGAACACACTCTCCAGTGGGAGTAGCTGTCCAGCAGGGGTGTCCCCCTACATTCCCCCTGCCGGCTCCACCCCCTCCCTCCCTGGTTCTCACGTGTGCTGTTTGAGCGGTGCGGCCACATCTGGTACAGATCAACTCACTTTGGCATTCCGTAATATCCACTGGTTTTTGTCGCAATTGAACCTGGCTCAGCCACACTCTGTTCTGGTGCTCGGATTCACTAGTGGATGACGTGAACTGATTCAGCCTGCTCTGCCCCCGGCCCATGCCAAATGTATACCAGTGGGAAACTTTCCATGGCCTGTTCTGGGCTGTTCCCTATCATGCTTCTTGCACTTACCTAAAGGGACTGTGTCCTGCCAGAGGAGTTGCCCAGGCTCCTCAATCAGAATCTCTCCCAATGCCAGATTTCGCACATACCAGTGGTCCATGAGCCAGCCCTACTCAGACCACCTGCTGTCCGAGTAGGCCTTTCCTGACGGGCCTTCAACCCGATCTGGTTCTTATTGTTGGATGTTTCAGCCCAGTCATGGCTCGTCCATACCCACATACAGCTCACACATGGCTCAGTAGGGGGTAGAGACCTAGCCTAGTCCATCCCATATCTACCTTGGTCCTCCAGAGCACCAGCTGGTGTTGGAGTCTAGCCTGGCTTGCTGAGTCCAGTCCCAATCCACACTTATGCCAAGGGAGACTACAATCGTATCCTGATCAGAATGCAGTCCCCATTCCAGCCCCTGTGCTCCTTGGTGGGAACCTCAACCCAGCTAGGATGTCCCCTTAACTCCCCAACCAGGCCTGTTCCCAGCTATAGATCATGCAAGCATGCCAGTGGTTGCTCCAGCTTGTCACAGCCCCTCACCTGTCCTGGCCCCAACCTTAGATGCTTTGGCTTAGCGTCCCTGGCTCATGCAGACCAGTAGGTACAAGAGCCTAGTTCAGCATGACTTGCGCTCCATCCTGATTTCCTAATTTCTTTTTTTTTTTCATTGTGATTTCTTTGTTGTTGTTGTTTGTTTGTTTGTTTTGTGTTTTTTTTAGCAGGAAGTATTCTTTTTTATTATATTGTTGACAATCTTTACATAGTTAATTAGAGCACAGAGGTTCAGGGGCTATAGGGAAGTGGGTAAGACTATTATTTCCCTATTGTTTTCTTCATATATCTGAGGTAAAGGGGGTTATTGAGGGAGAGGCCCCACCCAGTTTCCCACCTGCCCAAAGTCCCAGATGTGGGGCATGCTCTGAGATACTTGGTCAAGTGGTTTTAATAGTTCTCCAGTTATGGATCACTGCCAATCTCGCCACTCCCAGCTCGATGAGGTCATTGAAGAATCCACTGATTGTCACAGTCCATCATAGAGTTTTCATTTGCCCAGTATTTCACTGCCCAACATATAGCTGAGGTGGTTGATTGATTTGTTCTGTCCTCTGTCTTTTCTTGGCTAGGGTTCTGAGTCCAGCAGTTCGATTGGGGAGATCTCCAAAGAAACTTTGAGGTATTCCCAGATCAGATTCTTGTATGTCCTAGTAAGCACCGGGACCGGCACAGTCCATCGCCCCAATCAGCTGGTGGTTGCAATTGCTGCTCTCAGTAATTGGTTCTGCTCTCAGTCCCGACTTGCACTGGAACCAATGGGTGTTGCAGTCCAGCCTGGTTCTGCCCAGCACATACTCGACCCTTTCATCAACCAGTGGGGGCTGCAGCCCAGCCGGGGTGACCCACAATAACCCCCACCAGGCCCGCCCCCTGCCCTGGCCTGCCAGTATGCATAGCAGACTAGTCCAGTCTGTCCCACATTCCATCTGACCCTCGCACATGTCAATGGGTATTAAAACTTAGTTCCATCTAACCAGCCCCACTATCCAGCCCTCACGGATGTTGCTGAATGCCTCTACGTCTAGCCACACTGCCCCCATCCTAGTTTTCATGCCCTCCCATGGGAGTAGTGACCCAAGAGGGGGGAACCCACCACTTCTCTCCTGGGTCTCTCTCAGTCCCGGTTTATGCACTCTTTGGGTATTCTGTGGTTTGACTTGACAGAATTAGCCCCCAGTGCCAGCCTCTGCCAGCTGTCTGCGGCTAAGCCCAAACAACCTTCACCCACTCCAATTTATGCTTGTACCGGCAGGAATAATCCGCCCATCCTGGCTTTTCTCTGATCTAGTCCACATGTGCCGCTCAGGTGTTGCAGCCCTGCTTAGTCTGGTCTGTCCCCATCCCAGCCTGCGCTATCCAGTGGGAGTAGCTGTCCGGCAAGGGGACCAGCCCCTCAATCCCCTCACTGGCTCTGCCCTCTCCCTTCCTGGTTCTCATGCGTGTTGGTTGGGTGCTGCATTCAAATCCAGTACAGGCAATCTCACCCTGGCATTCCATATTGTGCACTGGTTTTTGTCTCAACCAAACCCGGCCCGACCCACACTCTGCTCTGGTGTTCGGGTTTGCCAGTGGATGACATGAACTGATTCAGCCTGGTCCACCCCTGACCCATGCCAAATGTATGCCAGTGGGAAACTTTCTATGGCCTATTCTGGGCTGTTTCCTATCGTACTTCTTGTGCTTATTTTGCGCATACCAGGGGGTCCATGAGCCAGCCCTTCTCAGTTCACCTTCTGCCCTAGCAGGAACAGTGGCTTTTCTTGGCTGGCTTTCACCCCATTCTGGTTCTTCTTGTAGGATGTTTCGGCCCAGCCATGATCGTGATTTCTAATTTTACTTGTGAGCTAAGGTTTGCTCAGTCCTGCCCATCCACCCCGTTTCATTACCAACCCACACATTAGCCAGCCATTGAAGCTACTTTGCCCAGCTTGTCCGACCCTCAGGTCTGGACCATTTGTTCACCAATGGGAGCTATGACCCACCAGGGGAGTTTCCCAAGCTCCTGCACTTGACCCACTCCCAGACCCAGTTCTCATACATGCCAGTGGGTGTTAGGCCAGTGTCCAGAATAGTCTGGCCTTTAATCAAGGCAGTTTTAAGAGGAAAGTTCATCTCAGTCAATGCTTATGTTAAGAAATTAGAAAAGCACCAAGTAAGTGAGCTAACCTTACAGTTGAAAGAACTAGAAAAACAACAGCAAAGCAATCCCAAGATTAGTAGGAAAAGAGAAATAACCAAAATAAACCAAATTGAGACCAAAAGAGCAATACATAAGATCCATGAATCAAAGAGCTGGTTCTTTGAGCAAATTAACAAAATAGACTCCCCACTAGCCCAACTAATCAAAAAAAGGAGGGAGAAGATATGCATCAATAGCATCAGAGACCAGAAAGGAAAAATAACAATAAATCTCAACTCTTAAGCACAAATCTTTTTAATATTTTGTCTTACAAAGTGGGAAGCATGCACAAAGCACTTCTACAGCATCCCAAACAAAGGAATGTGGGTATCTCATCACATTTTGAGTCACAAGGTGAATCACAGCAGCCTTTTTTTTTCCATACCATTTTTATTTGAAAAAATAACTGGGAAGAAACTATGATTATTCAGACTGGAGTATGTTTAATTTTCTCAGAAACAATAAGCAAATCTGTATGAGGAGGAAAATGATGATACTTTCTCAGCAATACAATTCAAACTTTGAAATGGAAGATTAGAATTTCTGTAAACTTATGTAACAGTTTCCCAAGGCTCACATTTTGACATATTCTACTGAGATCAATGCTTTTATTTAAAAATGTGACTTTTAAATACTGCAAGTGATATACCCAACTCAGTGGACCAAAATTTTCTAAATAACCAGTGCCTAAAATTGCAAAAATCATGCCTGGGTAAGAATACATGACATCAAAAAGAATACATGACATCAAAACACATCAGTGAATTTTCATATAACAACCTCCAAAAAGTGTATTAATAATGGCTTTATATTCCACATTGCAAATAGCCTTTAAGAAAGTACCACTTGTCGAGCTTTGGTGTAGTATCAAAAAAATACATCCAGTTATCTGAAAAGACTGCTAAAATACTCTTCATTTTTGCAACTACATGTCTGTGGGAAGCTGGATTTTCTAGAAATGCTTCAATCAAAACAACATTTCATAAGAGATGGGATGTGGAAGCAAACATAAGAATCCAGCTGTCTTCTTTTAAGCCAGACATTAAAGAGATTTGTACACGTGTTAGATGTTACCACTCTTCAAACAAAATGTTTGTGTTGTAAAATAATTATTTTCCATTTCAAAATGTTATTATGTTAACATTTGATGATTTTGTCATATTTAAATTATTGGATATGTACAATCAATCTGTTTTAATTTCTAAAATAGTACATAACAAAAGCTCTTTGAGGTCCTCAATAATTTTAAGAGAATAAAGAAGTCCCGAGACCTGAATGTTTCACAGTCACTGAAATAAAATTTGCCTCCCAGGTTGCCGAAGCTTCCGACCAGTCATGAGATCACATAAACTTTATTTTTTATCTTTTTTTTTTTTTTTTTTTGCTAGGCGGTTATCTATATTTTTTGTCACTGGACTACTACAAGTCTGCTTTAGGAAAGAATAAAAGCAGAAGAGTTACCAGAACTACATAGTACAAGAAAAAAAAATTTTTAATCACAAAAAGAGGCAGCATTGTAGTGTGACATGAAATAGCAATACTGAAACCTGGTTGGTTTGTTTTTGGGATTGTCATTTATTAGATCTCAGATGCACAGAGCCAGCAGCAGATTGGTTTAATTGTGGTCTACATTTCTCAGTATGATCATTGGTCTGTGCAAGATCATTTTCCTTCACTTTATCTCATCCTTTCCTCAAATCCTCACTCTCATTTTCCTCCTCTAAATATTCACCCATGTTCAAATGACTGACAGGCATTCTTCAGTATGTGTAGTATTATAAAACAGATAGGATTGTTTTGCTAAGAATTGTGTTGCTTTCTAGTTTTAAAAAACAGTATTTGTACACAGCTGTAGACAACTGCCTAGGGTGCCTTGTACCTAGGCAAGTGTTACTCTGCTGGGAGAAAAGCAGCCAGTAGTTGATGGGCATTCTGGGTCTCATTAATGCCAAATCTGTGTTTACCAGATCAGTGAGCTAGCAGAGTTGCCTATTTTTTTTTTTAAGATATGTGGCGGGGGGCTGGCAGGCCCTACTGGAGTATAACCCCAGGGGTCTGTGCCAGCAATGGGGCCGTGGGTTGCTCAGGGGCAAGGGCCTACGGGAGTGTGAGAAGAGTGGCTGCTGAAGGAATTCTTTACAGGTTAGAATGAGTTCTGGGAGCTTCCACGGACTGGACCACTGCACTAGCATGTAAACAAGGGAGTGGATTAGAGAGGGTAAACTAGAGGGCATGTCTGGATCAGAGCAATACACCTGCCCACATGGGAGACCTGGGCTGCGCATTGCCTGTTGTCCACTAGCACGCATGAAAGCTAGGGCTGGGGTACCTGCCTGGCAGGGCAGTGAGTGTTGGAGCAGGAAATGGTTCACACACAGGGTTGGGCCATGACACTAACTGGCACACAAGAGAACAACTGGGAGCAGATTCTGTAGGGGATACATGCCCTCACTCCTGTGGGTCTGTAATCCTCACTGGTTTGCATGAGAGGCTGAAGGTGGTGATGAGCAAGGAATAGCCATAGAACTCACCGACACTTACGGGAAATGGGATTGGGATCAGGCCTGTCTGGCCCAGGCTATTGCACCCATGGACATATCTGAAAATTGAGTCCAGAGGCAGCCAGGCCTCAACACCCACCAGCACATGCACAGGCCAGGACTCAGGGCAGACTACTCCAGGAAGAGGCTTAGTACCCACAGGGCATGTGAGAGATCCAAGGCTGGGAGCAGATCTGATAGATGAACTTAGGGAACTTCTCTACTAGGGCACAGTTCATGCTGATAAGCATGAGAGCTGAGGCTGAAGTGTGCTTGGCCAGGCATGGCTGCATGGTTCGTCATTATATATGTGGGCTGGTTCATGGGGCAGGCCGGCTGAGCTGGGGCAAGTCTTAGCACCAATTGGCAAGCATGGAAGCCAGAATGTGAACCATGCCAGGCTAGGCTACCTCACCTCCCAGTTCATATAAGAGCCAAGGATGGGTGCAAGCTAGGCCACAGAACCTATCTGTGACAGTTGGGACTGGGGATAGATAGGACCAGAGCAGGCCGGAGCATACACTAGCAAGTCCCAAGACTAGGGATGGGCCATGTCAGGCTGGGTCAGAGCATTACAAGCATACACAAAATCTAGGCTGGGAGTGGACCTGGTAGAGGACTTAAGAGGATGGTCCAGCTAGGCTATGATTCCCACTGGTGAGTGTGATAGCTGCAGCTGGGGATGGACTAGGCTAGACATGCCTGCAGCACCTATTGGCATACCTATAGAATGGATACAGAAGACCAGTCTAAGCTCAGTCTTAGTACTCACTGTTACTAGCCATTTAAAAGGATGAAATTATACCATTTGCAACTAGATAGTCCCAACTAGAGACCATTATGCTCAGTGAAATAACTCAATCACAAAAAGAAAAATACCATATGTTCTCTCTAATATAAGGAATCCATCATGCAAATTGGAATGTATAGTGATGGAGTAATGGAGACTACCCTATCAGGTATGAAGATACAATGCAATATGCATCTCTGCTTCCAAACAAAAGATGGATTCCCAATGAAAGTATTGGATATATCTAGACAACGGGATGATGGACTGTCTGACATTGTCTGTACCAGCAATGTCGGGGCACAATTAAATAGCAGACTGATGGAATTGTAACTCCTTATGAAAAGTGACATTATGGTGGAAAAATGGGGGAAGAGGAATCCCAGACTATACAAAATTGTACGATAAATTTCAAAAATAAAAATTAAAGAAAACAAACAAACAAAAAGAGCCAGAGTGGGTGAGAACCACTGGTGAGTGCTGGAATGGTTGCAATTAGGTTAAGGAAGGCCACAGTATCCACCAGTGAATGCCAAGACTAGAGGCAGAACATGTCAGGCTGGGCCAAGCATACACCAGCGTAAGTGAGATCAGGGCTGAGAACTGCTCTGATAGGGAACTTTGGGGAACTCCCCTGTTAATCACAGCTCCTGCTGGTGAGCACAAGAGCAAAGGCTGGGGGCAACTCAGGCCAGACTGGGCTACAGTACTTACCAGCACACACAGGGGCCAGGCCTGGGCCAGTGTGCAACACCCTCTTGCAGGTCCAAGAGCCAGAACAGGGTACAGCCTGGGCCAGTTCACATGAGGGGCTGGCTGGGCTGGGCTAAACTGCAGCAACTGGCAGCATAAGCTAGGACTGGGGTCAGGCCAAGCAAAACCAGGCTCCAGCACCTGCCAATAAATGCCAAGCCAAGGTGGGCAATACCAGACTGGACCATAGCACCCACTGGAGTGTGCAAGACCCGGGACTAGAGGCAGGCCTAGTAGGGGAACTTCATTAACTCCTCTGCTAAGCTACTGCTCTCAGTGGTGAATATGACAGCTGAGACATGGCAGACTGGTCTGGGCAAGATTATAATACCCCTTGGCCAGCATGTGAGCTGGGTTTGGAGAAAGGCCAGGCTATGCAGAGCCACCACATCTGTTGACATATGAAAGAGCCAGAATAAGTGCAGGCCAGCCAGCCTTTGACACAGCATCTGCTGGCAAGTGCTGGGACTGGATGCAAGTCATGTCAGGCCGGACCATGGTATCTACTGGCAACTGAGTCTGAGATTGAACCTAGTAGGGGAACTATGGGCACTCCTCCACCGACTTCAGTTCCTGCTGGTATTCATGAGAGCCAGGGCAGCGGTGGTCCAGGATCAACAAGGCAGCAGCACCTGTCAGCATACATGTGTGCTAGGTCTGGGAGTGGGTTGGACTGAGCTAAGTCACAAAACAATGGGTGCATACACAAGCTGGATTTGATGCAGAATGGGTTGCACATGCTGGCAACTGCAAAAACCGGGGCTAGTGGCAGGCCCGGTCAGGATATTGGGGTCACTCCGACTAAGCCACAGCACCTGTTGATGTGTGTATCAAGTCTGTGGCAGACTAGATTGGGCTAGGCCACAGTACCCATTAGTTTGTGTGAGATATGGGGTTGGGAGCAGAACTGACCAGGCAACTGCATTTACTGTTAAGTTTCTAGGTTGCTGCAGGTGTTGGACTGAGCTGAACCGCATAGTGGTAGCTGATTTACACATCATGTCTGAGGTCACTACAAGCAAGGCTTCTTGGGGAACTTCCCAACTAGGCTATTGAACTCAAAACTTGATTACAAGAAGAGTCACAAGCCATGTGGTCTGACCTTGGACTGCAAGTATCAGAACTGGGCCTCCTCAACTGCTGATGCCTGTGCAATAGACAGCATGCCCAGATGCACCTGGGGAAAAGACAGCCAGTTCATCTAGGCCAGCAGTGGGCATCAAGTGCCTCATCAGAGGGTGAAAAGCAGAACAGGTTGAACATTTCTCATGGTCAAGCTTTGTAGTGTGTTCTTGAGTCTGTGGATACACTAAGATGGACTTTGTCAACCAATAAATGTTGGAAATATTTTCTCAACCATGGAGAATGAAACCAAAATGTCTCAGAACTGTTAAAATCATTCAAGTAACAGTCTCAACATTTTTCCCCACATCAGGGTCTCTAAGATGACATCAACTGGCTGTCCCTCATCCCCAGGTCCAGATGTAGTTTGGCAGCAAGGAGCAGTCCCCTCAACTCACTGCTCCAACCCTGCAGACACAGGAGAAAAAGAAAAAATTGAAATAATTGAAAATAATTGAAAAAATAATTGAAAAAATTGAAATAATCTGTCCCACCTTCCTTCCTCCATGTCTTAATCCCTGCCAACCTAATCAGTGGCCCACATGGGCATGCATCCTTCCAACATTAAAAAAAATTTTTTAAATAATGAAAGTTTTAAAAATCTTGTTTGTGCTATGGCACTCATATGTTTCCTGGATATTTTTCCATGATTGTGTTTTTTAGACTTTTCCATGTTCAGTTTTTGCTTGTTTAGGTTTTTTTAAATTTTATTTTTATACATAGTTGATTGGAACGCAAAGGACCAAGGGCTACAGGAAGGTGGGTAAGACCATTATTTCCACATTCTCTTTTTTTCCTTCCTGTATCTGAGGGAAGGGAGAAGATAAGGAGAGAAGCCACACCCAGCCTCCCAACTACCTCCCTACCCTGGGATGAGGGACAGCCACCCATCACCACTCCAGGGTCACCAATGTGGGGCATGTTTGGAGGGTCCTGCTCAAGTAGTTATGATAGTTCAACAATTCTGAATTACTACCACTCCAATCACAGTGAAATCTCTCCAGAATCCAGTGGCTGACATAGTCCACCTTAGAGTCTCTGTTTGGCCAGATATTCACTGCTAACATTTGGCTGGGGTAGTTGATCAATTTGTTGTGCCCTCCTTCTTCTGTTATGGTAGGCTTCAAAGTACTGTCATATCCTCCATGTGCAACTGGATATGCTGTCCACTGCTCTGTCTAAGCCACTGAAGAGGCCCAGCTATGACACATGCACTCCACGGTCAG
This sequence comes from Ochotona princeps, assembly GCF_030435755.1. Classification (NCBI taxonomy): domain Eukaryota; kingdom Metazoa; phylum Chordata; class Mammalia; order Lagomorpha; family Ochotonidae; genus Ochotona; species Ochotona princeps. The sequence goes on along the minus strand of NC_080834.1, from coordinate 104,721,644 downwards.
ACCATGGAACCTGCAGTTCTCTTCGTGGCTGGGGTTCTGAGTTCAGTGGTTCAGTTGCAGGGGATCCCCCAAAAAACTTCATCTGATGTGATCCCAGATTGATTCCTATGTGTGCTTGCCAATACAAGGTCTGGCACAATATGTCAACCAAATCAGCTTATGCACATGATGGTAGTTGCAATTGCTGGATCAGTTTTGCCTCCAGCCCTGTCTTCTACACAAACCAATGGGAGTTGGAGCCAAGCTCAGTCCTGTCCACCACACACTCTGCCTTCAAGTAACCCAGTGTGAGCTGCAGCCTAGTCAATACGATCACCAATAACCCCCACAAGGCCCGCCCCTTACCTCCACGGTCATTGAATTCATAGCATCTTACTGCTGCCTAGAACTCCATTGTATACATCCACCATATTTTACTCATTGATTCACATACTAATGGATACTTTATATGCATCTCACTATCTCCATTCATGAAATTATGAGAATATTAATGAATATGTCCCCATTCAGATGTTGTCAGTTCTTTGAAATATATATCCATGAGTTGAATTGCAAGGCATTCTATTGGTAGCATCCTTTTTAAACTGATTATACAATTTACATCGCTACCAACAATACAAAAATTTCCATTACCTTATATTATCTCCAACACTTGCTATTAGCCAAGTTTCTACTTGCTGTCATTCAAATGAATGGTATGTCATTGGTTTAATTTGTATTTTAACTCTAAATTTTAACAATTTCTCATATACTTTTATGCATTCAGAACACCTTTGCAAACAAGTTATTTACACGCATAAAAATTGTTGAGTTTCCCATCTTTTTCTTGTTGATTTGGTAGTTCTTACATATTTTAGATATTATCCTTTGTTGATTTTAATCATTACAAATATCCTTCCGCAGTTTAACATCTGTTTTCTTTGTTCTATACCACATTAAATTTAAAAATTCTCAGTTTGGGTATATAGCTTAACCCAACTATATTTTTAGACAATTTGTTGGTGTTTTGAGATTTTAAAAAGCATTTCCTCACTCCTTATTCAAACTTTACATTTTCTTGTATTATCTTTATAAAATTATCTATAGTATTTGGATCTATAATCCATCTGGGCCAACCTTTGTTAGATATCTGTATTTTTCTCCATATAATGAGATAGTTATCCTAACATCATGTCCTAAACAGTTTGTTCTTTTTAAATTGTTTTTAGATTTAAAAATGTGTCATATAGCAAGTCCTAACATGTACAAAACCTATTTCCTTTTAAAAAATTATTTATTTCAAACTGAATGACAGAAAGTGGGAGATGGTCTACTCTGGTTCACCCCCCAAATGGCCACAATTACAAGGGCTGGGGTAGGTTTAGGACAGGAACCAGGAACTCCATCTAGGCCTTACATGTAGATGGCAGAAGTGCAAGTATTTGGAATGCCCTATGTTGCTTTCTAGACACATTAGCATGAAGCTGGATTGGAACCAAGGCAGTCAGGACTTGAACTGGCACATGGCTATGAGGCATGGTTGGTTCCAGGTGGTGGCTTAATCCTCTGTGCCACAATGCTCAGATCCTTCTCAGCTTTTTCCCCCACCTCTTTAAAGAATTTTGAGATGGCATCCTTTTAATTTACATTATAACCAAGGGCTAATACTCTACTAAATAAAGAGGTGAACAGATAAAAGGTTAAGAAAAAAAGCTAGGGCCCAGCACAGCAGCCTAGTGGCTAAAGTCCCTGATTGCATGCACTAGGATCCCATATGGACACTGGTTCTAATCCCGGCTGCTCCAATTCCATTCCAGCTCCCTGCTTGTGGCCTGGTAAAGCATTTGAGGACGGCCCAAAGCCTCGTGACCCTGAACCTTCATGGAATACCCATAGGAAGCTTCTGACCTCTGGCTTCACATCAGCTCAGCTCTGTTCATTTCAGCTCCTTGGGGAGTGAACCAGCAGTTGGAAGATCTTTTTTTCTGTCTCTCCTTCTCTCTGTGAATCTGCCTTTCCAATAAAAATAAACAAATCATAAAGAGAAACACTAGTTCAGCAGGAATATAGGCAAAGGCTTTAAACAATAATCACATTAAAAGAGGCTCAAGTTCATTCACACAGTTAATTTTAAAATATTCACAGATTCTAAAACTAAAATTTTAAAATTTTAAAAATTGAAAACAGTTGGATGAAGCACTATTTGCAGCAAAAGCGATACACAGACATGCCTTTCTTTTTTGTTGTTTTGTTTTAAATATGATGACACATTATCTTGTTTCATTTTGTTTTTAAGATTTATTTTTATTAGAAAGACAGATTTACAGAGAAAAGGAGAGACAAAGAAAAAGATCTTCCATTCACTGGTTCACTCTCAAGTGGCCGCAATGGCCAAAACTGAGCCTATGTGAAGCAAGGAGCCAGAAGCTTCTTCTGGGTCTTACACACAGGTGCAGTGTCCCAAAGCTTTGGGCTGTCCTCTACTGCTTTCCCAGGCTACAAGCAGAGAGCTAGAAGGGAACTAGAACAACCAGGAAATAAACCAGTGCCCATATGGGATCCTGGTGTGTGCAAAGTGAGAATTTAGCCACTGACCTATCGTGTGTGGCCCCCCTTTCTCTGTTTTTTAGATGTTTGTTTTGTTTCAGCTCCCACACATAAAAAAATAATATGTAACATTTATCTTTCTGTGTCCAAAAATTTCACTCAATATGATGTCTTCTAGTTGAAACCATTATAATACAATTGAGAGAGCTCCATTCTTTTTTATAGCTGATTTATATTCTATGGTGTGTCTGCGTGTGTGTGTGTGTGTGTGTGTGTCTGTGTGTGTGTGTGTTTGTGTGTGTGTGTGGAGATATATGCTTTTTCTTCATCACCTAATGGTGAACACCTTGATTGGTACCATAATTTTGATTATTACGATCAGTGCTGTTCTAAACATGATCATGCAGGTAGCCTTGATACAGTATGTCCACGTCCTTTAAGTATATACCCAGGAATGAGATGGGCTGGATCCTATGGCATGTCTAGTTCTAGTTTTTGGAGAAACTTGTAGTCTTTTTCCACAACAACTGTTTGAATTTACATTCCTCCCAACAGCAATTGAGTTTCTCTCCACAAATTCACCAACATTTGTTACTCTCTGGTCTTTTGGATAATAGCCAGTCTGACAGGGTGAGATAGCTTATCATTGTGGTTTTGATTTTGTTTGTTTTAAATTCTAATTTTGATTATGTTAATATAGTTGATTAACGTGAGAAGGACGGAGAGTTACTGGCAAGAGGGTGAGACTGATATTTTGAAATTTTCCTTTTCTTCTTCCTGTATTCAAGGAAAGGGAGGAGATAGGGGAGAGCCGCACCCAACCTCCCAACCTCCTCAGTTGGCAGGGATGGAGAATAGCCACCCAATATCATCCCAAGGGCCCAATGTGGAGCATGATCCAAGGGTTCTACACAACAGATTTTCATAGTTCTGAGGTGCTGTTAATGTTGCTAATCCAAGGATGAGGAAAAATTTCCAAGGTCCTCCGGCTGACATAGTCCACCTTAGATTCTCCATGCCCCCAGATATTTTCTGTCAAGACTTGATCAATTTGTTCTGCCCTTCTTCCTCTGCTATGGTACCAGATGTCCTCTACAGATTCCAATGAACTGCCATATCCTCCATGTGCATCTAGGTATGCTGTCCACTACTCCATCTAAGCCACTGAGGAGGCCCAGCTCTGACACATGCATTCCATGGTCAGACTACAGATGGTGTGATTCTCCACCTCGTTGGAGTTCTGAGTCCAGCGATTCAGTTAGGGCGATCCCCAAAGTAACCTTATCTGAAGTGATCCCAGACTTGACTCATGTGTGCTTGCCAGTGTGGTGTCCGGCTATGTCAGTCACCCACATCAGCCTATGCACTCACTGGTAGTTGCAACTGCTGGATCAGTTCTGTTTCCAGCCCCATCTCTTATGTAATGTGTGAAATGGCCCAGTCCAATCCTACGCACCACACATCAGTGTTCATGTGTACCAGCAGGAGCTGTAGCCTAGTTGGAGTGACCTCTAATAACCCCTACTAGGCCTGACTCTAGACCTAGTTCCTGGTCTCGACAGTATGTGCAGCAGAGTGGTCCATTCTGTCTCACATCCCTTTTAGCTCTTATACGTGTTAATGGGCTTTCAAACCTAGCTCAACCCAACTGATCCCACTATCCAGCCCACACTCATGCTGGCAGGTGTCACTTCCTGTCTAGCCAGGCCCCCTCCAAGCCCTGGTTCTCATGCTCACCAGTGGGACTTGGAATCAGAGAGGTGGTCACATTTTTCCTACTGGGTCCACTTCCAGTCCTAGATCTTGCACTCTCTAGGTAGCTCTATAGTCTAGCTTGACAGGATTTGCCCCCCAGTCCCAGCACTTGCCAGCTGATGCTGTGGCAAAGCCCAGTCAGCTGGCTCTTACCCGGGCCTATGCAGGCAGCTGTGGGTAGTCAGTTAGCCCATCCTGACTCTCCCTGTAACCATATTCACGTGCAGGCCAATGGGTGTTGTAGCCCAGTCAGGCCTGGTCACCACTGATTCCAGTTTTCATGCTGGGCAGTGGGAGCAGTGGCCCAGCAGGGTAGACCTGTGCAGTCCTCCTACAGAGTTAACATTGTGCCCCACCCCTGGGTCTCACAGGTACTGGTGGGTGCTGTAGCCCAGTTTGACATGGGCTGCCTCTCCTTGGCATTTGCCAGTGGGTGCTGTAGCCTGGCCTGGCCTGGTCTGGCCCTGTTTCCAGCTCATGCTGATTCCTTGCTCAGCCCAGCCAGACCTCAGTTCCAACCCTAATGTGAACCAATTGGTGTTGCAGCCTGACCCAGCCTGTCTTGCACCCCATCCTGGTTCTTAGATCTACCAGTGGGTGCTATGAACTGGTCCATCCTGGCCCACCCCCAGACCTGACCCACACATAAACTGGTAAGTACCGTAACCCAGCCTGGTCTGGGATACTCCAAGCCTCGATTCTTGTATGTACCTGCAGGGACTATGTCCTGACAGAGGAGTTCCCCAAGCTACTCTATCAGGCCTCCTCCCAATAGCAAATCTTGCACACACTGGTGGGTCCTTGGCCAAGATTAGTCTATCTCCTATTCTGACAGGAACAGTAGCATTCCCCAACCAACTCACACCCATTCTAATTCTTACTATTGGGTACTACAGCCCAGCCTCACTTGGTCCACACCCAGACACAGTGCTTGTGTGGCTCAGTAGGTACCAAGACATAGCCCAGCCCACACCAACCTAACTCTCACATACACCAGCAGGTGCTGGAGTCTGACCCAATGTGGTACACCCCAGACCCTGTCCAAACCCATGCTGAGGGACACTGTAGTCATATCTAGCCCAGACTGCTACCACCATTCCAGTTTTCATATTCATCAGTGGGAACCACAATCCAACCAGAACATCCCCTTAGCTCCCCAACCAGGCCTGCTCCCAGCCACAGTTTTGCACATGCTAGTGATTGCTCTGAGCCAGCTTGGCATAGCCCAATTCCCAGTCTTAGCCTTTGCCATGAGATGCTACAGCCTGGACAGTTCTGGTCCACCTCCAGTCCCAACTCTCACTGGGAGGATGCAGCCTAACAAACACTGCCCTGTCTGCCCCCATCCCTGACTTTCATGCAAACCAGTAGCTGTGATAACCTAGTCCAGCATGACCCACACTCCAACCGGGCTCCTACACATGCCAGAGAGCTAAGGTTGGCCAGACCCTGCCCAGTCTGTCCTTCTCCAGACCCACCCCACACATGCATGGGGTCTACCTTTCACAGCCTGTTCAACACCCCAGCCAGATTCACATACTCACCAGCAGGAGCTTTAGCCCACCAGGGGAGAGTCCCATGTTCCCCCACCAGGCTCACTCCCAGACCCAAGTTTCACATGTACCCACAGATGCTAGGCCCTTACACAGCATAGTCTGTCCCCTCCATCCTAGCCTTTATATAAGCTGATGAATGTTGCAGCCCTGCCCACCCCATGCCCTATTTTTAGATGTCCCTGTGGGCACTGCAGTCTGGACCAGCCCAGCCTGTCCTCAACCCCAGTTACATCTGAGTTTCAAGTTTCCAGCATCATGCTTAGCTCAGCCCATCACTACCCCTAGCTCTTAAGCAAACAAGAAATTGCAGTTCCACATGGGGTCGGCCCACATATTCTCCACAGAATCTGTTCCCAGATCTGGCTCTCTTATACGATGGTTAGTATCATGGCCCAGTCTACATGACCCATCCCCTGGTCCAACACTCACTGGTGGGTACTGTGATCTTGCCCTTCCAGGTAGTCACCCAGACCTAGCTTTTGTTGCACCAGTGAGTGATTGTCAGCCTCACTCAGGTCTTCCACTTGAGTGGGTGTGCATCGTCTGACCCAAAAAAGTCCTCTAGAGAACCCTCTCCAAACTGCTCAGTCTCAGCCCCCTTGCTTATCTTGTCAGTGGCCTTGTCAATGGAAATCCCTATATTCCCAAACCCCTTTCTCTGAGCAACCATAATCCCTGTGCCAGGGATTTCTTTGCTTGGCTTTCTTTCTTTGCTTGGCTTTTCATACTTAACATAATGTCCTCAAGACTCATCTGTTTCATGTAAAATTTCCTTCTTCTTAAAGCTGAGTAAGTATTCTATTGTATGCCACATTGTCTGTCTTTTCATTCTTGGTGGTTACAAATAATGCTATAGTGAAAGACATGGAAACAACCCAAATGCCCATCCAAAGAGGAGTCATTAAAGAAACCATGGTACATCAACTCCATGGAATACTACTCAACCATCGAAAAGAATGAAATTAGAACCTGGCATGGTAGCCTAGTGGCTAAAGTCCTCAACTTGTATGCCCAGGATTTCATATAGGTACCAGTTCATATCCTGCCTGCTCCACTTCCCATCCAGCTCCCTGTGTGGCCTGGGAAAGCCCAAAGCCTCGGGACCCTGTACCTGCTTGGGAGACCCAGAAGCTCCTGGCTCCTGGCTTTGGATTGGCTCGGTTCCGGCCTTTGCGGCTATTTGGGAAGTGAACCAACACATGAAAGATCATTCTCTCTGTCTCTCCTCCTCTCTGTATATCTGACTTTGTAATAAAAATAAATAAATCTTTTTTTAAAAAAGAGCTAAAAAAAAGAATGAAGTTATTCAATTTGCACCCCCATGGTCCCATCTAGAGACCATTATGCTCAGTGAAATAAGTCAATCCCAAAAGGAAAAATACCATGTGTTATTTCTGATATTAAGCAAACTTAATGCAAATTTAAAATCAATATCCTTTCAATACCATTTTTGCGGAAACACACAGGTTTTGGTATCAATTTTTTTAATTTCTTCAAAATAGTTTCTTTTCTCTTATCAAATTCTTCATTGACTTGTAGATCACACAGTAACATCATTTTCTCCAAGAACCTTTTGTGTTTCCATTTTCATTTCTGCAACACATTGGTTTTTCAGTAGCATGTTACTTAACCCAATGGTGCTATAAATCTTTTGTTTTCTTAATTTCTGTTGTTGATTTTGTTTCATGGCTACTCATTTAAGGGAATGTACAGTAACTGTGTAATAGAAACTATCATATTCAGTTGTGAAGATACAGTGCAATAGACATCTCTACTTCCAAACCAAACACAGACTTCCAATGAAACTCTTGGATATATCTTGACAATAGGATGCTGGACTATCTGCCATTTTCTGTACCAGCAATGTCAGGACACACTTAAAATAGCAGAATGATGGACTTATGACTGCTTATGTAGGACTGTACTATTGCAATAATATGGGGAAAATAAATTGGGGGAAGGGAATTTGGGGAGGGGTGGGGGAATTCCAAGAGCCTATGGAATTGTATGATAAAATAAAAAATAATGGGCCCCACAAGGTAGCCTAGCAGCTAAAGTCCTCACCTTAATTGCGCCAGGATCCCATATGGGTGCCAGTTCATATCCCAGCAGCTCCACTCCACTCAGCTTCCTGCTTGTGGCCTGGGAAAGTGGTCAAGGACGGCTCAAAGCCTTGGGACCCTGCACTCACGTGGGAGACCTGGAAGAGGCTCCTGGCTCCTTGCTTCAGATTGGCTCAGCACCAGATATTGCGGCCACTTGGGGATTGAGTCAGTGGGTGGAAGATCTTGCTCTTTCTCTCCTCCTCTCTGTATATCTGATTTTACAATAAAAATAAATAAATCCTTAAAACAAAGATAAAATGGGAGAGAAAAAACAAATAGTGCTACAGTGAAGCTAGGGGTATGAATATCTCTTTGAGATCTTGATATCAATTATTATGAATGAATGCCAGTAAGTTCAAGGTCTTGATAATAGGGCAGTTCTATTTTTTACTTTTGGGGAAACCTCCTTATTGTTTTACACAGCACCCACAACTTTCCTACAATATTGCCACAGTTTTTCAAGGGTCCCAGTTTCCCTGTATACTAACCAATACTTGTTTTTATTTTTTAATCTTGGTAGCAATCATCCTGACATATGAGGGGTGATAGATCATGTGGTTTTGATTTCCCTGATTATTAAGGAAGTATTTTTTTATGTCCCTGTTAGACAATTATGTCTTTTGGAACTAAACGTCCATTTAAATCATTTGTTCATATGTTAATGATGTTATAAATTTTTACAATTAAGTTGTAGCTTTGATTTTTTAAATATTAACTCTTTATCAGATGCACAAGAACACTTAATTTTTTTCAGGGAGAAATGGAATTAAAAGATAAGTTTATGGGGCAGGGGTTTGGGCTCAGTGGATTGAGCTGCCACTTGGGATGGCCATATCTCATTTCACAGTGGCAAGCTGAGTGTCACCTCTGATTCTGATCCGGCTTCCTGCTAATGTGCACTCCTGGAAGCAGTATGTGCCGGCTGAAGTACCTGGAGTCCTACCACCCATATGGAAAATGAATGGAGTAGCTAGAACTTGAATGTAGCCTGGCTCATCCCTATCTGTTATGGGCATTTTGAGAGTAAACCAGCAAATAGAAAAACTCTTCTCCTACCCATCTGCCCCGCCCCCCCAATCCAGTTGCTCTACCTTTCAAATAAAATAAACTTTTGTGCAAAATTTTAAAAAAAGTTTGAAATCCATGAATATTTCTGATAGCATTCCATGTCTGTTTTTTCAAGTGCCCGCATATGATTCAAAAAATGTTCTCCCATTCCACAGGTTGTAATTTCACTGTTATTGCTCCTTTTGCTGCATAGAAGATTAGTTTGATTTAGTCTTACTTCTTTTGGTTTGGCTTTTATCGTGGTGCTGTCACCTCTGCATTGAATGCCATGCTCATCAAATCACTGCCAAGACCAAAGTCATAAATCTTTTTCTCCTATGTTTTATAGTTTCAGATGTTATGCTTAAATCTTTAAAATATATATAATGACAGGTCAAACACCTGAGCTATTTTGTGCTGCTTTCCCAGGCACATTAGCAAGGAGATAGACCAGAACTGGAACAACTGTAATTCAACCTAAGGTGCCTGCATTATAATCGTTCACTTAACCTGCTGTACCACAGCAGCAGCCCCTATGTGTAAGTCTCTAATCTTCTGTAATTGATTTTTGTACGTGATCCAAGAGTCCAGTTTCACAGAAAACTGTAGATATCCAGTTTTCCAAGCAGTATTTACTCTAGAATATCCTTCGCCCATTAAATATTCCCAGCCCCATTACCAAAAATTAGTTGTCTGTCTGAGGATAGTTGAAAGAGTTCGTGGAATTCAAAGATAATTCACATTTTCATTAAATTTTGAGGATTCATCACATGGGCATGGACTTAAATCTGGCATCTTTGTTCTGCTTGATCTATCTATGTTGATTTCATACTGTTTTGATCACTGTAGCACTGTAATGTATTTTGAAATTTAATAATGCAATAAATTCAGAATTTTTTCTCCTTGAATTTTATTTAGCTATTCATTTAGCTTTTTGTGGTGCCGTATGAATTTCAGAATTTCCTTTTTGGGCCCGGCGGCGTGGCCTAGCGGCTAAAGTCCTCGCCTTGAAAGCCCCGGGATCCCATATGGGCGCCGGTTCTAATCCCGGCAGCTCCACTTCCCATCCAGCTCCCTGCTTGTGGCCTGGGAAAAGCAGGAGAGGATGGCCCAAAGCTTTGGGACCCTGCACCCGCTTGGGAGACCCGGAAGAGGTTCCTGGTCCCGGCATCGGATCGGCGCAGTACCGGCCCGTTGCAGCTCACTTGGGGAGTGAAACATCGGATGGAAGATCTTCCTCTCTGTCTCTCCTCCTCTCTGTATATCTGACTTTGTAATAAAAATAAATAAATCCTAAAAAAAGAAATCCAAATATAAGGTAAAATCAATTTATATATTCAAGAAAATGCTTATCAAAATTGCAGTAAGTTTTTTCTTTTTCTATAAAGATAAAAAAGGAAATTCTTTTTTTTTTTTTTTTTATTGTTATTGGAAAGCCGGATATACAGAGAGGAAGAGAGACAGAGATGAAGATCTTCCATCCAATGATTCACTCCCCAAGTGACCGTAGTGGCCGGTGCTGCATCAATCCGAAGCCAGGAGCCAGGAACTTCCTCCAGGTCTCCTATGCAGGTGCTTTCCCAGGCCACAAGCAGGGAGCTGAATGGAAAGTGGAACTGCCGGGATACTAACCGGCGTCCATATGGGAACCTTGCGGGGTCAAGGTTAGGACTTTAGTCACTAGACCACCGCACCAGGCCCATATATTTGTGTTTCTTAAGGTGACATTATCTATTGTATGAGTACATAGGCTATTTACTAACTAAAATGAGTATTTATTTAAGCTGAGTGTTTTCTGTGTGACTTACATATTTCAATCAATGATACTCAACTTTTCTTAGTACTTATAATACGCTGATTCCATTGCATTTTTTATATAATCTTGTCATCTGTCACTAGTGATTCTATTCCCTTATTGTTCAGTCTTACGTATCTCATAGGGCTGGCATTGTGGCATGGTGGGTTAAACCACCACTTTTATATCAGCATCATAGCCATCTCGTAACAAGGAACCAATTGGAGTCCAGCTCTTCTGCTTCCATTCTAGCCTTCTGCCAATGTGCCTGTAAGTCATCAAGTAATAACTCACTACATGGGCCTCTCCCACCCACGTAAGGGACTGGATATCATTTTTGGCTCTAGTCTTCAACTGGGACGATCCCCGGCTGTTGCAACCATTTCAAGAGATCTTTCTCTCTCTCTTTTCTCTCTCTCTTCCTTCCTTGCAGTTCTACCTTTCAAATAAGTAACTAAATCTTTAAAAATACACTTTCAAATCATTTTTAAATGCCCTATTATTTTATTTTGTTTTAAAAACAGTTAGGACTGCCAATATAATATTTTGATGGTAGTGGACATTGCAGTAATTCTTTTTTTGTTTTCAGTGGAAATACCTCTAAAGTTATTTTAATGCATTTGTTTTCTAAGTTTTTCAGTAAACATACTAAGAAAAACTGTAATCTTCATATTCTGCAAATCTTATTATAAATTAATATTACTACTTTATCCTATAACTTATACTAAATTATAAGTTTTTTTTCTGTTTCCCTGAAATTATCATGTGCTATTTTTCTGGACTGGCATTTTTTTCTTTTTTTTCCCTTTTTTTTTTTTTTATTATATTTTTGACAATCTTTACGTAGTTAATTAGGGCACAAAGGTTCAAGGCCTAAAGGAAAGTGGGTAAGAATATTATTTCCATATTGTTTCCTTCATGTATCTGAGGAAAAGGGGGCTATTGAGGGAGAAGCCCCACCCAGTTTCCCACCCATCCCAGGTCACCGATGTGGGGCATGCTCCAAGATTCTTACTCAGGTGGTTTTGATAGTTCACTAGTTATGAATCGCTGCCAATCTCGCCACTTCAAGCACGATGAGGTCGTTGAAGAATCCACTGATTGACGTAGTCCATCATAGAGACTCTGTTTACCCAGTATTTCACTGCCAACATATAGCTGAGATGGTTGATTGACTTGTTCTGTCTTCTGTCTTTTCATGGTTTAAATGAAATATATTGAATCATTTTTCTGATATTGCATGAACCTTCATCCTTGATATATATACTACAAGTTATTGGATTTGGCTAGTTAATATGTTCTACTGGAAGATTACAATTACTTCCATAAGTGGCACGGATTTTCTTACTTTTGACAGTGAAATCAGTTTGTGCTTTTCTTATATTATACCCATATCCCATCTGAAAAGCAAGACTAGGCAAGCTTCAGGAAATTAGTTGAGCAACAGAGCAACTTTGCTTTTTGTTCTTTCCTTTGCTTTTCATTGTTTGTAGCCATTTGTATAAAGCAAGTATTGACATAAGCGAAAAAATGCAAAAATAATACATATTAATTAGTTTTGATTTAGCCATTCCATAACAAATACATATTTATCTTTTTCTAAAGATTTATTTATTTTTATTGTAAAGTCAGATAAGTAGAGAGGAGAGAGACAAAGAGAAAAATCTTCCGTCTGTTGATTCACTCTCCAAGCTGCCGCAATGGCTGGAGCTTTGCCAATCTGATACATATTTCTTTTTAAAGATTTATTTTATTGGAGCCTGGCATGGTAGTCTAGTAACTAAAGTCTTCACCTTGCATGGTCCCTGGATCCCACATAGGTGCCAATTTGTGTCCCAGGTGTTCCAATTCCCTTCCAGTTTCCTGCTTGTGGCCTGGGAAAAACAGTCAAGGAGGGCCCAAACCCTTGTTCCCCTGTACCCATGTTGAGAGACCCAGAAAATGCTCCTGGCTCCTGGTTTCAGATCTGCTCAGCTCCAGCCATTGAAAAAAACAAAGATTTATTGTATTTATTTGAAAGACAGAATGGAGAGAGGAGGAAGAGAGAGAGAGAGATCTTCCATCTATTGGTTCACTGTCCAAATGGCTGCAATGGACAGGGAGGCATCAGTCCAAAGCCAGAAGCCATGAGCTAGGAGCTTCATCTGAGTCTCCAGCATGGGTGCAGCGCTATGACCTGGGCTGCCTAGTGCTGCTTTCCTAGATGCATTAGTAGGAGCTGGGTCAGAACAGAAGTCAGGACTTGAGCCTGTGCCCACATGGGGTGCCAGCATTGCAGGCAGCAACTTAATCCCCTATACTAGCCCCAACAAATACATATTTCAAAACAGCATGTTGTATTTGGTAAATGTACACACTTTGGGGACGGTAGGTATTTGCCACAGCAGTTAAGACACCCACATTCCCATAATGAAGTACCAGGGTTCAGGTTTCTCTGCCTCTTAGCCAACTTCTGATTCACCCTTGGCGACAGCAGGTAAAGGTTTAACAACTCATGCCCTTGCCACTAATGTGGGAGACCTGGATGAAGCTCCTGACTTCTGGCTTCTGCCTGGCCAAGTCCCAAGTTGCATTTGCAGATTAAACAGAAAAAAACCTTTCTGTGTGTCTCTTTGCCTTTAAAAGAAAAGTAGAAATTAAAAAAAAAAAAATACACATTTTATTTCTCAATTTAAAAGTAGAAAAAAATAAAATAGGAATTATCTGACCCTTGAAAGCTTTATAAAATATCACTGAAAAAATATCTTAAGGAAAATATCCAAGTTTTTCTTGGGGGGTGGGGACAATTGTTTTGTTTTTCCCCTTGGTGGTAGGTTATACTTTTTTTCTTTAGTATTTTGTATAGTGAGTTATATTTTCAATATTTTACATTATGGGAATACACAAATGTGCAGAAACTACTCCCATATACCCCTTTAAAAGCCCAAGAAGGAGCACACATTGTTTTTAGATTCCCACAATCCGGTTTGTGCCAAATACCTTCTGCTTGCCAGTTCACACTCTTTCCCACCCTTATTCTACCTCATACATTCCCTTGGGATCTGGTTTCTGATTCGGTAAAGTCACTGTCCAGCAAGCTATCACGGAGTGCAAGGACTACAGTTAGGGTATTTATTCCCCTGGTCTTCTTCCTGCAGACTTGTTGTTTCCTTGGTCAAAGTCACTTGTCCTCAGGATGGTCCTGCCTGTACCGCACTTTCAGCATTCCAGACGTTGCTCCCTCTGCTCATATTAGCAACCCCTGCTGCTTCGGGGCTGATGAATTGTGCTATCTTTGGTGCTTCCCTGAGACCTCGTCCACCTGTTTATAAATAGTTCTTCCACTAAGCCCTTGAATTTTCTAATTGGAATGTTCCACCTGTTTCCCCCTGGGATCTTGACTAACACACCAAAATATTGTCATAGTGAGAAATCTGTCACCTTCCCCTTTAATCTTTTTGATGACCTTTTGTCTCCCCTTATGAATTTATCCTCTTAAATTTAGACAAACTCTGGCATTCATTATTCTCTCTCAACTACCACCTCTCTCTGCGATCTTGTTTCTTTGCATAGCTTCAGTTACTAGTAGGATGAAACTGATTCCAAAATCTTAGTCTCCAGCCCTGACCTCTCTCCAAAGTTCTTTCTTTTCATATTCTCAGATGGCTGTGCCCAACTTGAACATATCAATAGCAATTACAACCATAGCAGTGCAAATTCATCTTCCCCCCATAGTAGTTACTCCAGCTATCCTCTTTTCTATCTCCAACATTACCAATCCCCTGGTTTCCCATCTCGGAATGTGAGGGACCATATTTTGACTGCTTTCCACTGCTTTTCAGCACTCCTACTTATGATATATTGCAACTCCCAAGCTACAGTATCCACTTTGTATCCATCTTCTCCTTCCAGCTACCACAGCACACATGTAAGATGATATTCCTAACCTGAGACCTCACAACGCACTCCCCACCGCCCAGTGCGACTTTGCACAGGCAGTGTTTCTATCCCTCACACCTCATCATTCTACAGTTTGACAGCCTAATCTTCCTTAGAAACACTATTTCTAGTCTCTGTTTCAAAAATTAACTGCCCAGGGACCAGTGCAGTGGTTCAACAGAGTAATCCTTTGCCTAAAGCACGAGCATCCCGTGAGGCATCAGTACTAGTCCTGACTGTTCACTTCCCTGCTTATGGAAGATAGTGAAGGATGGCTGAAGTCTTTGCGCTCCCACACTCATGTGGGAAACCCACAAGCTCCATTATGGCCATTTGGAAAGTGAACCAGCAGATGGAAGATATCTCTCTCTCTCTCTGCTTTCTCCAACTCTCTCTCTCCTTTCCCCTCTGTAAATGTGTCTTTCAAATAAAACTAAGTAAGTCTTAAAAAAAATAAATAAATAACTGCCCGCAAGCATCTAGCCTAATGGTTCAGACTCCAGTTGGGCTCTCAGGTCTCAGTGCCTCGGCTCCTGTTGCAATCCTGCTCCCCGCTTCAGTCTCTGCTAATACACAGCCAAAGAGACAGCAGTGAGGGCTCAGGCACTTAGACTCCTGACGCTCCCAGGGGAGACCTAAAGTGAATTCACACTCCCAGTTTTGGCCTGACCCAGCCCCAGCCATGGTAGATATTTAGGATATCTGTCTGTCTCTCTTTTCCCTCAACTATCTTTGCCTCTAAAACAAATATTTCTAAATGGAGACAAAATTTTTAAATAAATAAATAAAATTGGTTAATGGTTGTTAAATGAATTAAATTATCTAAAATTAAAGTTTAAATGTATGGTGTGTATCCAAACGTCCCTACTATAGCCCTAATCTACACAAGCCCTGGCCCCCAAAATTTCTACCATGCTCCAGTCATGGAGCCCTAACATGCTGCTATCTCAGCTGGTTAAGTCTCCCACAGTTTTCTATTCACTTCAACTCTTCCAGGCCCAGCTCAGATCCTCCCTCTGTAATCTGTCCATCCTGAGACAGTAATCACATCCGATTTTGCCATACATTATTTGCATACTGTTTCCTTAGCCATCAGATTCAAAGTGTTACATGAACTTGGTGCATCACAGCACCTCCAGAAACTCCTTGATATAATCAGGGTTCAATACATATACCTTAAAGAATCAATGAAAACAAATGGGCAGAAAGAACTAAATTTTCCTAAATAAAATTTTTAATATCTGGACCTGGCACAATTGCCTAATGAATAAATCCTTGCCTTGCATGTGCCAACATCCCATGTGGGTGCCAATTTAGGTCCCGGCGGCTCCACTTCCATCCAGCTTCCTAGTTGTGGCCTAGGAAAGCAGTAGAGGACAACCCAAAGCATTGGGACCCTGTACCTGCCTGGGAGACCTGGAAGAAGCTCCTGGCTCTTGGCTTAAGATTGGCTCAGCTAGGTGTTGTTTCCGTAGTGTAGTGGTCATCACGCTCGCCTAACATGCGAGAGGTCCCTGGTTCAAAAGATTGGCTCAGCTTGGCGTGGATTGGCTCATGCCTCGCTGGGTGGGACACAAAGATTAGTTACTCCTCACCATGGTGTTGAGGATTTTCCTGCACACCCCCCCCCAAAAAAAATGTTCTGCACCTTAATTGTTGACAAATGTCTTGTTAGAGTTACAAGCCAGTCTAGGTTATCCTAAAATCTGCCAAGATCAGCAAAATTATACTTCAACACAACAAATGGCTAAATACTAAAATGAAATAGACACGAGACAGCTGAATGGTACCTTATAGCCATTTTAAGGTATATAGCAGCCGGTCCGGTCCTGTATATAAACTAAAATTGAAATGTCAATGAGCTAATCATAGGTTGTGGTTAGGACTTGCTTTTTTTTTTTTTTTTTAAACATACTGGTTACTCAAAACCATGTCAATTCCATAATATTGCAAATTGCTGTTGATGTTATATTGGGACTCTTAATTGACTGGGATGATATTCTACCAGCTCTAACTTCACACCAGAAATGGTCTCCCCAAGAAACTGTTCAACCCATCTGGACAATAAGTAGCTGGACTCTATGCTTGGCATATGTTTGCAAGGAAAGAATCTTCATTGAATTTGAACTGTAATACTGCATCAAGGTGGAGGAATCCACCAGGGGGGAGGGAGGAGGGATAGGGGGATTCCCAGAGCCTATGAAACTGTCACATAATGCAAAATAATTAAGAAAAAAAAAAGATTGGCTCAGCTTGGTGTTGCATTCTGATCAGGTTACAGTTGTAGTCTCCCTTGGCACAAGTGTGGCCTGGGACTGGACACACCGGGCCGGGTCAGACTGCAACACCTTCTGGTGTTCTGGAGGACCAGGGTAGATGTGGGACGGACTAGGCTAGGTTTCAACCCCAACTGAGCCATGTATGAGCTATGTGGGTATGGACGAGCCGTGGCTGCGCTGAAACATCCAACAGCAGGAACCAGAATGGGTTGAAGGCCAGTTAAGAAAAGCCACTGTTCCTGCTAGGACAGGAGGTGAACTGAGTAGGGCTGGCCCATGGACCCACTGATATGCGTGAAACCTGGTACTAGGAGGTGTTCTGATGGAGGAGCCTGGGCAACTCCTCTGACAGGACACAGACCCTGCAAGTAAGCACAAGAAGCATGGAAGGAAACAGCCCAGAATAGGCCATGGAAAGTGTCTCACTGGCATACATTCGGCATGAATCAGGGACGGAACAGGCTGAATCAGTTCGCATCATCCACTGGCAAATCCGAATGCCGGAGCAGTGTGTGGGTCGAGCCAGGTTCGGTCATGGCAAAAGCAGTACACAACACAGAAAGCCAAGGTGAGGTTGCCTGTGCCAGATGTGACCGCAACACCCAACCAGCACATGTGAGAACTAGGGAGGGAGTGGCAGAGCCGGCAGGGAAATAAAGGGTGGTTCCCTTGCTGGACAGCTACTCCCACTGGAGAGCGTGAGCCGGAATGGGGACAGACCAGACTAGGCAGGGCTACAGCACCTGTGCGCCTCATGTGGACTAGATCAGGGAAAATCCAGGCTGGGCGGATTATTCCTACTGGTGCAAACAAAATTAGAGTGAATGAGGGTTGTTTGGGCTTAGCCACAGCATCAGCTGGCACTGGGGGCTAATACTGTTAAGTCTAACCACAGAACCACCTGGAGAGTGCATAATCTGGCAGTGAGAGAGACCTGGGAGGGAAATAGTGGGCTCCTCCCTCTTGGGTTACCACTCCCATGGGAGGGCACGAAAACTAGGACAGGGACTGGGGTGGCTAGACAGAGAGGCACTCAACATCCGTGAGGGCTGGATAGTTGATCTGGTTAGATGGAACTAAGCTTCTATACCCTTCGACATGTACGAGAGCCCAATGGGATATGGGACAGACTGGACTAGTCTGCTACACATACTGGCAAACCAGGGTAGGGGCGGGCCTGATGGAGGTTATTGTGGTTTGCTCTGATTGGGCTGCAGCTCCCACTGGTTTACGTGAGGGCCAAGTATGTGCTGAGCAGAACCAGACTGGACTGCAACACCCATTGGTTCCAGTGGAAGTCGGGGCTGAAAACAAAACCATTCCAGCAATTGCAACCACCAGCTGATTGGGGTGATGGACTGTGGCGGGCTCTATACTTGCTAGTACATACAAGAATCTGGTCTGGGAACACCTGAAAGTTTCTTTTGGGGATCTCCCTAATCAAAATGGTGGACTCAGAACCCTAACCAAGAAAAGACGGAACACAGAACAGGTCAATCCATCACCTCAGCTATATGTTGGCAGCGAAATACTGGACAAATGGAGACTCTATGATGGACTATGTTAATCAGTGGATTCTTCAACAACCTCATCGTGCCTGGAGTGGCGAGATTGGCAGTGATTCATAACTGGTGAACTATCAAAACCACTTGAGCAAATATCTCAGAACATGGCCCACATCAGGGACCTGGGATGGGTGGGAGACTGGGTGGGGCTTCTCTCTCGATATTCCCTTTGCCTCAGATATATGAAGAAAACAATAGGGAAATAATAGTCTTACCCACTTTCCTATAGCCCTTGTACCTTTTTACCCTAATTAGCAACGTAAAGATTATCAAAAATATAATAAAAAAAAAAAAGAAAGAAAGATCGGCTCAGCTTCAGCCGTTGAGGCCACTTGGGGAGAGAACCAGCAGATAGAAGATCTTTCTCTCTGCCTCTCCTTCTCCTGTACATCTGCCTTTCCAATAAAAATATATATTTTTAAAATTGAATTTTATTTCCTTAAATAGTTCTTTCATTTTCTTTATATATATGTGCCCAGTTGTGCTATGTGGCAACTACTTATTTTAAATTTTAAAAGCTGTAGATCCTGCAAACACTGTACAGCTATATAAGTACTTGGGCCATCTTAGACGGCTTCACCGGTGCCTCAGCTAGGAGCTGGATCAAAAGTGGAGCAATTGGGACTTGAACCTGCACCCATATAAGATGTCAGAATTGCAGGAGGTGACTTTACCTGTTACACTACAATATTGGCCCCTGATCCTTTTTAAAGAGTATACAGAGGGTCAGGTGCTGTGGCATAGCAGCTTAGCCTCTGCCTGTGACACCAGCATTCCATATGTGTCCTGGTTCAAATGTTGGCTGTTTCACTTCCAATATAGCTCCCTACTAATGGCCTTGGAAAAAAGGATGGCCCAGTACTTGGGCCACTGAACAAATATTGGGGACCAGGAGGAAGCTCCTGGCTCCTAACTTCAAACCAATCTAGCTGTGTTCACTACAACCATTTGTGGAGCAAACCAGTAAATGGACGATCTCTCTCTCTCTCTCTCTCTCTCTCTCTCTCTCTCTCTAACTCTGCCTTTCAAATAAAAATAAAATGAATCTTTTTTGAAAAGAGAAAATGAAAAAGAAACAGAGATATAAATTATGGACATTATAGCAGCACAGAGGAAAGAAAATAAACAATCATTATGGTTTCATCTTTGAGAGCTTTTGTTAATCTTGGTTTCCTTCCTTTTTTAACTATGAAATATAATTTGCTGGGTTAAAAGAAAAAGACTACATTTTAAGACTTAAATGCTTGAATAATCTTTCAGTTTCATTGCTTAAAACAACTTTCATTTATTTTGTCAACAATGTAAAATCTTATGATGGAAGTTGAAACATATAAGACACTGCAGGATCTGAAAAACGCAGAGAGCTGTACTTGAAAGAGGGTTCTAGAAGGGGATATTGCGTTGCTGCAGATTAAGCCTCCACTTGGGACACATGCAGCTCATATCAGAGTTCCTGGTTCATGCCTTGGCTTGCACATGTGTCTGATTCAGCTTCCTGCTAATGCACTGAGCAGCAGTGAATGATGAACTAAGTACTTGAGTCCCTGTCCCTAACATGGACCGCCCAGATGGAGTCTCTGGCTCCTGACTTTGCCCCGTCCAGCCATGGCTGATGAGAACACTAAGAAAATGAACCAGAGACTTTGCATCTTTTCTATCTTCACTTTCCTCATCAGAAATATTGTGGGAAAGTCTTTTCAAACAGCCTAATGAATAAGCTATCAATTTAAAGATAAATTAAAGTCTTACGATGTATCATGGAACATTAATTCTCAAGAGAATGGGGGGAAAAAGCTTTCTATTCACATTTAAACTCTTAATTACACACCTGCTAAAAGTATTCCTTTTCTCATTGAACATCTTTGAGATAGTTTAGCATATAGCAAATCTGACTTGAAACTGTATTTAGAATTATTGCATTTATTATTTTATTATTACTAAAGATTTATTTATTTATTTGAAAGACACATAATGAGGAGGACAGAGAGAGAAATAAAGACAAAGCAAACGAGAAGGAATAAATTTCCATCCTTTGTTTCACTCTCCAAATGCCTGCAAAAGCCAGTGCTGGGTCCGGCCAAATCCAGGAGCAAGAACTTACATATGGAGCCATCATCATCATGTATGGAGGCGTAATTTGCCTTCCAGGGGAATCAGCAGGAAGCTCTCTCAGAAATACAGAATAGCCAGGACTCAAATCAGGCAGTCTGAAGAGATGCAGGCATCCCAAGCAGTGGCTTAATTTGCTGCACTACAACACCTGCTCCAATTATTTATTATTTTTATTCTCATTTTGCCATAGTAACTGTGAATGGCTTGGAACATCCAAAATATGCTAAACAAGAAACACAGCCCATACCTGAAGAGTTAGTAGTTGAAAGGCATAAAGAAATACAATGGATTTAAAAGCCTCTTGAAGAACAGCCTTTTGCTGCATGGATGCCAGGCAAGACAGTATGTGGCAGGAAAAGAGTTGGGGAAACTGCTTTAAAAACCTATTAACTAGGAATGTGGAAAAGCAGGGAACAATCAAGAAAGGGAGGAGGTGCTCACTGTTTAAAAGGCTTTTAAATGTGACCATATTTTTG
The DNA here is from genome assembly GCF_030435755.1 of Ochotona princeps. Lineage (NCBI taxonomy): Eukaryota > Metazoa > Chordata > Mammalia > Lagomorpha > Ochotonidae > Ochotona > Ochotona princeps. The sequence goes on along the minus strand of NC_080834.1, from coordinate 104,700,510 downwards.
TTGGCTTTTTGCCTGCAACATAAAATGAGGCCCGTGTACTGAATAGCTGGCTGGCTGTAGAGGTGGAATGAATGGAAGCTGGGCAAGGAAGTCAAGGCTGAATTTTGAGATGCCACCCTGGACTGTGTGCAGCTATTAAGACAACTCGGCAATGATGTAGCAAAGAGGAAAAAAAAAAAAACAACCTCCTGCCCAATCAGCCCTCCATTCCTAAGTTTTTCTTTATCCTATAAATATTTGTGCTATCACTGCTACGGATATTACAGAGTTAATAAATTATCCACCCAACAGGCAGGAATCGAGAAAAGCCACAGAACTTAGAACTGAGCAGCTGACAGCAGATTCTGCAGGTGCAAGATAAGCATCAGCTCTGTAATCTTTATATGACAGTATTTCTGGCCCGTGGCCTGATTGCCTGGCCTCTTCAGGATAAGCTGAGTTGTGGGGAAGAGAATTCCAGAAGGTCTTATTCTATGATCCTCGGAACTCTAACCTTTCCTATGTACTATGTATAGAATGACAATATTATATGTTATCCTTGTAGGATTTTGGCTTCATGATAGTAAAGAAGACTGTTCCAGATGCCTTCTTACTTAAACAAGGCATTGTGTACTAAACCGCACACCACAAAGAATCAGTGTCCTGCAGTTGTCAAGGGGTGTCTGTGTAAGAGGAAAACAGAGAGATTGTCTTCATGTCAGCATGAATATATAAGTACCAAGAAAAATAGGAAGGTTGCAACAGAGCAGGGAAAGGCGAGAAAACAGAGTACATTAGACTGCATTGCTGTTTCCAAAAAGTAAGTCCATCCTATTCCTCCAGTCATTCCATATCCTGGTAATGAACTTTCAAGGCTAAACTCCACATCATAATTTTTCCAAAATTTTTTGGCACCATATTGGTTTAAAAAACACTAATTACAGAAGACTTGTAAATGATGCCTGGAATAACAAAATATTCCCTTGTTTTCTCTGGAAAGATTTACCTGCAAGAGTGACAGTGAAAATGCCTGATGAGACTCATACGCATCCCTTTTGGCCAAGCTGTACTGTGTAGAACATATTTGTGGTAAGGATAGCAAAACTTAGAGATCCAGGATCTTCTCTTCTGGATAGTCTCCAGGAAGCACAGATGAAAATGCTTCCACCAAGTACCGGTCAAAATGGAAGCTGGTACTTACCACTAAATCCAGTGCAAGGTCTGCTCTTCCTCTCAGGATTACTTTAAGTCTCCAAAATACTAGGATTCTAATTTTCCCTTATAAAGCTGAAGAGCCATAAAAGGTTAGCCTAAACTAATCTAAATTGGTCATATCCAGAGAGCTCTGGAAAATCTCCCTAACCCAAAAATATCTTCCCTGGACTTTTAATAGGAATCTAAAATGTGTTCATTTGAAATATTAATATCGAGAGTAAATACGTTTTCATTACTGATAAACTCAGCTTCACACAATAAAAGTCCAACAAACAGAAAAAGACAAAACTACATATTATTTATTAAATTAAGGTGGTGATGGTGTAAATGATGTTTTCCTTGTAAGATTTCCATTTAGAAATATTCAGCCAGAAAAATAAAAATAAAAATCACTTATAAAGACTCTGATTCTGAATCACTCTAGCAGGTAAAGCCTGAAGAAAATCTTCAAGTAGAATAAAGAAAATAAGAGAAAGCCTAAAACTCAATATCTACTTACCTGTTAATGAGTATTTATTGTGGGGGGAAGGCATTTTATCTTACATAAATGGCATAAAGCTAGTACCTGAAGAAGGAAGTCTTGGTCATAGGATCATTTCAGGGAACTGACTTATTAGCTATTTATTACAGATTTTGAAAGCCAGAGGGATGGGACAAGCCTGGCATACTCCCTAGGAAAGATCACCCTGGATTAAGGCACCTGATGAAGGGAGAAGATTGCAGTAGGCACCAGCCGGAAACGGCCACAGCACAAAAAAGGGAGAAAGCTGAGAGTGCTGGCTGCACCTTGCACCTGTCAGCGATGATCAGTGCTGGCCCTGACTGTTGGCGAATGATTTTGAAAACCCAACATGAGCTACTAGAAAGTGTTGTTTATCAGAAGTCAAGAAATATTATGTAGCTGATGAGAGAAATGGACAGATTACATCCCTCCCCACTGCCATACTAAACAAAAATGCTCAAGTCCTATGCGTTTCCTCACAATCCCTCACTTCGATGAAGATCAAGGCAGGCACTTTTGAAGTCCTCTCTAGTCTCCAAGGCTGCTCATGTCCTCCTTCCGTCTCTTGCATTCCAAACCCTAAAGCCACATTAGACTCCAGGGTAAAAGTTAATAGCCTTAAGGAGTCAAATTCATCTTTAAAGTAGTGTCCAAGTTGTTAAAGAAATGGTTTGCGGGCCCGGCGGCGTGGCCTAGAGGCTAAAGAAATGATTTGCTCCCTGCCTTCCTCTGTCTAGACTTCACAGAATACAGATTTTCCTCCCCACTAAAGAAATATGACATTGAGAAGGATCAAATGAATCCATTCCAGTGAGTTTCAAAAACACACTATTAACCTATGATTTTCAAAATTGTTTTCTTTCCAAGACTTAGGTTTTCACAACTGATCACTTTTTTTAGGAAGCTCGGATTCTCACAGACGCTACATTTTAGTCTGGGGCCCTGATACTGCTTGTGGTAATGGTCTTGTTTTGTTCCTCTTCATCCTGGCAAGAGAGTCTGATTCTAGAACACAATCTAACACTTTTTCCTTTTCTTTAGTCACCTTCCTGGTCCTTATACCCCTATTTTTGGCAGGGGTACCTAACTCCCTGCTTTTTGTATCCATATTTATTTATGTTCTGATTCTCTTTCTCATTTAATCCTTTCTAGACCTTTCAACACTGAAATGTGAAATTTAATGGTTTGGCTACGTAACCCCTCCACATACACACACATTCATAAGATGTTTCCCCTCCACTAGATGGTTCTAAGAATTTAAAGCATCCATGATTATAGCCAAAATATGAAGTCATTTGCTCCAATTTCCTATGTTTTTAAATCAAGTGTGTTCCAGACAATTATTTCCTATTCTTATTCAGTATTTGTTGTGACTCTCTCACAGATTACTATCGCAACATGAAAACTTACACTATGTGTGGACTAGATTAAACCATACAGAGGGCCGTGATAAGGACTTTCCAACCCTACTCTTCTTCAGAGTTGTGGGTAGAATTGATAGCACTTTTTCAATTTCTCTTTTGTCTTTGTGTGAACATACTGGAATTACAACCTCTGACAAAGGTAACATCCCTTTTGTAGTGGAAACAAAAGGAGTGTGTAATGAATTGCTTAAGATTACATTGCATGTTTAGATGATGAAATCCAACTGCAGCTCAATTCCTTTATTTTCTCTCATTGGACCTAGTCTTTCAATACGACAGTATTGACTGGCGTGTTCCCCCAGAACAGGTGCTTTGGAATACAGTCTTGCTACTGCTTTTAGTTCTTTAGACTGAAAAACAACTATGCTATAGGTCAAGGGAATCAGATATGAGACCATCATGCCCAGGATCTTAGGATGAGCACTGGAGATGATCCATACCACGGTGGCACTAAAAGAATAAAGGGTCCTTGGATTTCTATGAGGTGCTAACCCTTCTCAAATTAACTACAGCTACCAAAGTGGCAGAAGATGAATTTAGTTTTATTTGCCATTTCTCTGCAAAATTCTCGGCCTGAAAGGAGAGAGGAGGAAGGCAATTTTTAAATAATTCACTCCTGTGGATTGTATGAGAGTGACATTTTAAAATGGATTTTCAAAATTTTTATAAAGACAAAAATCAGTTCGTGCAGCAGTGGTATGGTGCTAATAAGTGTTATCTTTCTGTCACAAACCCTAGCACCTTTAGTTGCTCTAAATAGCAAATTATTGGCTTTTTTCTTCCCTTTCCCTTATTTTGCTTTTGTTTCTCATTTGTCTTTATTTTTCAAAAATAAGATTATTTAAGATTACTTATGATTTTGTTTCTTTTAAGAAATGATATAGTACCCAGATTGGCTGCAGAAAATATTTAAAATGTGTGCTTTTCAAAGAATGATCAGATCATTTATTCATCTTTTAGATTAAAATGACTATATTCATCTCAATTATTTCTGCCAAGGACTACAAAACTAATTTTACTCTTTCTAAAAATTAAAATAGCAAACAGTTTGTATAAGGTGTTGATAATTACCTATATTATTGTACTGCTGTGACAGATGTTGGCAAAAAAAAAAAGCCTAAAATGCCTACAGCTGTGCACTCCATGACATCTAGTTTATACTCAGACAGAAGGCTAACAGATGTTCTGAACTGTCACTTTGCCTAAATGTTTCTAAAGTCTTTATAATTCACTAGGGTCTGGTTTGGTTTCACAGAGGTCCTCAGAATTTGCATCTGTGATAATTAATGTTGAAGACATCGATAAATCAACCCTTGTGTTTTCCCTCATCTTCAACAAATAGATGTCAGTTTATATACGGATTGTGAGAACTGTTTATATACATCCTATTTGTAATTATTTTCTCTTAAATACAGATAGATCTGTGTTATCAGAATATCTGTAGTTTTGTTTGAAGCCATGTTGCAGGCCAGGAACTCCCCCCATTTTTTCTTTCTTTTCTTTCTTTCTTTCTTTTTTTTTTTTTTTTTTTTTTTTTTTTGATAAATTTCATGTGCCTTGGAGATAAAGTGAAAATAATTTCCAATGACAATTTCCAAAAGTAATTTTTTATAGTGAATCAGAAATGTTGCATGCTTTTTACTCAGCATTGTAACAACTCTTCTCATGGCAATAATTATTCACTGTGCAGGCTCTGCCAACAGTGGGATACACAAATGGCATCAGAAAGTACACAGCACAGCTTCTCTCCCTTAACACCCTGATACTTCCTTCCTCCACACATGCCTTCAGATCCCTCATACAGCATTACTGCCCTGTGCAAAGGCCGCCCAGGCCTTACTTACTGTTGCTCTTAATTTTAACAAGCTGGATTCCTGTAGTACACTTGCCTAATAGTTTAAACATTCTGTTAACAATCAGGTGTTTGGCCTATCCTGTTTCTCCTCCATTCTGTATAGAAATATAACTCCAAATAGTACATCTTTCTGGGTTTGTTTCTAAATTAGTCCCCACACTTAATTATGAGGATGAGAGGGATGCCTTATTCCTCTTTGTTATAGGCTAAGCTCTCAGTAATCCCAAACAAAAGAGCCAGTTCTGGAAGATATAGGATTTGCTAGCAGGATTATGGTCTCATAGATAATGATGTGCAGTCAGCAGAAGCGAAGCTTTATTTTAATTCAAATAAGCTAGTAAACAAACCCCTGACAAGTCTGCTGGTGAGAGTAACTGGCTGCTGTTGCCACATTGGCAGCTAAATTATAGAAAATCTATTATACCCTGTTCACCATATGTTTAATTTAATACAAGATACAAATTAAACTATCCACAGTGCCTATTAAAATAACAATACTTTTTTATATTCGAATGTCTTAAATAATTTCGACTGACCTTTTAAAGGGCAGTTTCGATATAGGTGATTATCTGGGGAGGAAAGGTAGTTAATAGAAAGGAAAAAAAAATTAATTGCCTTTTGAGAAAACAAAAATATAAATGCTCACTGGTTTGCAGTTGTTAATAAGGTTAATTAGCAGGCATGCATTCTATTATTACTATATCTCCCTCCCACCCTTTTACGATTCTGAGGCTGGAATTTTAAGACTGATAGTTGAGTTATTAGTCAAAGCTCCTGCAAAATCATTACGTGGATCAGCCCAGCCTGTGGGCAGCCTTAAACTCGATGCCAACTGAGACACGTCTTCAGAAAGCTGAGTTTGAGCACTAAGCCCAACTTCGGTATAGGAAAAGAGTTGTACATTTCTGCCTCATGTCCATCTTTCCATAGTCAAAAGATATCAAGGAGGGCCGGAATTAAGAGACTATCTCCCAAAGAAACTAGAGAGAGAAAGACAAGACCACACACAGTTCACAGCCAATCTCTTCCTGTACCTACAGCAGTCAGCAGCCAGGGATGCCTCCTGGACTCCATCTGAACTCGGTCGACAAGATTCCAAAGAGCCAGACTGGATTTGAAACCCAGATCTACTAACTCAGCTGTGAAGTCACAGAAGATCCCACTGAATCCTCCTTCACACTGCTAAAATATAAATGAGAAGGAGGAAGGAACGGGAGAGGGCAGGAGGTATAATCATGTAACCCTAGAAGATTACTGTAAAATACCTGGTTCATGATAGATATTCACTAAAGGTCACTTCCTTTCCTCTTTCAAACTCAAGGAATAGTGTTGCTCTTTCTTTAAGGATGAAAGAAATATTAGGAGGAGGAATTGGAGGAGAAGGTGTAACTAGGGAATCTCCTTGGAGTCAGTTTGCCTAGGTCATGAACTCCATGTCATATGCAAAAACCCAAAATGGCATGTGCCTTTTCTCCCTAAATTCACCACAGCATTAAAGAATGGATCACTTGGCAACCCAAGCCAACTGTCACTCCTCAGGCCTGGGAAATAGAGAAATACTCGCCTCATTTCTGGATGTCTTTTCAAGCTTTGCCCAACATATTTTGCCTGGAATCTGCAGGTGTGTTCATACGGTTGCGATATGGGAATTTCAGCTCCAAGGAGCATACACCCAGCAGATCCAACTATGATACTAGTACGCAAGGTGTACATTTTGAAAAAAATCTTCAGTTTAGATTACTTTCGAAGTGCAGCAGATATTAGTATCTTACCCTAAGAAAATGCCTAAGTTAACGTATCTCAGACTGATGCAAGACACAAGTAGATTGATACAAGAACACAGTGGTGGCAAAGTTACTCCAGACGGACACAAAGCACACAGCCCACCGTTTTCCCCTCTCTCCACCGTCCTTAACTCAGAGGTTGAAAACTAGAGACACTGCCATTTCGTTCAAAATACACTGTATCTATGCATAAAGAAACTTAAATTGGATCACAAGCTAAAAAGTTTTGGCATCTTCAAAGTAATTCTCCGAAAGCAAATACAAGTAATATTTTCTATTCGCGAAGATAAAACAGGGATATCTGTAGAACTTCATTTTATATAGAACCAGAAAATCTAACGGATGGAAAAGCCCGCAACTGCCATGGCTTCTACCTCCAGATTTCCATTTGGCTATCAAGCGAACTCTTCTCTACCCCGTTGTCAATGTTCACACAAAACAGACCGCAAGAACCTCGGAGTGATCCTGAAGGATGAACAGGACGGTTAGCAAGCAGTGCGGGCTATCTGCCTGGTTCCGCAGGCAGGTGGTGCTCACCTTCACTGTCCATAGCGAGCTAACCTGGGTGCAGGTCCCATATGAGAGGTCCTCCCCACTCCTTCTGGGCCAAACCTCACTTTTGGACTTCCCCTGTTGGAATTCCTGAGAGGACCATGAGCCAGTCCTCCATGGAGGACCCAGGCTTGCTCTTCGACACGCGGTTGCAGCACCACCAAAAGCCACACTGCACTCCAAACAATTCACACCTCCAAAATCACCTCAATGCTTAGGTCCAGAGTCCAGGTCTTTGCCTGCCAGTCCACCCGCATCTTCAGGCAGCCCATGTGCCAGCAGAAGCATAGGAAAAGGTGCGTAGTCCCCATGTGCAGGCACCCCAGGCACCTCGGCTTGCATCGCGCAACACCTGGACCAGTACCACATGGAGGGACCTGCCGGGTCCCAGGCCAGGCCAAGCCATGCCAAAAATGAAGGCCTCACGGCCCTACGCCACAACTGCGGCAACTTGGGCAATGGAGCACGGAAAAGTGGCCCGTGTGGCGTGGCCGGCTGGGGACCAGGGAACCCAGCCCCACGAAGCCCCGCTGACCTGAGCTTCCCCTATGTGCCTCCCGTGAGGCTGACGGTCTGGCACGGCCCAGGACACCGCCAAGGCGGGACCGACTCTGAAAGGATTCTCTCCACCTGCACCTCGGGTTTCTCCGGACCGAGGACAGGCTAGGGAGGGAGGCCCGAAGGCCGAGGCTCCCATCAGAAAACTTATGCCAGAGGGTTCGGACACCGAGGTTTGCGGGTCGGTGGAGGAGGGGGGCAGTGCTCTCGGGTTCGCCTTTTCGGATCCAGTGATGGCCGAAGGGGGCGCCTGCAAGGCTGGTGGGAGCCGGTGTCTTTTGGGCATAACTGGGTCGTGTTCCGCAAGCCGCCGAGGTTCCCTAACCCGCACCCCTAGCGCGCCCGCAGCCCCCGGGGAAGCACTCGGGCCTGCGCAGCGCCGCGTCCCGCAGGGGCGCACGGCCCGGAGACAGGCGGAAGCGGCGCGCTCGGCCGCCGGCCCCGCGCCCGGAGCCGACCAGGGGCGTCCCCAGGGACCCTGTAGACCACGCCCGGGGCTGGAGGGCGCGGCCCGAGCCCACAGAGTCCGATTTGTTTCCACGTGGCGAGGGTAGAAGGTGACCAGTTAGGGAGTGATTGATAGCTTTAGGAATGGAAAGCCAGAGCTTTTCGCGGCAGCCGGTGTCCGAGGCGTGACACGATGCCACTACCTTTGGAACGCGGGTGATTGCTGTGGTCATTGGTTCGCTAAGCTTCCGGACCCTGATCGTGCGTACCGGGTCTCCTGAGGAGCTGGACTCGCCGATTTAAAACCCAGTTCCAGTGTCCCTCTTGCTAATCCGCTAGGTTGTCTGCTTAAAGCCTATGTTAAAAAAAAAAAAATCCCCTCTCCACCTTTGGCACTCCCTGCCTCGCTTCCTTCCTTTCTCCTCTCCTTGCCTTTCCTCCCATCTCTCCTTCAGCAATCAGCTTCGTTCGTGTTCAGTGTCACTCACTAACCGACATTCCAGAAGAGAGGCAAGGTGGCTCAGGCCAGGCTTCCCTTTCTCAGGCACCCTTAACCGCCAGTTAATCAGCTTCCATGGATCCTAACCCTGGCAGAAACCCGTTTGCATCTTTTGGTGGCTATGTGTTGGCTCCAAGATGCTGGCCACCCGGCTCAGTCTGCACCCCTGCATCCCCAAAGTCTTTTCTTTTTTCTTTCTATTTTCTTTTCCTTTTCTAAGTCCTTTTCCAGTGGTAAACAACTGCTTCTTGATTCCCTCAAATACCAAGAAAGGTTTATCACTTTGGGCCTGCACCTTGCATGGCACATTGTGCTCTGTTGTTGTTGTTGTTATTGTTGTTGTTGTTTTTAGGGTAAAGATTCAGGTCTCCCCCCTATCAGGTGGGATGGTCACCGCAGTTACAGCCTTGAGGAAACTTCTGGAGACCTGCCTATTTTTCAGGCCCCTCACAGGCCCCACACACTGGAAACGTTCTTTGGGCTAGAGTTGAATGGATTCTACTCAGTGAAACTCCATGCTGACTCCAGGCGGAGTGAGGCTTCCATGGGGCACCTTCCTGATTTACAGCCTTACACTCAGCCCTGCAGCCCCAGCAGAGAGAAGATAAGAGTTTAAAGGCTTCTTTCAGTTTGTTATTTAAAAAAAAAAAAAAAAAGGCAGAAAGCAGCTGTTATCAGATTGGAAAATCCTTTATAAATTTTGGTGCTCAGGCAAGATACAACACAAAGAGTGCAGGAAGAGTTTCTTTTCTTTCTTTAAAAAAAAAAATACTGGAAAAAACCATGTGCACTCACCTTCCCTATCCACTTTTACCTGGCAGGACGTTGCTTCACCTGACCTTCAGTTTTTGCATAGTGTCCCCCAGTGAGTCACAAATCCTCAGCCTGCCGAGTCCCAAAGCTTTCTCTGGTTGCCTGTGTCCTGTCTCACTGTTACTTCTAAGTCACTGCCACTCACACAGGCATACAGAGTGTGCACAACTTTTTAGAATATCGCCATGGTTCCCATTCCTTTCACACTGACATTAGGCTGTTTATCCTGAGATTAAAAAAAATGCAAATCTTGAGCAACAACCAAGTGAAAATGTGTTTAATGCCCTGTTTTGTTTTTCAGGTTCTGTAGTCAGGGTTTTAATTGCTGTTTAAGCAGTAATTCTCCTTCTATCCCCCCCACCCCATCCCTTATTACATGACTCCTGACAATTTGCAAACCAAGTAACATTGCTCTCCAGGGGGAAAAAAGAAGTTGGGATCCATTTTCTTCAGTGAATTCCTTTCAGTGTTTTCTTTTAGTCTGAACAATCTGTAGGGAGAAGAGGTGGTGGTGAGGGGGAAGAAGTTGGGCATTGGGCAGAGATTGAAAGCCCAGTGAAAACTTGTTTAAAATGAAAGCCATTCTTGCAGACAAGTGAGGCCGCACAGAGCACTGGTCACACTGGTCATGCAGGTGGATTACTCTCACTCTGGGCTACTGGAGGCCCAGGGAACCAGGGCACCAACTTGTATAGAAAGGTAGACAAACCTAAGATATCCCCTGAGCACATCCTTACCTAAATGTTGAATACTCTTTCCAAGTCGATAAGAGACCTCCCCTGAGTTAGGAGGAGAGAAGGGTGTTCCCCAGGGATGGAGGACGCTGGGTGGCTGCTCACAAAAGCCTGAGGGGAGTGGGCGCTGTGAGCACAAGGCCACAGCCACCCATGTCATGGCAGCGTAGCCATCAATGGATCCGTGCAGTTAGCTAAGGATGAATGAAGGAGAGCCACGTGTGGGGCGTAGGGCGTGCTGGATGCTCCAGAGAAGCCTTGTCCTGCCCCTCCCCTCGGGCTGCATCTGTGTTTTCCGGGACTGGAGGCCTGAGCAGAGGAGAGGGCAAGCGTGGGAGAAAAGCATGCTAGTCCCTCACCGGCACGAGGGTTCAAAGGCTGAGGAGACAGTCTCGAAATGAAACGTGTCCACCACCATCCGTGTGTCTGGCTCTGAGAGTAGGCGCCACCAGGGTGCGGCGAGGGAGGCGGGGGCAGGAAAGCCCCACGTTCCTCAGCCGCGCTATCCTGGGTGGCTCCTCTTTTTCCTCCCCAGCCCTCCCCTTCACCCATCGATACTAGCCAGAACTGAAACTCTGTTGCCTTCGCCTGTACTCAGGATTTGATAAGGTTACTACACCATTGATACAATCACAGATTTTTTTTTTAAAGCCTCCTCAAAGAGACAGATGTTTGGGCTGATTAAGAATTGAGGAGGGAACCTGCAGCTGCACCAAGGAATAATCTATTGGACAAATATTTTAATAAAAAATATGAAGAGATCAGCCCGACCTTGCAAGGTCTTCTGCTTAGAAAAAAAAAAAATCTTTATCAAACCCCTATTCTATGGCTTCAATAAACAGAACCCATTACCTCACGGCATCTTTTGTTGGCCCCATACAAGAGAGAACAAAATGGTTATTCAGGGGAACGCTTTCGATTTTTATTGTGGGTAGCCTGCACAAAGAGCCATGTTATTGTATTTAAAAGAACCATCTGTAGCAGAAACAATGGCATCAAATTATCTTTGAATACCCACTGAAAAAACATAAAGCTTTTTTTTTATTCTTCTTCTGTACGGTGGGGGGGACAGAGCAGTGTTAGGATAACTGACTTTTTTGTTGTTCTCTGGGTGCATTCTTCTAGCTCCCCCCCTCTCTCTCCCCCTCACCCTCTCTTCTCTCTCTCTCTCTCTCTCTCTCTCTCTCCCTCTCCCTCTCTCTCTCTCTTTTAAAAAATCAGCCATTTGGGGTTTTAAGCCATAAACGATTTTTCTTGTTGCAGGGGATTGCAGTGGCAAAGCTAGGCTAGGTCTTGGAGGCTGGTGTGAGGATGCGGGTGAAGGCAGGAAGCTGATGGAGAGACTGGGGGGAAGAAAAGCCGAAATGGATTCACTGTGCCTTGGATGGAGGAGGAGAGGGGAACTGCAAGCTCCTTCAACTCATTCTGTCCGGTGAGAAGTGATCAAGCTTGGGCTGACAAGAGACTCAGGGAGCCTTCCCGTGCTTTGCTTTTTTACCTGCCAATCAAACTACTGCAAGACAACACCCTGATCTGGCATGGACATGTAAGTAGCTTGCAACCCAACTTTGACATTCACTGCTAGGTCACTCCTCCCCCCCTCAACACACACACACACACACACACACACACACACACACACAATCTCTCTCTCCTCTCTCTCTTTCTCTCTCTCATCTCTCATTTTTACTCACTTTCTCTCATTCTGGCTTTTTTTTTTCTTTTGACCTTTAAGAGATCAGGGGAAAAAATGATTGTGTATGGAAGTCATTTTTCAGATAGGCAGATTTAAATCTGAAAGCGTTCACTTTGGGAATTAAGTGCTGATTTAGATTTCTTTGGCAAATGCAAAGATGGAAATCCATTTTATTCTCCTCTAAACAGTTTTAATACTAAACATAATTAATTGCCTTGCAAGACTGTATTTCTTGTTGCATGAAGAATTAAGAAATAGATCAGTGGGCTCCCAAAGAGAGGATCTAAAATGAAAGACGCAGGATTCCAGCCTTTTAAATGCATTTCACTCCTACAAAGAACCTTTTCCAGGTCGATGTTCCTTAGCATGGAAAGGGTGCGGAGGGATGGTTACTGACTGAGAGTTGTGAATGTTGTGATGGTGGTTGATGTGGAGAGGGTTTGCAGAAACAGAGGAAAGAGACATGGCGATACCTTGTTCTTTATGAAGCTGACATAGAGGGAGCCAGAAACGCCAGAGGGCAGGATAAGCAGGAAATGTTACCTGAGAGTGAATGAGAGCCTGGTGAAGCTGGGAGCTGGGAGGGTTTCCATCGAAGTTATGCAAGGGGGTGTAAGGGCTTGCTCTCTGGTGCCCTCTGATGGCAACGTGAACCAGTGTTTTAGTTTCATATTTCTGCACTACAAAAAACAACTGGTTTTTTATTGTTGCTGTTGGTTTTTTGTGTGTGGTTTGGTTTGGTTTTTGTTTTGGTTTTTTTTTTCTCCGCAGGCTTAGAAACTGGAGATTATTAGTAAATTGATGCCTTTTGGGCCAGAAACGTATGTCTAAGAGTTGTCTCCCTGATCATCTCCCACCTCTCCCGAAATCTTATTAGCCTAATAGAGGAGGAGAGGCTAATGACAAATTAGTTATGGAGGGTGGCCCAAGCCCAGTGAACAATTCCGGGAGAGGGATTCATTTCCTACCTGAACAGCATTCCGACTCCTCTAGTGTACCTGAGAGGTGCAGGGGGTGGAGTAGGAAGGAATCATTTGGAAATTGCAGATTCTGACACGAGCTCATTATAATACAATTTAAAGGGGGCTCTTAGGAACCTCTGGTATTGCGATGTGTGCTGGTCAGGGGGCTTTCTTCACGCCTCCTTTTCCTTTTTTTTTTTTTTTTTTTTAATTTTTCTTCTTTCTTTTTTTTTTCCTTTTTAAAAATTTGGTAGATAAAGGTTAATCTTGGGCTGAATGATAGAGCTATGATTGACAAGGAAAGGTGTTGAGGGCAGGTCGTGCTGCCTTATTTACAGCCCACTGCTTGCTGTAGAGTCTTTGTTAGGACTGGAAAGCTAATTTAGCGCTGATCAAAAGCACCACAGAGTTAAAGGACTGGTAATGACTGCTAATTTCACTTCAGCCTCATGCATGCCCAACTGTTCTAATTAAAGACACGCTATTTAAATACAGGTGAAGGGTGGTGGTGGTTCTTTTTTTTTTTTAAGTTGGGATGGGGGTGGGCGCATTACCCCTGTATTTAGATTTCGTCTTATACTTGGGTGTTCTGTAATCCAACATCAGCTTTTTTGCTTGATCATTTAGAGCAGTTTCTTGTCACATACACCTGGCGTGACAGAATCGGCAGCGTGAGACGTTGTCAGTCACAGGAAGAAAAGCTCTCCAAGCTCTCCATGTGGAAAGGAGTTGGGGGGTAGAGGAAGGACGCGGAGGAGTAACTTCTGGGGGGGTGTGGATTTTAAATATCTGGGGGTTCTTTCCCCCACTCCCCGTCCCCAGTCCAATGAATAGAAGAACCTTCGGTAAGAGCTGAAAGTATTTGAAACTTGGGGCAGGGCGAACAGGCCCAAAGGGATTCATGTCAGCTTATTTATTTATTCCTTCAAGTACTTCTCTGCAAAGATCATGCGAACAGATGGGGAAATACATTTTTAATTAAATAATTTCTTCCCTACCTCCCCCCACCACCACCACCAACACACACACACACACACACACACTCAGAGCGGCGGTGCTGTGTCGGAGACCTTGTCATCTCTCAATCGAAAGGAGTTTCCTTATGAGCACATCAAAGCCTTAAAAAAAAAAACTTTACATTTCCGTAGTTGGTTTAAAATTGATAACCCCCACCCACCCTCACACACACACAATTAGCCTTTAATCTCTTTTTATCCCAAAGACGAAAGCTCTGTCCTCGACCCCGCCGGCGGCTCGCGCCTTCCGGGGGCTGGAACCCAGCGCGGCTGGGCAGCGGGCAGTGGGCAGCGGGCAGCGGGCAGCGGGCCTCCGCTCAGCTCGCGCCCAGCGCCCCCTGTCGGACACCGCGGACTGTGCCCAGCGCCAGGCCTGGCCACCGCTGCCCGCCCGCAAAGGGCTTGGAGAACACTCGGAAAACGGGTGCGGGTGCAAGATTTTTGATACCCTGAACAGCTAACCTAACTTTAACTAAATTTTTTAAAAAGTCAAGAGGAGATAATACAGTGTCTTCCCTCCCCCCCCCCATTTCAACTGTCCCCTACGCTGGTTTGACGGGAAGGTCAGGGGAGAGACCTTTAAAAGGCTCTGGGACAGTGACACGGAGGCAAAGCAAAACTGTGCGTCTGCGGCCTGGAGAACTAAGCAAAGATCACTTGACCACCCCCCCGCACTTACACACACACACACACACACACATACACAGACACGCACGCTTTGTAGTGCTCATTTCGGAGGGTGGGGGGATGCCCTTCAGAAGACGCTGCTGCTTGCTAGCGTGACCTGGTCAGCACCATCTTTGAGTACTCAGGAAGTGCTGCACGTCCTGGGAGGGACTCTCGGAGTACACGGGTCCACCGGGCTCCCCCATCATACACACACACACACACACACACCCCTCTTTTATTTCTTCATTTCCAGAATGCCATTCAGACGGGGAGTCTCTCTCAAGAGCAGCTGTCCCATCCCCCAAACCCAGCTCGCCCAAAACTTTGGCTCCGCAGGCTGGCAGTGCCATCCCGGATGTTTGTATAAGAAACAGGTCTCATCTCCGCGGTCCCGTTTCCAGGGAAGGTGTGCCAACGGTGGCAGACGGAGCTGGGGGGAAGCAGTGTTTTTGGACACTTCCTGAGACTAGCCCGCTGCGTGAGAAAGCGCTTTGCAATTTCCACTGGTCGGCCAGGAAGGGCAAGGCCTCCGAGTCATTCCAGGAAGATAAAACTACTCAGGACGTAGTGTCTCCCAGATGTGAAACCCTGGGGTGGAGCTGGGAGGGCAGGTGGGATTGGAAATGAACCAGGAGGTGTCTTCGGAAGCCCACCTTTGGAGATGCGCTTAGGTTTTCAACCCTAAGAACTTGAGCGTTGGTGGGCTGGTGTTTGAGTTTGCCTATGGAAGGATGACTGTCTAATTTTTCATAGCCATTGCCCCCCCCCCTTTTTAAATTGTTACTACTGTGGCAATGCAAGCTTTGCTCGATGCTGTGTGCATTTCTGCCCACCATTCCAAGTACGCGGACCCAACGTTGTGGTCTCGAGACGGGCAATGCGGCTCAGCGCTCTGAGGTGCCCCCGTCTGACTCTCAGCTTAGGGTCCTTGCTTAGGAGGCCCAGTTGCATAGAGCGCAGAAAGAATCGAGGCTTCTCGGGAGGAAAAAAAAATAAAGTAAAATCACAAATCCGAAATTATAGCGAAAGGACGGGCAAGCGGGATTCCCCGGCCACGGCTCCCCATCCTCGACCCGTTTTGCTCTATCAGAAAAAGGCTTGTCCCGCGACAGGAATCACCAAATACGGGCGGAGAACCGATGCGAACCGAGGAGCGGACGCGGCGCGGACCGCTCCGGGTCGCAGGCTGCGCGAGGGGCTCTTGTCTCCCTGCGAGTGGGAAAGGCAAAGCCAGCCAAACGCGGGAGAAGACCCACCAAAGGGGGAGGCGGGCCGGTTCCTCGGCATGCCCCAATCTTTGCAACAGGTCAGCGTCTGGGCGACATCGGGGGTTGGGGGACCTTCTATCCCCGGGGGGCTTCCACCTGCGCGCAGGCGGGAGGGCGGACGTGCACCAGACTGCGGAGAGCCGGGGCAGTCAGGCCACAACTTTTCCAGGGCTCAAGGAGAATAACACAGCCACCCTCCTTAGGTGAGAAGAGCTGAGCAAGTGGGTGGCCCTAGCCTGAGCAGGCCACCCATCTCTCCGGGGTGGGGGTGGGGGACGTGGAAGCTCCGCGGTCGCGGGTGGCTCCAGTCCCACGCCCCGGGGCGGCTCGCAGGCAGGGCAGCGCCTCCTCCTCTGGGGGCCGGAGAGGGGGCCAGCGAGCCACCGGCTGCTAGGCAGCAGGCAAAGCCGCAGCGGCTGGCAGAGCGCCGCGCGTCTCTGCCGCTGCAGAGCGCCTTGGAGGGGCGGGGCAGGCATTTTGGGTCCCTTGTTCCCGGCCTCCAGGCCTGAGCCCTCAGCGGGTTGGCTGGGCGCCCTGTTTTGTAAGTCACCGGCATCGCCCGATTGTGTGGGCGATCCGGGAGGATGGGCCAGCCCGGCTGAGGCCCGTGGGGTGCGTGCCAAGCCCTCAATCTCGTCCTCACTTCGCCCCTCACACCTTTGCCTGGATGATCCTGGGAGGGGGCGGGTGGAAATATCTGCGCCCTCAAAAATCACTGAGTGTGGTTGGAAGCCTCAGAGGGCTTTATAAAGTTTACGGAAAATGCATTCGATTTAAAGAAAAAAAAAAAACACTTAGACACGAGTTTCAATATTTTTTTTTCCTTTTTTGCGCCAAAATGCCCTTATCCTTTAATGATACTTCTCCACAAAATTTTTTCTCGGATCTGCGGGTGGAGAAAAACATTCAACGACCAGCCCCCACTGGTGAAGTTCGTTCTTTCACTTTGTTGTTCAACTCTGGAGATCTCTTCCAGTTTCGTGACTCCAACCCGGAGACAGACAAGGGCACAAGGGAAAACGCCCAGAGGGGCTATCAGGAATTGAGGTAGAGACCCCCTCGCTTCCCTGCCCACTCGGAGCCCCGCAGCTGAGCCGCACCACCCACCCAGTGCGTCCCAGTCCCGACAGGGCCCCGCAGCTCCACGTGCCGGCTGCTGAAGGGTGCTGAAACCACAAGTACAACTTGACACCACTGAGCCCACAGCGCTCGTCAAAAATCTGCGAATTAGGTGCAGAGATTGTCACCGTGGATCATAACAGTTTCTGAAGGACTCATTACAGCCTATCGAGGCAATGATCTCCAAATTAATTGGGGAGGGGGGAGAGAATGGGGAAAGGCGACAAAAATGGAAAGAAGGGTGGCAGGGAGATAAAAGACCCCCAGATCCCAAAGAGCTTTGATAAATTATCAGGCCAGCGATCTGAGAATTCCATTGGGATGGGTTTGGAAGCCCAACTCAACGTGAGCGAGACTGCGAGGGGGGCGCCAGGGGGCGAGCAGAAGTGGGCCTCTGGGAAGGCTGACTTCTCAGACAGTTCTTTGAGGCCAGAAGAGCTTTTGGGAGAGGGCTGCAGATGTCAATGGGAGGCCTTGAGGATGCCGGCCCGCCCAGGCTGGGTGTGCACTTTGATTCTGAGCACTTGCCAGGGCGAGCCGCAGCTGCAAATCTTTGAGAAAAAAGTGGTAATAGTTTCGTTTAGGGCTGATGGTGATTGTAGGGTGCATTTTTTTTTTTCAATGGTTTGCTTTCAACCTCTTTTCATGCTACAGGTGAAAGGCTTTCTTCCTTTTTACTTGTGATAATAGTCCTGCTCCTCACACGATCAGCAGATCTAATTTCTTGCCCAACGTGGTTTTTTTTTTTTTTTTTGCGGGGGGTGCCAGACACCCTCAGCCCACAGAGATTTGGGAGCCCCCATTAAGTCCAGCTGTACTTCTGGCAAAGGGAGCCTTTAGGTGACACGGGACAGGGAAGAAGGCAGTGTTGTGAGTGTGCTTCTTGGATGGGGCCAGACTGGGAGGGGCAGAGGTGCTCCTGCTTGGATGACGCTTGCTCTGGACACGCGGCCCAGCAGGCACTGTGTGGCATCCTTTAACGCGGGTTAAAGGAACCTTAAGGAAGCCTTAGGTCTGTAATTTTCACTATAGCCGAGCTCACGACTAAATGAAATAATCACCATTGGAGAATTTTAAACACTGTTTCCCCTTGCCCCCCAAACACACACATCTACAGATTCATCAGTCCCAGCTACTGAAAAACAAGGAACTCAAAGCAGCCTCATTGTTTGGTGGACTGGTTGAGCTACTGTGGTCCATCAGGGAAATGTGTAGACTCACAAATAATGATTTAAAGGCGCAAAAGGATCCATGGATTTTTTTTTTTCAGTCCACCTGAAGTTCCCAGTGATCTATTTGCTTTTTTGTTTTGGATATATTTTTTTTCTGTTCTCCTAAGTTTTAGAATCGAATTGTAAGTTTAGTGCAACTGAAAAACTTCTGGTGCCTGCTCTTTAAGCTTTTACTTTACTGTCTTTCCAAAAGGGAATTTCTATTTAAAATAATTGGATCATTTAATAGCCACACTAGTTTCTTTTTTTTTTTTTTTTTTTTTTTTTTTTTTGGACAACAACTGCAGTTCAGGGACAGAACTGCTTGATAAATCAGAAATGAGAATGAAATTGTGCAGCATGAATTCTTGCTTCCAGAAAAATCTTAAGCTGGAATACATGACAGATACACACATCTAGGAGCTGCAGTCTGTGTCAGGATGCTGATTATATACAACCCACAGGACATACACAAGTGATTACATATTACTTTTGTGGCTGTAATTTGACATAAGGAGGAAATACATTGAGTTTCCTAACTATTGAATTCTTCTTAAAATGTGTTTATTTCATCAGTGAGAATTAGACGAAAGAGACTGAGTGAACAGGAAGCTGAATGCCAGGCAGCCCTGCATTCCTTGGCTTTCAAGTGTCCTTATAGCTCTTGAGTGAAATTATTTGGTGAAATTGGGTCTGGACTGAAACAGCATTTGTTATACCCTCGTTCAATTGCTATGTGCAACGCCACTTCTGGAAATCAAAGACAAGGTGCGAAAAGAGACAGGCAAGAAGACAAAAATAGGATGAAGCAATTTTAAATTGCCCATCAACCATGTATGGCTACTGCCTCGCCATCTGCATGGCGAGGTCTTAGTAAACAGAGGAGGATGGAGGTGTCTGTGTCATCCAGAAACACTCCCATGATGGCTGCCAATAATCCTTCACACTTCTGAAACCTGGCAAGTTTGGCATACAAGAAACTGAGGGAAATGTGGATGGAGGAGTTTCCAGCAATTTTTGAGAATGGTGTCATAAAAACTAAGGTGCCCCCACTAAGCGTTCCCAGGAGGTAGCCTTCAGAGCCTAGAGGAAACAAACTTTGACAAGGGTACCACTCGGTTTCTGGTTTTCACCCTGACTTTCTGAATCCTGACTTCTTCCAGCTTATTTCTTCTTAATTATCTTGAGTTTGTGATGCTCTGTCAAGGGCACGAGATCCTATAATAATGCATTTCTGTCCCTGCATTTAGCTGGGTTTCTTAAATCTTGAAGAATCGAGCTTTGATCATTCTCAGAGTCTTGGGTTGAAAATGCTCCAATTTGGAGTGACTGAGAATTTTTATGACATAGAGGGGGAAAAGTGAACATAACAAACAAGCCTGTGCCAGACTCTTTGTAGTTCTTGATGTTCACCTATTGGATAATAAATATACGTGAAATTTTATTTCGCCAGATTCATTAGCACTGTCCTAAATTTAATTACCCTCTCCCCTTATTTTTTTTAGCTTTTAAAGTCAGGAACTTTTCTCCACTGGGGATGCTAGTCTTGTTCAGTTGCATTTGCCTCTGACTTACTGGAAGACTGGTAGGACCTCCCTCACTCCTGGGGGGAATCTCTGCTATGGCCACTTTCAGAGAAGATGGTTGGAAGGTTAGCGTCGGTGAAAACGCGACCAAAAGGAAAAAGACAGATCTGCTTTTGGCCAAATCCTGGCTCGCTAGTATATATAAGCAGTTCCAGAATTAGAAAGCCTCTCTGTACATTTTCTTCTATTTGTCTTGCTTTTTTTTTTTTTTTTTTTTTTTTTTTTTTGCCCCATCCTTACGTAATGAAATTAAAACTTTTGGAGCCCACAGTTGACATTTTTCAGAAAATTGAGTTATCAAGGCAGTAATTATTTCACAGGGAGATAAAACTCTCATAGCCCTAACTGTCAAATAGGGCCCTTTTCAGATTTTAATTACAAAATAAAATTAGTCTGCTCTTCCTCGGAATGGTTTGTGAGTGGTTAAACAGAGCTTTCCCCCAATACTGGTGGTCGTCAAACTCTGCTAATTAGCAATGCTGAGAAATTCCAGTTAACAAGGACATTCTCCAAGACTCCGCAGGTTCCCCGCCGTTTGCCTTCATTTCCATAAGAAGATTAAGAGAGGAGGGGAACCCACTCAAATGCAGATGCAGAAAAGGAACGTTTTTTAACAAGCATCATAATAGTAAGATGCTTGGCTAGTTCTCACCTAATTACTGCAAGTTAAACCTCTATTTGCCACTCAGAAGAAAAAATAAGTCTACAGTCCCCTATCTCCACAAAATTGTGAGTTGGCTGCAGTGTTCACTCGGGGACCGGTGGGAAGAGTTCAGCAGTGAAAGAATCACTACTAGATACGCTTTAGCAAAATTGAGTTACACTTTGCAGTTAAAGCTTTTGGGCTTGCATCTATAAAACAAAATCAAGTAGGAATATCCCAGAAGTGATGCATTTTTGGCTCTTAGTTGCCAAGCTTACTCTCAGATGTAGCTTTTTTTTTTTTTTTAACTTCTGTGGAAGTATTCCACTCCCTTTAGATTGAACGTTCCCAGTGTTCATAAACGGTGCCAGTGGTAACATGATAAATTCACAGAGAAGGCAACACACTGTTTCAAGTCTTCCTTTTTAATTGTCTATTAGTATATTTCTGCTAGTGCCGGGGCTGCTTACCATAAGCCACAAACAGAACTGTCCCTGTCATCACTTGGCCTTGTTATAGTTATTATATTTAGGGAGTGGGTGGGTTAGAGTGCTGGACTGGAGGAATAGTGCCTGGTGATCTGATATTTTTAAATACCTATGTTCTTAAAAAAAAAAACTAACGAGAAAAAATTACTTCTGCTATCACAATCTTCTTTAATCTTATTTTCCTTATGCATAAATCTTATGCATAAATGCCAGTCATAGCTGGCTTATTGCCCCATAAGTTCAGTAGGCTTAATTAAAAATAAAGCTGTAAATAAATGCAACCAAATGCTAACACAATTGTAATGTATTTTCATGGCTTATTTATATGATAAAAGCAATTAGCAAAAAACCTAGCCAGCCCCCCTTAACCTCTTAAATGTATTATTACAGAGTTCAGGCACAGACGCATGCATCTGAAAATGTGGACATGCTTTTGTAAATCTTTCCAAGGGGAAAAAAAGAGTGCCTCTTTTACTATTATCTCCTGAGAGAAACACAGTGAGATAAAAAAAAAAAAATGTGCCCCTCTAGCCATCCGTTATTAATATCTATCTTAATAAATATACACCACCATTATAATAACACGAACCAACCCCTCAGTTCTTTTTTCTACAAACTTAATTATTCATAAGCTTCTTTAAGTTTTCATAATAATGCTATTAAATGCAGACCAATGCATGCTCAATCACAAAGTGAATGTTTGGTCTGCCCTCAGCGCCTCCTGGACAATCATAATTCATTCATATGTTGAATCTCATAATTTGTACCTATTTTTTCCCGTGGTTTAACCTCTCACTTATCTCCAAGTTGTATGTACATTTCTAAGTTAAGCAAATTAAATTCGATTCTTATGATTTGGTCCTGTCGCTTATATGATACGTTAACTTTTCTTTTGTTTAGATTATGTGTAATTAGTGTGATCTTCCATTTCTTTTTTTTTTTTTTTTTTTTTTTTGCTTTTATCATTTTCAAACACCTTCATGTGAAGGTAAAAGCTAGAGCCTCAGAAAAATGAATCCACCAGCAGGGGGCGCAGCAGCCACGTCCCTGAAACGAGCCACGCTGAAAAGCCGGTGCCGCCTTCGCTTCCCCACATCGTCTCCCAACCTTTCCTCTTTCCTAATCCCCAGGTCCGTGTTTAGCTTTCATACCGCACCTAGACTTAAACTGTAAGCATGGCTTCATTATGAAAAAAATCAACATACGCCCGTCTCGAAAAGGCCCGTGGCACCTTTCCTAGTTCCCCAAAACTTAGAGCAAAACTAGTTTGGAGGGGGAAAAAAAAGAGAGAGGGCAGAGGACAGCAGGAAGGAGACTGGGGATGGAAGAGGGGGGACTGGCTGGAAATAAGTTTACGAAGAATACACGCAGGATCTCTCTCCCGCAACTTGTTCGGAGTCTGCAGTGGGCATGTTTGTCCCAAGTGCGACATAACAGGTCGGCCTGGCAGGGGAGGGATTGGAGAAGTTAGGGAGGGGTGGTTGTGAGTAGAGCGAGGTTGGTGAGCAAGGAGCCACAAGGCAAAAGTTTTTGTGAGGATGATAAAAGGAACGCGGCCGGCAGACACTGGGACATTCCCTTGGGGTGAGTGAGGCTAGATCAGGGGAGGAGGTGGCGAAGAGTGTTAGCATAAGACAGAAAATAAGTAACCCTGATGGTTTTAAGCCCTTTAGCAAGAAAAGCAATGGCATCAGGGTTTGGTTGCCCCCCTCTTTTTTTTCCTCCTCTACAACCACCTCCCCCCTCTTTGTAGTCAAGTGCATTTTAGCCACAAAGATCCCAACAAGAGAGTGGAAGGAAACTTAGACCAGGCTTTGTTTGACTCCTTGTAGCGACAACAAGAGAAACAAAACTACCTATTTGTAACGGACGTGCTGCCCTCGCTCTCCGCTTTGAGCGCCTACCTATTGAAATCTTTAGGTCGGGACAATGGCAGAGCGGCTAAAATTACCCTCTTGGGTCCTGGGCGGGCAAGATTCCTGAGCCCCTTACCCCCGCCCCCAGCCCATCCGGCTCCCCACCGCCCCCAACGCACACCCGGCCCCAGCGCCCGCCTGCGCCGCCTGCACCTGTGCCTGCCGGGCCGCGCGCGCCCCCTCCCCTCCCGGCGCCCCTCGGCGGCGCGGCTCCTGACCCGCGCTGCCCCGGGGCTTCCCGGCCACCTCAGGAGGAGTCGGCAGGGCTGGAGGGGTGGTGGGGACGGAATGCCAGCCAGAGAGACCCTCCCACCCTCCTAGCCTGCCGCTCGGGCCCTGGGAACTCTGCGTGGGAGGGAGTGCGTGAGTGTGGCCCAAATGCCACCTCCGAGCACCGAGTGCCAGGGCAGGCCAGGAAGTTGAAGTCACCCCATATCCTCAACCGCAGCCCCGCGCCGGTGCTGCCCAGCGTCCTCCCACCCCCCACTCCGCTAGGACACTGGCACCAGTAAAATCCGCCTGCGGGGGGGCGGGAAGGGCAAAGAATGCGAGCATCTCCTTGGCACCGAGCGGCGGAGACAGACCGCGGGGGGCGGGAGAGGCGGTGGGGGACTGCAGGGTCTGCGGGGACCCGGGGGCCTGCCTGTCCTCAACTCTGGAACCGCTGGGAAGCTAGCCAGGAGGGTTCGAGAACTGAAGGAGGAGGCTGGGGGTTGGGAGGGTTAGGCTGGGGGGGGGTCTCCTTCCTAAGTTCTAGCCCGGACCCTGTGCGAGGGATGAGCCTAGGCACCTGTGAAGGCCCTAAAGGGAAGAAGAAGCCCTAGCTGTGTGTGTGGAGGGTGGGATGGGGTGTCTTGGTGGCAGGGCAGCAGGAGTGACAGGACCCCCGCCCTCCCTAGGGCCCTGCATGCATCTAAAAGTACATCTGTAGTGGAGTGGTTTGGAAAGGGTGTGTGTGTTGGGGGTGCTTGCGCACCCCCAGGTAGTCTCGGGGCTGTTCCCCCACCCACTCTTCCTTCGCAAAGGCGCGTGGCGTGACCTGTTGCTGCGAACCGAGATACAAAGATTGCACGGCAGCGGGCGGCCGAGACCGGGGAGACGCCTCCCCCGCACCTCCGGGCCGCCCGCCGCGCCGCCCCTGCCCGCGCCCCGGGCTCCCCTGCGCCCCAGCTCCCAGGTTTCCCTGTCCCCCGACTCCCCAGCTCCCCGGGCTCCCCAGCGCCCGGACTCTCCTGCGCCCCGGCTCCCCTGCGCCCAGACTCTTCAGCTCCCCTGCGCCCCGACTCCCCTGCGCCCCGGCTCCCCAGCGCCCCTGCGCCCCAACTCCCCTGCGCCCCGGCTCCCCTGGGTCCCGACTCCCCAGCTCCCCTGCGCCCCGACTCCCCTGCGCCCCTGCGCCCCGACTCCCCTGCGCCCCGGCCCCCCTGCGCCCCGGCCCCCCTGCGCCCCGGCCCCCCTGCGCCCCAACTCCCCTGCGCCCCGGCCCCCCTGCGCCCGACTCCCCTGCGCCCCGGCCCCCCTGCTCCCGACTCCCCTGCGACCCGGCCCCCCGGCTCCCCTGCGCCCGGCCCCCCTGCGCCCCGGCCCCCCTGCGCCCCGGCTCCCCAGCGCGGCCGCCGGGGCGGCAGGCCCCGCCCCCTTTCATGCAAAACCCGGCGGCGAGGCCGGGCCCGAGTGGAGGAGCCGCCGCGCGCTGATTGGTCGCGAGAAATCCATTTATTCCCTGACAGCCCCCGTCACATGGACGGTTGTCTATTAACTTGTTCAAAAAAGTATCAGGAGTTGTCAAGGCAGAGAAGAGAGTGTTTGCAAAAGGGGGGAAAGTAGTTTGCTGCCTCTTTAAGGACTGAGCGAGCAAGAAGAGGACAGAAAGAAAGGCAGAAAGAAGTTTGAGTCCGAGGCTTAAGCCTTTCCAAAAAATAATAATAACAACAACAATAATAATAATCGCAGTCGGCGGCGGCAGCAGCAGCAGCGGCGGCAGCGGCGGCGGCGGCGGCGGCATCGGCCCGAGGCGGAGGGAAGCATTGCTTTTTTGATCCCGATTCCTGTTCGCTTCTCTCCTCTCTCTCCTCTGTCCCCTTCCTTCCTCCCCTCCCCAAATTGCTCTCCTCCGCCTGGTCTCCTCGCGGAGCCCCGCGCTCCCCAATCACCCCCGCCCGCCTCCCCTCCACCTCCTCCTCCTCCTGCGCCCCCCGCCCGCCGGGCCCCCCGAGTTCCCGGCCGCGCCGAGGGTCGCCGGCCGCCGGCGGGCCGGGCCCGCGCGCACAGCGCCCGCATGTACAACATGATGGAGACGGAGCTCAAGCCGCCGGGCCCGCAGCAGACTTCGGGGGGCGGCGGCGGCGGTGGCGGCGGTGGTGGCAACGCCACGGCGGCGGCGGCCGGCGGCAACCAAAAGAACAGCCCGGACCGCGTGAAGCGACCTATGAACGCCTTCATGGTGTGGTCCCGCGGGCAGCGTCGCAAGATGGCCCAGGAGAACCCCAAGATGCACAACTCGGAGATCAGCAAACGCCTGGGCGCCGAGTGGAAACTTTTGTCGGAGACGGAGAAGCGGCCGTTCATCGACGAGGCCAAGCGGCTGCGGGCGCTGCACATGAAGGAGCACCCGGATTATAAATATCGGCCGCGGCGGAAAACCAAGACGCTCATGAAGAAGGATAAGTACACGCTGCCCGGCGGGCTGCTGGCCCCCGGTGGCAACAGCATGGCCAGCGGGGTCGGGGTGGGCGCCGGCCTGGGCGCGGGCGTGAACCAGCGCATGGACAGCTACGCGCACATGAACGGCTGGAGCAACGGCAGCTACAGCATGATGCAGGACCAGTTGGGCTACCCGCAGCACCCGGGCCTCAACGCGCACGGCGCGGCTCAGATGCAGCCCATGCACCGCTACGACGTGAGCGCGCTGCAGTACAACTCCATGACCAGCTCGCAGACCTACATGAACGGCTCTCCCACCTACAGCATGTCCTACTCGCAGCAGGGCACCCCCGGCATGGCGCTCGGCTCCATGGGCTCGGTCGTCAAGTCCGAGGCCAGTTCCAGCCCCCCCGTGGTTACCTCTTCCTCCCACTCCAGGGCGCCCTGCCAGGCCGGGGACCTCCGGGACATGATCAGCATGTACCTCCCCGGCGCCGAGGTGCCAGAGCCCGCCGCCCCCAGCAGACTGCACATGTCGCAGCACTACCAGAGCGGCCCGGTGCCCGGCACGGCCATTAACGGCACACTGCCCCTCTCGCACATGTGAGGGGGGCCCGCCGGACAGCGAGCGGACTGGAGAAGGACTGGGGGCGGGAGGGGAGGTTGGGGGTGATAGTGGGGTGGGGAGTAGGGGGAAAGACATTTTCAGAAGAAAAGGAAAAAAAAGAAAACCCGGGAAATGGGAGGGGTGCAAAAGGAGCGAGTGAGAAAGCAGCATGGCGAAAAAAACAAACGCACGCAACGAAAATCCTGGTGTGCTGACAAAGAAGAAATTTTCATTACCCACAGCAAATGACAGCCTCAGAGGAGACCACCAATCCCTTCTACGCTCAACGCGAAACCCACGACGCCGACGAGGAAACTTTTATGAGAGATGCTGGACTTCTTTTTTGGGGGGACTATTTTTGTACAGAGAAAAAACCGGGGCGTGGGCGGGCTGGGGAGGGCCGGGGAATGGACCTTGTATAGATCCGAAGGAAAAGAAAACTACACACAACTTTTTAAAAGTTCTAGTGGTACGGTAGGAGCTTTGCAGGAAGTTTGCAAAAGTCTTTACCAATAATATTTAGAGCTAGTCTCCAAGCGACAAGGGAAAAAAATGTTTTAATATTTGCAAGCAACTTTTGTACAGTATTTATGGAGATAAACATGGCAATCAAAATGTCCATTGTTTATAAGCTGATAATTTGCCAATAATTTCCAAGAAGCGGCTTCTGGCTGGATTTTGATTTCTGCAGCTGAGTTCAGGACAGTTGCAAACGTGGAAAGAAGAGAAATAATTCGATTTGGACATTTTAATTGTTTTTAAAAAATTGTACAAAAGAAAAAAATCTAGAATAAGTAACTGGGAAAATTATCTCCGTGGTCTTGTTTTTTAAAAAGGGCAAGAGTTTTAGATTGTACTAAATTTTTTTTTAACTTACTGTTAAGCAAAAATGGCCATGCAGGTTGACATCGTTGGTAATTGATAATAGTTTTTGTTCAATCCCAAACTTTCCATTTTGTTCAGATGAAACAGCAATGACATAAAATTACTGTGTTTGAAATATTTTCTTATGGTTTGTAATATTTCTGTAAATTTATTGTGATATTTTAAGGTTTCCCTCCTCCCGTTTTATTTTTTCCGTAGTGTATTTTAAAAGATTCGGCTCTGTATTATTTGAATCAGTCTGCCGAGAATCCGTGTATATATTTGAACTAATACCATCCTTATAACAGGTACATTTTCAACTTAAGTTTTTACTCCATTATGCACAGTTTGAGATAAATAAATTTTTGAAATATGGACACTGAAACTATGTTTGAGTCTTTTTATTTGGAGGACACTGGTGATATAAAAATTCCTGGGGGGGGATTATAATACTGTGCTCAACCTTGGCAAATGAAATCTTGCAAGCCTTGGTGTGACTGTCCTGACTAGTCCAGCACCATGCGCTAATGTTAACTGCGAACCTAAGCGGCTGGAGGATTAAGTAGTATATTCTCGGGGGAGGGCGAGAGGGAGGGAATTTTGAAATGCTTATATCATTGCTAAAGTAGAAAGGCACCTATTGTAAACCCTTCTCTCTCTGCTTTTCTAGCAATTCGCATAGGCCTGGTGGGGACTAGGACTGAAAACTGATTTATGCCACTTGTTGCCAGAAAGGAATCGATTCTTAAATTTTTCCTGTGGATTAGCAGATGGGGTATTGAGCCAAATCAGAACCAGGTTGGCTGGTTTTGTTTTTCATTTTCTTCACAGCACAATGGTCCTTTGAAACGTGGTTGTAGGGGGAAAATGATGCTTCTTGTATCGGAATAATTGCAAACTAGACATGCAAACTGTTCATCTACTGGTGAGTGTTTGGAGTACTCTGGCCTTGCTATTGTGTGAGAGGAGGAAGCAAGTGGTTTGCTTTCTTTGTCCCTGAACTTCCTAAACTTTCTCCTCTACATTTTTTTCAGTGTAGGGGGTGAGGGAAAGCAAAGAACATCTTGGAAAACTTCCCTGACTTATCACGGATATATAGTTGGGGTTTTTTTTTTTATTATATTTATTTTCTTTTCCCCTTTCTCTTCCTCTCTTCCTTCCCTGAATTCCATTTCTTAAATTGGCAGCGCGGGTTCAAGCCTATAGCCCCCAATCGGATAATCTGTGCAGCTGATAACAAGCCAAAGAGAAGCCAGGCAAGAACCATATTAAAGAAGAAAACAATCAACTCTGAGGTAGATATTTTACTTTGTCTGGTCTAATCACATTTTGAGATGATTATGCATTTGGTCTGTTAACAGTGTTTGTAGCAGCAGAGAGGTGGGGGAGGGGAGGGTCGGAGAGACAAGATTGGATTTGTTGTTTTCTTTTGCCCTAGGAAAGGTAAAGAAAGGCTGTGGTTGTTCCCGATGGGAGCGGAAAAGTTGGGGAATCGCCACGGTCTTTGACTTAGCGATACTTGGGCGTCTCAAGCGTTGCCGCGATGGGGCGCAGCCGGAGGAGCCTGCACTCCTGGACTCATCTTCCTCCCCCGCCCCTATCCAAGGGGACCAGGACCCCACGAGTCGAGCTTCCTTGAGCGCGCGCGGTTTGCTTCCCACCATTTCAAGGACGTGTCCTGTCAAGTTGCTACAACTTTGTACAAGTTGGAATCCCGCTGCACCTTCGGCCCTTCAGTGAAGTGCCCTCTGCAGCCGCTACCTTAGCTCATCTTGCTGGTTTCCAGCTTCTCGTGCCCAGGACAGTCTTTCTCGCTCGTGCTGGCTGGTGTTAGTTCTAGGAGAAACTGGTACTGTCTCCTATATTTCTTGCATTTTTCGTTTATTATGCTTTGCTTTATTTTACGTGTGGATTAGTCTTTATTGATGATTTATATCACTTTTAGGGCAATGTGCTGGAAAGGAACAGTTATTCCAGTTCCCAATTCTAAGCGATGCATATCACACCCCCCCTAATTAATGCACAAACTCTAAAAGAATTTCCCCTGGCCTGGCCTGCCATTATAATGCATATACGGATTATTCACGTGGTAATGAGCCCATTCGACAGTTCTTGCTCACACATACGAATAAAAGAAACTTTGAAGAAAGATCCAAATGATCACGCTGAGGGAGTAGGGAGGGTATTCCCGGAATTTCAGCCAATCAATTCTATAGAATGTACAATTTGAAAAATAAAGATATAGTAGAAACATATATGGAGCATAAAGCAGTTACACTAACTTAAAGTAATTGCACTAACCTTAAAATGAAAAGAAAAATGTATAGGATTAGACTAAAAAGCAACTTTGTGCCAAAATGTTCAGGTTCAAATGTTATAAAAGAGGGAAAGAACACAGTATTTTAGGAAGTTGAGCTAGTTTTAAATGATTGTCTTGGTCACATAAAGTGAGAGAACTCGGATCCTCCCTCCTATCCCTCAAGACGAATGAAAGCCTTCTTGGAGTTTGTTTTTGCAAATTTAAATGCCTTTGGTACACTGTTTCTAAAGGAAAAATAATGACCCGTATCTGCTCTCATCTTTGATTGGATTAAATAATTGCCCGAAATGTGTGATTTTGTGGCTGCATTAGTATTGAACATAAATTTTTCTTTTTTTTACATAATTTGATTTTCTAGAATGGGAGTAAACCCCTAAAGTTGATCTTGGATAGCTATCTGCTTTCTGATGCTAGATAGTTGTTAAATATTTAGTTCTGTCCTGGAGATACTGTTTTGCTCAATGAAACCACTTAATGTTCAGTCAAAAGGGGTGAATTTAAATGTTTCATTAACCTTACACACAGACTGGAAGTGTGCGAAAGGATGAGACTCTAGTCTGTTCTCTGCCATTTTTTTCCCTCTACCCACACCACCTCTCCCCCCTCCCCATACTTTGAATAAAGAGCGTTCAAATATTTTGCTGAGCTGTAGTAGATTAGCAACGTTTCTTGCCAATGCTGGGAAGCTGGTATTACAGACTGTCCCAGGGGAAAGTGGTTCACATTAACCACTAAATGAATATTTGACAAGGGCTCATTCTGAGGTATTATTACTATAAACGTGTCCCTACTGGACTTTTCAAGGGTCAAAGAGCAACGCTTCAATTAATTATTTAGACTGCTAGTAGATTTGGTTGTAATAGCTGTATTTATTTCTAGAAACCGACACATTCTTACAGCAGGAGAATCTGTTCCACTGAAAGTACCTGGGGTTGAAATGCATATTGAGCCCTGGCATTCTAAAGCTGACTTTTCAGAAATCTTTTGCCTATTTTGAGTGAAAACAGGGTTGGGGTGATATAATCTCTTGTGTTTCATAAACTATTTTCCATTAAAAAGGAACAAGCAACACAATTTTATTAATTTCTACATTATATTTCGTGGAGGTTTTTTTTTCTTCTTCTTACAGATTTGCAGTCTGGGGAAGAAGGAAGGGGTGTTTACTTATAACCTTCACTTTTTAAAAAGTAGAGACATCACAAGATTTCTGAAAATAAGGAGGCTCTAAACTTAGGAATTTATTTTCCAATAAACTGGAGGCTTCGAAATATAAGGAAGGAATCATAGGCTGAGTATTCTGAGTTCCAGTAGCCACAAACCCAAACTGGGGTCCAAGAGAGTCCCCCTCCCCGTCCACACCTCTTGGTCTGAGCACCGTGGCGTAAGTGTTCTATTTTGCCATGTCATAAGTTCCCCCGTGGTCCTAGGTAAAGTGGTAAAGGAATGATTTTGAGAGTAAGATTCCTTGACAATAATATAAATTGAATGAATAAGAGATAAGCTGTGAGTGGAGGGGTGGCGGGAAGCAGTAATTACAAACCAAATTCATTCAGCTTTTCAGAACTTTTGTTGTGGGAGCTCCATTGACTGGGTTTTGAGCTGCCAGTTTTCTCACATTAAAAAGAACCGATCAGCGCCTCGGGGGACAAGGAATACTGCTTAACTGCATAGTGATGGGGTCTTCATTTAGAATGATTACACGAAGAAAATTAAACAGTGCCTTTGTATGCACAAGGTTTGCTTTTCAGCTGCTAACAGTTTATAGCTAACTGCTCTGAGATTGAAGTTTGACTATGGTTTGATCACCTGCTTGTTGGCAATGCTTATTTATTTATTTATCTGTTGTCATTAGGAGAGTTATGTTTTTTTTTTTTTTCTCCTCACATCTCCTCCCTTATTTCTTGCTCTTAGAGGATTTTGAAAAACAGATCCTCACAGGTTTTTTTTTGTTTGTTTGTTTTTGTTTTTTTGGTAGAAGTTTCCTGGGCCAGGAATTCTAGCGCAGATGTGACTTCACAACCCCTCCCTGTTCCTCTGCTCCATTGTCACCTTGACATGATTTTCTTTTCTGTGTTTTCTTTTTCTTCTCATTTTTCCCTGCTGTATTTGCTTGTTCTCAGAGCTAAGGTTGCTTTTCAAGCCATGATGGGGCTTGGGGTGAGGGTTGACTTTCTTTTTTTTTTTTTTTTTGCCTCTCTCTCTCTCTCTCTCTCTAGTTTCAGTAGAAAGAGAGCTGGGTGGATTTCCTTAGGGATTTTGTCTCTGAGGCGAATCCCTTAAAGAGGCAAGCAGAGGGAGGGAACTCTGACCTTTACTGTGATAATCTGGACAAAGTCCAAATGGACATAGCCTGTGGACGTTTAGAGTAAGAAGCTGTGGAAGAATTGGTTTGGTGTCCCTGTAGCTATTTGCTATTAAAAACTTTCCTGGAAATCTGACGTCTGACACCACCAAGGGAGACACGTAAGCCTGCTCTCTCGACCATCTCGTGATGCTGTCCAGTTTGACAATTGCCCCTTTCAGTTTGTATGTTTTTGCTTCTACGGCCTTGGGAAAACGATAGGCTTGACTTTCTGATTTTGGCCGAGGGGACTGCTGCTTGGAAGGGTGTAGTGTTAAACGCAAGCTTCCCATGTCACAGAGCTCTGCGTGCATTTGCCGGTGCCGAAGGATTTCATATGAAATTTTGGTGTAAGGGTGATGTTTCTGATTGCTGGAGCGCTGTGGTCAGATTCTCTCGGAAAACAAGCAGAGCGCCTTTACATCTGTGGACTCGCAGTAATTTTGCTGCATCTAGGCATTCAGACTTAAGAAGCTTGTCCTACTTCGCAAAGCCGTCAGGTGATTTAAAAGCTGTGAGGAGTCATTCGTTCCCGTTTTCCCTCGTACTCCCTGCACATACAGAACTGTGCACTGTTTCATAAAGATCTCGGCGCTTTGAACTCTCACTCGCCCCTCTCTTCCCGGTTTTCGAGCAGAGCGCAGTGCCGCAATGCCGGCTGTGAGCGCGCCGGCCTCCCGCCGGCTGCCCGAAGGGGAGCGCGCACTGACCAGCGCCCCGTGGGCCGCTCCAGCAGATGGAGGCCTGAAGAGTACCGGGCCGGGGTGGGGAGTATGTGTGTGGGGGTCCCTGACGTCATTGCGGCCCTAGCCACGGGCCCCCAAGGTGCTCCCCAACAAAGCGCTGTGTAAGGTTCCACTTGTTCCCCCCGCAACCACACCCGCCCCGCCTGGCCTCTGCCAAAAACAACCAGCGGCTGCCCCCTCTCCCAGCCCCAGGGTCTTGTCCACAGAAAGGACAGAAAGTCTCCCGAGGTGTTGGCTCCAGGGTCCTCTGCTCCCCTCCTCCCCAGGCCGAGCCCTGTACACCTCGGTCCTGGAAACGTCCCCAAACAGGTTGTCCACTCAAGCCCTGCCTGTCCCTCGCCTCTCCCCTTAGCCTTTGTCTTTGAATGGGTTGTCTGCCCCAGTCTGTGGTCAAGTCTAAACTGCCAGCCCTTCCCAGTGAGAGCCGCTGGATTAGCATGGTCCGGGGATGTGAGACCCGGGCCAGCAGGGATGGGGCCATGAGGAGCCGTCACATTCCCGTGTGTTTGTGTGTGTGTGACATGGGAGGTGACATCAAGGTAGGGTTACCTTATGGAAGGTGAATGCAAAGCACCTGGTGCAAAACTGCCTCCCGTGATAAGTGTGGCTTCTTCTAACCGCCCTGCTGCAATGAGGGGAGCAGGAAACGCAAACACAGGAGACCCATTCAGAAATCCCCGATCTCTTCTCTCTTTTGTCGCCACCGAGGCAGAGTCATTGCAAGGCTGTGCGCAGACCACCCTCGCTTTCCCAGTGCTCCTCCTGACTCACGGCTTGCCCAGGAAGTTACCTCACAAACTTGCCATCCTGGGCATCTTCCTAGAGGGAGAAATACTGGCACTCCAGGCGGGAAATCGCTCCCACTCACAGAAGACAAGAAAAATAATTACTGTATTAACAGGAGCAGTGAATTCTTCCCGAGGGTTCTTATCGCTGACGGCCAGGCCAGAAGCGGGGGGCTGCGCCCCCACCCCCATCTCGTGACGTCAGGACCTGCTAGGCCTGGGGGATGAGGTTCCTGGAAGGACATTTGGAATGCTGGTAGCCACCCTCCCTCCTCAGGCCCAGAAGAGCAGGTCTCTCCATCATTACTCCCCAGGTCCAGAGGCTCTTCTCCAGAGTCAACACCCGCAGCCAGAGTCTGCAGCACCTACCCAGCTTCACAGAGCACTCCCTGTCACACTCACCCACGCTCGCCCTCCTTTCTAGATGCGGCTTCAGTTATTTGATGAGTTTTAATACCTTGTGGGATCCATGTCGCTTCTTGTTGTGTTTCTGTGTGCTTTGCTTCTAGATGCACAACACAGTACACCCAAAGCCTTCACAAAGTTCCCGATAGCTTTATTTTGTTGGAGGGCTGCGTGACTTGCAGCCTTATTTCTGATGTTATGTCCCAACTGGGGCCTTGCTTCTGGTTCCTCTTTGCTACCATGCCCCCTCCTTATCCTCTGTAGAGCCTTTAGTGATCTTTTTAGAATCCTGTATAATCCAGAGACCTTTTCTGGACTGGGATTGAAACTTGATAAACAGGAAGACATCTACTAGGTGGCATGTGCATAAACTATTTGTTGGAGGAAAGCACCTTAGCGGTTCTGTGAGATTGATTTCCCAAGTTTTCTTTCCAGCCATAAATCAATGTAACTCATCAAATCCCCTTCCGGTGGGAAGGATCCTGGACACTAGGCCTCATGTTCTGATACAGGTCCAGGATTTCACGGGGTAATGATTTAGTGAGGATTCTGCCAATATTTTGCATGCGGTCAGTTTAGTATCAGCTCCGATCGAGGTCGATCTGACAATGACACTCAACAGCTGAAATCTGGCCGACTGTAACATTCCAGTTGCCTGAGTCTGCAAGATAGCACAGCAAACCTGCCTTCTTCCCATGGCCCTCCCTTTCTTGTTTCTCCTTCCTCATCCCTTCAAGGAAAATATCTTAAAATCAAGTTTCCCTGTGAGAGTTTGTTTACCTCAACTCCTGCTTAACTAGTCCAGCGGTCTCATCAGTTTTCTAAACACTGCCTCATCAGCTTTGTGAAATGGTGCAAAAACATCTTGGGTTCTAAGATGGCAAATAAACCTGAGCATATGGAGAGACGACTTCGCTGTTGGGCAATTGCTTCTAATGTTTAGCTCACACTTCAGCCTCTCTGCTTCTTCCCAGTAAGCCCTGCTCCTTGTTCTTGGGTGTGCTACCTCTTAGCAAGCTGGTTGTTCTGCATAAATTATGAATGCATATCAAACAGACTCTTCTGATAAGATAAAACTTGGGCTTTCCTCTTTTTTACACACTTCTGCTTCTTCATGGAAACTTCTTGCCCCATGCAGCTGAATCTTTGGACAAACTCGCTCTCCCCAAACCAACTACGGGGCGGGGGGGGCGGTATGCTCAGTAAGAAAAATCAGGTAATTCCCTCGCTGCCCCGTCCCCAGCAAGCTTCAAGAGTTAAGGATACAAAATATTTCACGGTAGTTGTATGAGCTTCCAAATTAGCTGCATATAAAGTATTTAAGGTTTTTTTTTTTTTTTTTTTTTTTTTTGGCTGTCATTGGCTGGCAATACTCATTTTGTGTGTGTGTGTTGGTTTGAAAAGCAGGAAGAAATGTAATGAATTGAGTGCTGTCAGAGATGTCTTCTGTTTGAGCAATCTGCGATGGGCTGAATGGCAGGGACTCCCTCACCCAGTGCAGGTGCAGTAGAGCTGGGGCAAGGGGGGAGGGGAGCTCCCTGTGTTCAATCCAAAAGCACCATTCTCCACAATAGACCACACACTGACAGCCAGCGTGACATCAACTCACACTTTCATACTTTTCCCCCCAGCCATAGTTCTGAGTTCACAAAGTGGCCATACAGTTGCCTTGGTTAGGTTCCTTTATTGAACATTTTGTGGCTCCTATGACCAACATTGAAATCTGCTGGGCACTGGGAGGAACAAATAGATTTTTAATCATGAGTTCCAAGCCAGAATGTATCAGGATGGATATTAAAAGTAAGCTGGCCTCCCAGCTCCCTCCCAATACCCAGGCGCTTAACAGCCCCAGGTGATCTGTAAACTCCTGTGCAAAGTTCTTCCTAAGAATACCCAGGTTCTAAGACTTGTATTCCACATCCTGAGAGATCTCAAACAGAAAAGAAGGCCCGAATTTCATTTAGTTGTTTAAATTGCAAAGGACCTCTGGTATTTTATTATGCTGCGGGAGAGGGTTAAGTCTGCAAATGGATGGGCATTAATCTTGTGGAGTGGAGTCCTGTCCCCTTTTGAATTGGTTTTACTGGGGAGAGGGATGGAGGGAAGCGGAAGAGCAGCAACTCTCTTAAAACTCTGGAGGAAGACGCAGCCAGTCTCTCGCTACCCGGCAGCTGCCAGGAACCAACTTTCAGAGGTTTTGTTGCCCATGTGTTGAAGCCCAGGCCTCAAGTTTTAAACTAAATTACTCAGGAAGAAAGGGTACTAGTGTTAGGGACTGTGAGTCAGACCCTTCCTCTGGGCACCCACATACTGGGTCCCCTCTCCTCTCTGCCCCTACCCCCAACTAGCCTCTTAGATGGGACCTGAGCGGTTTTTTTTTTGCAGAAAGAGGGAGGGACAAGGAAAGGGTGCGCGAGCCACCACCGTTCTTCCAAGTGCTATTGCCCCACCGCCCTCCTGCGCCGGACAAGATCCCTGGGCCGGTTTCTGGCTGGTTCCCCTGTGTGGACACTGCTGCTGCATTGCCGAGGGAGAGGGTGAAGAGTACCCTGTTCATTTATTTAAAGAAAAAGAGTATAACCACAGACTTTTTTTTTTCCCATCACACCAACTAACACATTAACTTTTTAGTCCCTGTAACAGAACGCTCTGATCTTTCGCCTTTGCATTGTTCAGAGCCTGGGGCGGGAACTGGCAGACCTGGCTTAAGAGTCTAGGACACATTCTCCCCTTCCCCACCCCCCCACACACGTACTCACTCACTCCCCGCAAGGAGGACCAGGAGACTGAGGTCCTGAGGGGTGGGGCTTGGGGGCAAGAGGATGTTATGTGCAAAAAAGTGAAGGCCACATCCGCTATAATCCCTAATGCCACAGGAACAGTTGGGGACGAATGCTATGGGGCCCTTAGCTGGTGCCTTGGGCTAGGTATGCCCACGGCGCCTACTAATGCCTGGGTCAGGGCAAGAGGCGGCTCCAATCTCTCGACCCCACAGTTTGCACTACTTGATAGCTAACTCATCTTCCGGCCGGTACACACCCACAATTAATCTTTCTTATTAAAGCCTCCATTCTGTACCCAAGGGGCGACTCAAACCTATTTAGATTTCCTTGGTTGGCTGCACAAATTTAAGTGGGCCAAGAGTTATAAACCTAATAACGGAGGGCGAGAACGAGTGATTTGAGCAGAGGAGACACAAGGTTTCCTAGGGGCGGGCGTTCAGGACGTGTGGGCCTTGCCCGTGCGTGCCTCAGGTCTAGCTCAGGGTGCGTTCCTGGCCGTGGGAGAGGGAACGAGCATACGTGCTCGCACGCACCACCCACAACGCGCGCGCGCGCACACACATACACACCCCTTCACCCCTTCCCCTGGGCTCTCAGGTACAGCTGCCATACATCGCCTCTTCCGGGTTTCTTAGAAACCCCTCCCAGAAAGGCGGCATTCTCGGAGCATCCCGAACCAGAGAACTTGCGAGAGGACCAGGGAAGGTTTGCACTGTTTGGGATTAATTGAGAATAATTAACACTGGAGACCGTTAATCACCACTTTGCTGCTCTCTCCTTCCTTTCGGGTCTGCGGCGTCTGCCTCCTTCGCTCCCGCTGCCGGCGCGGGTGGATTTGCTGGGGGGAAAGTGCAGACCTCGCGGTAGCTGTCACCCAGTTCGGCTGCTACTTTTTTTTTTAAACGCTCGCATATTGTTTGATTACTAATTCGAGTTAATATGATCTTTATGGCAACATAACAGTGGATAATTGGCCTTTTTTTCTGAACAACAATGTAAATCACAATCGCTTTATTATTTAATAACGTCAAACGCTTCGTTGGATTGGCCCCGACCGAGAAGACCTTTTCTTTCCAGACAGCGTTGCGGGGGAAGAACAATGACGATCTAATTGTGGAGATTTCCTAAGTTGGCTCCCGTAAATGAACAGCTTAGATATGGAAGCTCCAGCAGATGCGGGCACTTCTTCGCCGTAGAAACTCTCTCCCCACCCCCACCCCCCCATAAAACACAGCCCAAATGTTCCAGGGGAGCTTTAGGGCCGAGCTGGTGGTCGCGCTCAGATCCTAGCAACCACCTCAAGTTTCCAGGAGTAATTAGAGCTTTTATCAGGCATGCTCTTCAGCCCTTTCTATTGCGGGTTTAGCATCAGGACTTGAAGTCCACGCACCAAATTAGCGCTACTCCCTAATAACCACAACCACTTACACGCCCTGTCGGTCTTATTGCTTGACTGGGGACGTCGAGAGCACCATCCTGGGGATTAATGTTGTTATTAGTTTTTGGTTTGGTTTTGAAAAGTGGGTTCACTCTTGCAGTCTCATGGAATACACTTGCTTCTGCGACCCAAGCCATTATTTTGCAAATGTCTGGAAGATTAAGCCTGGAGACCTCTCAATGGCAGAAGTGACGCCGCTTGCAAGGAATGGGTCCTCGCGTTCCAATGAGAGACAAATCACCCTTACCCGTCCCATCCCCAAATTTAACGGTGTCTGTTTCGCCTCCCGCCACTCATTCACCCCGAGTTGCTGGGGTCTTTAGACTTCGGAGTCTTTTGCAAATACAAAAACTCCGCCATTTGGAGTTTGGGTCGAGGGGAGCCTCCGCGCCCACAGTCCATTTTTTGTTTTCGCGTGTGCCCGC
Source organism: Ochotona princeps (assembly GCF_030435755.1). Classification (NCBI taxonomy): domain Eukaryota; kingdom Metazoa; phylum Chordata; class Mammalia; order Lagomorpha; family Ochotonidae; genus Ochotona; species Ochotona princeps. The sequence goes on along the minus strand of NC_080834.1, from coordinate 104,662,217 downwards.
CTCTCCGCTTTATTCAACTTCTCCTGCCGGACGGGAAGCTGAACAATTCACGGCCCACCTACCCCCTCCGCCCTGCTTCTAAGATAAACAGGAGGTGCGAAATGCTTCGCCTGCACACGCGCCCTCGGGGCCCGGCTTCCCTCTGTCCCTGGAGCACGGGCCGTGCAGCTGTCCCCGGGTCAGACCTGGGTGAACGCACTTTTCTCCGCTCTTTACTCATCCCCTCCGCCCCCAGCACTCTTCCCGCCCGCATTGCAATCCCTATTGCTACACGGTCAGATCTTCGGCCCTCTGTGCCACCCTGCCATTTCTCCTGGCCGGTTCTCGCACCCTGAGAACCCACCAAGGGTCCGAAAAGACTCGGGAGAAGGAAGAGGATTTTCCAAAACTTATCCTCCCCCTCTCCCGACCCCTTCGCTTCTCAGAGTAGTATTTGGGAGTGAATTTGGGAAACTGGCCCTGAACAGGAGTTGGGCGCAGTGTTATTCTTCTCCGTGGGTCCGCTGGCCTCCCCGCCCCCGCTGGACAATGCGCGCTTTGAGGCTCGGTGGCCGGCAGGCAGCGGGGGACGAGGGGACCGGGCGGCCTTCCTCCAAGGGGCCCGCAGCTGGGGGAGCGCCAGACAGCGCGCAAGGGCGGGGAGGCGGGCCACGCAGGAAGGAAAACCATAAAAGTGCCACCTCCCCCACCCCCAGCTCTGGACAGAGGCTGGCTTTGAGGACACTGGGGCAGGGCAGCTGGGTGTGCGGAAGGGGAGCCAGGGAGTTTTCGCGTTTTCTTTCTTCTCCGCCTCTCTCCCCGCACAACCCCAAACATTTTATTTCGGTATAGAAAATCACGGCACAGGAGCTTTTTCCAAACCACTCATCTCCCTCTTGGGAACCTGGTCTTGGTTTAATAGTGATTCAAGGGGCATTAACGCTGCCCCCGCCAGGCCTCGGTTTTCTAGACGCCCTCATCTCCCCTCCTCCCATCTCCTGCGCTGCGGGTCCTGCGCCTCGGGAACAGCCACCAGGACCTGGCTCCTGGGACATTCTTTTTCTTAGTTTGGGTTTTCTTTGCTCCTAAAAAGAATGCCACCAACCTACCCCCACCCCCCCAGGAGCCTGTAGGTGCGGAACTAGGAGGTCAGCGGAAGCCCTCCGACGGTTTACCAACCACAACGGCAGACGCGTTTGTCAGGACTTTTGCAACGTGTACCAAGCAGGGGTGGGGTGGGGTGGGGTGCGCGTCGGGGCCACGTGCTGTGCCTTCGAGATGCCACCGTGGGCCTTGGCTCTCGGAGCTGCGGAGGCCGGGGCTGGCGTGGCGGGAGGTCAGGGGCCGGCGTAGTGCTGCGGGACTGGCCGCCCCGCTGAGTGGAGCGGAATTTTCTGGAGCGGGTTTGATCCGGGGCTGCGTAGTCAGCTTCTGCTTTATTAGTTTGTTTGTAACCTCATATTTAGCAAGCCGGGACGGCAGCAGCCAGGGAGAAAGGCCGGGATGGAGGAGGGGGCTTCGTGGTAACCACACCCCTTCCTAATGAGTTAATTTCCATATTTGCGCCTCCCGCATCTAGCGCCCTCTCTCTCCCCACCCCCACCCCGACGCTACTGTGCTGTTGGGCCTTGCGCAGCGCAGACACCTCCAGTCTGGATTGAAACAAAACAGCTCTCGGTGAGAGCAGAAAATTGGTCTATTGATACCTTAGCTCCGAGTGTTGATCTTGGCATCGCGGCAGCCGCTGAATTCCCCCGCCCCCCGCGCGCACCGGGCTGCCCGCGGACCGCAAGGCTCCGCAGACGCGCGCACGCAGCAAACAGCGGCGCCCCGCCTCGCCCCGCCTCCGGCTGTCGGACCCTCGCGGCCCTTTCTTTTGCCCCAACTGTGATTTTTTTTTTCTCTCCCTTTCAAGGTGAGGGCAGTGCTGGCACAGAAAGGGGGAGCGGGATGAGCGAATGAATCAAAAGTGAAAGTTTTCAACCCGGGACAGGCCCTGGGGGAAAAAATAAAAACAGTAGTCTGGAAATGTAGCGACGGTGCTGGCCTGAGTGCTGGGTGCGCGCGAGAGGGAAGCGGAGAAACCGAGGGAGCGAGGTCGTGTCTGGAGCCCGAGGCGGTTGGGGGCAGAGGCGAAAGTTTCGGCAAAGTTATCCCTAGCGAACTCCAGAAGGGCGCCAGCGGTTTCTAACTCTGTTACCTACACCTTGGCGTAGTAATTCTGCTCGAGCAATAGGCTAAGGAATCAGAGCTTTTAAAAAAAAATTTTTTTTTCCAATCGCGCTAACTCCACCGCCCTGCTTCCCTCGCTGCCACAAGAACGTGGGCTCTGGGTTTGAGCTCCAAAATAGCTCGCTTGTCAATTGCTAGCCGTAGCAATATCAAAGTGAACTATCTGGAGTAACTTGTCTAGAAGCCGGGAAGAAGCTTAGGCAGCTGGCTTTAATGAAGATTTGTAGCTCGGCGAGGGGCGCGGACAGCAAACACCCCGCAGGTGTGTGCCGTAACGCTGCCATCCGGACTTGAATGTAGATGACTCTAGCGACCGTTTGATCGGCTCTTTGAAACTCTTTACAATTGCCTGTGACGAACGGCCACTCTCAGTTTTTCCCTGAATAATGCCTTGAGGGTAAGTCCTCCGGGCTTTTAAAGAGCTTCAGTGTTTTTTTTTTTTTTAGGAGAAAGTTCAATTTTTGTTTAGACCTTGTCAACTTTTAGTTTCTAACAGGCATCATTCCAATCGATACTTAACAACCGTTACCTATCCGCTACAGCGATCTGCTGCTCCTCCAAAACCCCACGTATTGATGTATATACACTCCCACATGCTCGTATACATTACATAAATCATTTCTTCTTTTTTGTTGTTCCTAACGACCCCACCTGTTTCTAAATGTGTTGATTATAAGGACGCATCATTTTTACTGCCACTGTTAAACTGGCCTTGATTCCTTCCCGCCTTCTCTGTCCTCGGAACTGGATCTACTTAGTGGGACTTGCACGTGCAGAGAGGCTCCCAAGTAAAACTTGTGAGGTTAGCCCTCCTGGACACCTTTGCAGCAACTCCCCTCACCCAAGCAAAAAAAAAAAAAAAAAAAAAAAAAAAAAAAAAAGGCAGTGCGGTTCAACATTGAATATTTACTGAGCATATTTACATAAGGGAAGGAAAATGAACTTTTGTCCGAAACATACAACAAGCGGCGCTTTGATTTCAAACAAATAAATGCCCACAACTCCAAGAGCTTATCAACCTAGGGAGGGGGTGAGGATGGGAGTCCTAGAGCAGTGGGGCCAAGGGCTCATTTCGGCCACTTCAGACTACAAAGGGTTACACATAAATAAGCACCGAAGATGCCTATTGCAAAAGTTTTCTCCAGGCTTTCTAAGTCACAACAGGGGAGGAGTTGGGGGAGGGAGCTGTCGTTTGTTATCCAGCTCTGGGCAGGCACAGACCCGGGAGGACCGAGGGGCTCTTAGCTTTGGCCGGCAGAAGAGGGGTAGCCTTTCAACAGCAGCCCCCTTTGTTCTCCTCATCTCTTTCCCAATTTCAAGCTTCACTTGCACATCCCAAGTTTGTGTGTTAATGACGCTATTACCATCTGGCTCGCCCTACTTTCCAAAAGATATAAATCTCCCAGCTCCATTGGCCGCATTATCATTTAAGTGCCACCATAGCCAGAAGAAAAAGATGCTTTCAAGACTCCAGATTCTCCTGCACTGGCTATCCCTGGCATGACTTGTCCAGTATATTTATAGGCTATACATTGAGGGTGGGAGCAGTTCTTGAGAGACCTGATTTTTCTTAAACCATCCCTCCAAGCCAAAGAAGATGTGTTCCTGGGGGAGGAGAAGCATGGGGGGAGAGGTGGCTGCAAATGAGTTTTTCCCTTAAAGCATTTTTTCCCCCATTTGGTTCTGTTTGCAGCAGGCAGAATCATCCAACATTTTTTGACATGTTTGTGCCTCCTTATTCTCTCTTAGGTCCATACAAGTTTTGGTACAACTCCCATGCACTCAACATGTGCCACTCTTCAATGCTGTGTTGAGCAGAATAGACTGACTCTTATCTGGAAGAGAGGGCAGGGAAGAAGGGAGACCAAGAGAGCCGCCCCCACCCAAGAAAATTTTGGGAACCAGGGAGGGGTGGATCCCTTTTGGAAACTCTCGTAACAGTGTCTGCATAAACGTGCAGATGTTGTGCAATTTACATACTTCCAGGGGTAGATCTTGATCCACCTCTCGCTTTCTGTCTTGGGCAAAGCAGTCAGTGATTTGCGTGTTTGGAGCACAAAAGTTGAGCAAATACAACCAAAGCAATTGCACTGGTTTGTGCGTGGTTTCACAATGACTCCATTTATCTGGTCGGGTCCGAAGAAATAGAGCAGAGCGGAACCTGCCTCTCAATGTGTGGGCTTTGGGTCGAAGTCCCTTGTTGATTCCAACAGTGAATTTTCCCCGTTCAGACTGCTAGAGCCATCAATCTGAATGCATCACCTTCCTGATGATACCCTCTCTTCTTCCCGGGATTATCTTTCCGGGGGCAAGTTCCACTCCAGCGGCCAAGCCAACAGGTTGGAGGAAGAATTGTGGATTTCCAGGTTCCTAAGGGAAGCTGTGTTTTTGTTTTTGCGGAGGAGGGGGGAGCTCTTAAAACCAACCTATCTTCCTTTCGTAGAGTTTCCCTCCTTTAACTTCCCCTCATCTGCCTTCCACACACCTTTAAAAATGCTTGTCATACAGAAGTAAAGCATCTCTAAAAGTTGAAAAACAATCACTGATAATGTTAATACTTTGTAGGAAATGAGCACAGAAGGTGTCTGTAGCAGTTATCATGGTTAATTTTTAACACACTGGGGTAGCTGTTTGCATGCAAAAGACGTGCCTCCCTTTCCAGTTTACTTTCCTGCCTTTTCTACCCAAACTCAAAAAAAAAAAAAAAGATCATGTTTAGAAATTTGTATCCCTACTCTTTCCTTTAGAGAACATTATCGGGTTGATAGGAACAAATTGCAGAGGATATACCATTTAAGTAAGATGCACTTTTAATCACTGATCATTAAAATGGTTATGTTAAATATACTCAATTACATGCATGACTTAACTCTAACAGTACTTTCTATTCTCCCAGCTGCTCACGTAGTCCTTAACGGTAGTCTGCGGTAGAAACTTGATTATGCTGAATCCATACATTTCGATGGATTTCATCAGCCTAATTAATGCCTCAGTGTGGTCCTGAGGTCTGAATGAGTGCTTTACTATCGTTTGAGGTTCAAGTCAGTGTTGGAATGTGGAAAGTTTTCTTTCCTTGGTTACTTGCAGGGTTCTTTGGGATTCCCCTAAGCAAGTAGGCAGCCCTTATTAACTGGAGACTACTAGAAACAAGGAAGTGCATCCACATGGTAAATTTAAAAAAAATGAGGCTAATTCTTCATCCTTACTTTCACATTAGTACTTCTGGATGCTATCGATAGCCTTCGAAAAGTGAAAGTTACCATCTCTCGTTAGATCTTGAAAACTGCCTTGAAAAGGAAAAATCGAAAATGGGTTTACAACCGGTGGCTAAACGCGTTTCCTTTGACTCACCAGGGCTGTTACTGCTCCCTCCCTTCTTCCCCACTCCCATAACTTTTCAGACTGCCAGGCCCCTCCATTTCAACTTTCACCTTTCGCTAGGAAGCACTCTGGGCCCCGCATTCATGGGAAACTCAAGTCACCCCCCAAGTGGATGACTACATTCTGTCTTTTCAGGTGTAAATTAACATCTGAATACAACTCAACCTCCCTGACCTCCATCACCACCACCACCACCCCAGCCTCAGCTGAGCTGCAGGGAAAAGGCGCACCTCTACCACTTGCAGGGCAGACGGAGGTCGATCTTCCCCAACCCCATCCCCAAGGAAAGACCAAACCCTCCTTGTGTTGCCCGCCAGAGAAGTCCTGATGTTTGCCCATGTGGAATGAGACACCTACAGAAGAATACCCTTTAAGGTGTATTTTCTTGGTGATCAAAGAGGGGGTGCAGAAAGAAGAGCTGGCAGTAACTTGATTCTTTTAAAAGTGTCCCAATTGAAGCATGGGAAACTTACACACACACACACACACACACACACACACACACACACACACACACACACACTGCTTCCCTCTTCTTGAGTCCCCAGAAACAAACTGACTTCACCCCAGCAGAACTTCTCCAATGTAGGGGAGTGGAGGGTTGTTGGGGAGGGCGAGCGTCCAGCCACCCAGGTCTTGGCTACAGCAGGACAGCGTACTTGATGGGGAGCTGATGGGACAGGAAACATTTCAGATCTATAGCCAAATTACCACTTTGGAACTTTTTGCTTGTTATGCTAATGTAATGACTTCTGTGGTAAGGGTATATTTTCTTCAGGATTGGAGATTAGCCTTTTGTAATGCTTTTGTGTCATGACAGACATTAGATAGAAGAAATAAATAAACCAGAATTGGTGGTACAATTTCCTGGTAAATACTCAGGACTATTTCAATGGTTATGAAGCGCCAGATATGTTCATAAAATTCAGCTGAGAAACAGCAGAGGGAACTGAGCAAACAGGCGGAGGGTGCTGGCCAGACCAACCCAAGGTAACCCAAGGGTTAAGATACTTTTACAACCCAACTTTTTTTTTTTTTTTTTTTTTTGGCCTTAGACTGGGGTAGGATTCAGTTATTTCCCATAACTGTAAACAAAGCAGATTCACACACTGATCAGATATCCGAGAAGAGAACTCTTTTCATCAGTTCCCTGTGTTTGATGGCCATCAGAGCTTAGTCACTCCCAGCCTGGTGCCTCTGTCTTACCTCCTACACTCCATCTGCACAAATGACAGTAGCTTGTGAAATAAGTGATGTAAATTCCAGGATGGTCCCTGGTCCTTTCTCCCTGGCACAGGTTCTATATGTCAACTTGCAGCTATGGAGAAGTCCAGAAACTGTGAGGATGGGCAGACTCCACCGTGCGAATCAATCTATCTGATTATGAAGCAGCATTGCTAAGTAGCAGGAATGAGTTGGGGGCCTCTGAGATCTTGTGAAATCAGGTCGTTTTGAAATCTTGGCTTTTTATAACAGTCTAAGTTGTTTTATTTTCTCCATAATTAAATAGCAGCAAAATACCCGGCTTATTGAAATGGTACCTCGATGACAATTGAACAAACTAGAGATGGTGTTTCTTTATTCATTCAAAAGATGCTAGATAAGGGAAACATGGATGGATCAGGTTTAGTTTTAGAAAAGACAAGTTTTACACATCCTGGCTTCAATGCTATAAACTGGATTTGTGGTACAACCTATCTTGCTGCTGTCTGTTTCCCCTTGAGCACTTTTCTTTGTGCTAATGTACCTGCAACCACAAACAATATTTAATACATGTAATATGCCATATATCAGCATTCTAGCAAAGCAAGTTAATGAATTACAGGATATTTTTATCATTGACATATAAATTATTTATAGGGTACCAAGGTCATAAGACTTCTTAGCAAGGTTCTTCAGATATAAATTAACATGTTTAGCAACTAATCTGCCTACCAAGTGAAGTGAGATTCTATATGGTATCATTTAAAGAAAACGGCATCAGTGAAGCAAGCCAGTGAACTGAATGGCAGAGAATTTCACAGATCAAAGTAGAGAGGATACAGAGATGGATACATCTGCCACATACTCCTGTGTGATACATCAGCCTTTGTCCACGCGCTGATTGTTGAGACAAAGCTGAGAGGTGCAACACACAACGATGGCACCAAGGCAAAACAGGGCTTGCTGTCGTTGAACAAATACATGTTTTGACTTATCTGAGATGCAGTACAGGAAGAGCTCTGCCTGCTGGTCCCATCCGAGATGCTCACAGCTGCAAGGTCGGTAGGTGTTGGAGGGTAGCTGAGCTAGCACTTCATCCGGTGTGCCAGGAGGCTCATCACTTCACATAGTACCTGCTGCCTACTCTGATATGTGATCTGGGCATCCCACCAGTGATGCCTCATGCCCATGTCTGCTTGTAGTAAGTTCATGTTGTAAACTGATGTTGTTTTGTTACCTCTGAGATGTAGGGTTTACATAGTGCAGCAAGTTTGCTCCTGTGGATGGACAGGCGAGTGCTGTATAAGACAGTTTTCAGATCGTTGGGCATTTAGCTTTGGATTTCAATTCTGAAATCCAAACCTAAATTACTCCTTGGTTTGGGAAAAAAAGGCACAAGCGCTGTAGTTGAAATTATATTTTAAGCTCTGTGTTAGCAAACACACTTAGATGAACTTACAAATAACTTTGCATTCCAGATCCCCAATACACTACTCTGACGATCCTACTTTAGAGAAGGAAAGACGGAGTGCCTGACCTCTAAGCAGGAGGAATGTTAGTTCTTAGTGTCTCAGACATGCTCAAGAGGTCAGTCCCCAGAGCTTCACTGAGATCCTTCTTGAAGTCGCCTTAGTTCTGATCTTGTGTCATCCAAACAGCACATTTTCAAACTCAGACATGCCCAATCGTGTTATTTCTGTGGCAAGGGGTTGCTTGGGATCCCTGACAGCTGAGTTCTTCCTATCGATTATGTGACAATGCAGTTCATTGATAGAGTGCAGACAAATGAGGAAGCCTCCGCTTCAACAAGAAGCCCCTTAATTCAAGTGCTGTGTTGTATTTAAATGCAGAAATCAAAATCCAAGTTGGAGAAAGTGAAAGTGAATTAAGTGTTGAACCCAAACCTAGGTGAAAGACTGTGACAGTTTAATTTGAAGACTTACGACTGGATAACTAGATTTATCAGCCGCGTAAGAAACCAAATTATACATAGTAAATTATATTTAGATCAAAATCTGAATTTAAAATTGTTTCTAAATTTAGAACAGTGAAAGGCAAATTGGAAGATATTCTCCTGTGTGTTGGCCAGCCTGAGGCTGGGGCGAGGGGGGGGCTTTGTTCTGGAAGCACTAACCTGCAAACACTTCGAAAGTTCTTTGACAGATTATTGGGAGTTCTTAAATGATGCATGACTCCTTTGAATGCATCCCCAGGTTACATTATATATTATATATATAATTTTTGTCTTGCACGACAGACCTTAATAATTGTATTCGTCACAGGATACAAGCACGCATACAGAAATCATCCGAGGTCCGGCACATTCCGAGAACCTAAGGATTTCAAACAAAAGAAAACGTGGGTGACAGGGTTGTAAATCAAGGAAATGACAGACACAAGCCCCAGAAGGAGTCACTGGAGGAGAAGGAAGAGAGAAATTCGGTGTACAGTCTGAGTGAGCAAGAGGAAGAAGCAGGCTAGGCAATGCTAGCACAGGCTGGACAGGCCTCCATGGGCTGAGCACACACTCGGGTTGGAGGGGTGGGGCACAACTCAAAGCTGGAGCCTGGGCTGTGGCCTGCACCCTGCCCACCCAGCAGCAGGCCTCCTTGCATCTGCTTATTTTTAGCCTGAAAGCTATCCAGCGTGCCAAAGGCATGATTATCGACAATTTGTCAGCCTGAATTTGTCGCTGGCAGTAACTTTTGGTGAAGTTTCACTCTCGGGTGTTTGAGTTTGGAGATTAAGAAACCGGTAGTGGGAGAACATTATACCAGGGCCTGTTTCTCATTTAGACGTGGACCCAAGCAAGCAGAAGCGAGATGGGAGCTTTAGTCGTACCACAGCCACTGCAATGTACAACCCATGTGGGTCCAGCAAAAAACTGGCTGCTTTCACAGGACCCTGTTCCTCACCCCATCTTGGAGCCCTTCAAACCCCATGGCTCAGGCTACCCATGTGGCAGGCCTGGGAACGGGGAGTGACTGTGTACAAGCAGTGGGGAGAAGGATCTTCATTATCCAGCCAACTCACTCATGTCCCTCATGCCTCACAAGGGTTTGTGTTGTTGATTGGTTCCATAATTCACTTGAGCGGCTGGAGACTCCAGACCTTGAAGTCATGCATTGTTTTGTTTTCTGTCTGTGGCCCTCAACGCCTCTCTCAGCTGCCCAGGACCGAGAGCTGAAACCTTCACCTTTTTGTCCCTCCTGTTGCCTTGCTTCTGCAGCACTGCCGATGGCCAGGAGGCAGCCTGGCTCCGGGCTGGGGCAGCTGCCACGTCCCTGGCACCCCCAGGGTCTTTTCTGACAATCATTCAAATTCAATTTCAAAATTTCTGTCTTTAACAATCCCCTCAGGGGATTATAAAGGATGCCAAAAGAGTGGGCCTCGTTTCACATGGCAGTGTGTTGGCAACAGGCAGGCCCTGGTCGGTCCTCTTTGCCAGGCTGCTGCTCTTCACAGTGTATTGCTCTGGATAGTGTCTGGAGTGGAGAACAGAACAGCTGTGGGAAAGCCTAAGACAGCCCAGCGTGTGGGCAAAGCTACCAACTCTTCCTTCATTTGGCATTGCCTGGCTGGTCTGTAGCACATGTGGGTGGAAGTTTAGCACAAAATCAAGGAGCAGAGAGGGTGTTGTGGTACAGTGGGTTAACAAGCCACGTGGGAGGTTCACATTCCATATTAGAGTGCTGGTTCAAGTCCTGGTCACTCTGTTGAGCCTGTGTACCAATGTAAGGCACCAACTACAGCCCAAGTGCCTATCTTCAACCTGGCCTTGACCTGGCTTTCACAAGCATTTTCAAAGTACCAGTGGATGGAAGTTCTCTGTTTCTGACTCCGTCTCTGTCACTCTACCTTTCAAATAAATCAATCTTTAAAAATGAATACAGCGGGCGTGGCACGGTGGCCTAGCAGCTAAAGTCTTCGCCTTGAACGTGCTGGGATCCCATATGGGTGCCAGTTCTAATCCCAGCAGCCCCACTTCCCATCCAGCTCCCTACTTGTGGCCTGGGAAAGCAGTGAAGGACGGCCCAAAGCCATGGGACCCTGTACCCATGTGGGAGATCTGAAGGAAGTTCCTGGCTCCTGGCTTTGGATTGGTGCAGTTGTGGTCACTTAGGTAGTGAATGATGGGATGGAAAATCTTCCTCTCTGTCTTTCCTCCTCTCTGTATATCTGACTTTGCAATGAAAATAGATAAATCTTAAAAAAAAAAAAAAATGAGCCCAGCAGAAGTTCTCATTCTTACATTCTACTATTCCTTTCTCACTTCCTTTCTGTCCTGAGCCCACTGGCCCCTCATCCTTGATTCTATAAAGAAAATTATATATCTATATATCTGAAAGTTCCCTCTTCCCAATAAAATTTCCTTAACACTTCTTTTTTCTTTGGGTGGAGAAATCTGTTTGCAGGCCAGGAGAAACCATCAGCATGTTTCAAGAAACAGAAACGTACACACACGTGCATTGCAGGAGGTGACTCAGACACTCCTCTGGGGTCATGACTTGAAGCTGCCAAGCCCGGATCCTTCAGACCAAGCTCGCAGCAGTTTTCCATGCCTTCACCCCAAGTTGAACAAGTGATAACTACTAGCAAATACCTCCCCTAATAAGCATCTATTCATCTACAGGAAGGATGCAGCATTCATTTCAAATTCTAAATGGAAGACCTGAGCACCTGCCTCTTGCTTTCACTTTTCCATCATGCACAACCGTCTTTTCAGACATCATTCTCTTAGCATACCTAGTATTTTTTCTTATTCTAAAATTCTCAATCCTTTCTTTAAAAAAAAGGGGGGATGTATGCATGTATTATTCAGTAAGAACAATGAAGGGAAAGGAGAAAGAGGGATCTTCCATACTTTGACTCATTCCCCATGTGGTTTTAACACCCAGGGCTCTTTCAGGCCAGGAATTCCAGGAAACTAGACTACAAGGCTCAGCGTTGTTTTGTTTTGAACAAATAAATCTTTGCCTTACACTTTAATTTTTTTTCCTTTGCAGATGCAACTTAGAATGATAAGGTTCCTGGTCTGTGGGATTCCGGCTGGTTTGCCTCATGCTGACTCCTGTCATCTGGTTTCAAAACCCTCAGAGAACCTCATTTCCTGTTTGCCACTGGTTCTGGAGGAGGTTTGCCAAGAGCTTTTGGCTGGGAAGGACGGTGGAGTTCATCACAGGCAGTGAGCTGGAACCACACTTGTGACTCTCCAACCTGGTTCCCCACCTTGAAAATGTCAAGATCCACACTGCCTTATCAAAAGGCCTGGGCTTTGGCAAAGTGTGATTGTATCCCGTGGCCAGGATCATGTCAACCAGTGTCTTTTACCTTGCCTGGCAGTGGGGGTTTGGGGCACAAATCAAGAAAGGAAATGATTCTTGAATTATAATTTGTTTTTCTAAAAATTAAGATTAATTAACAAGTATTTGCTTTTATGTCCATTCTGTTCAAAGAACTTAATGGCGATTACAACACAGCAAAAATAGGTCACAGCAAAATGAACATGCAAGATTAGGTTAAAACATTCCTCTGAAATTTCTGTATTCATTTTTGGAATGTCAGTTACTACATTTCTGTAATTTATCATTTTTTTTTTCTGGCTTAGAATCAAGGTGAGAAATGATATTGAGACCAAAGACATTGTTTTGTTATAAAGTCACAGCTTCTTAAAATGCAAATCAGCCCTGTCAGCCCACGCATACACACACAGAGTACCAATACGTTTTTTTCCAAACTTCTAGGGCTTGGGTAACATGAGAAGTAGATGAGAAAACTAAAGTAAGTCCAGAGAAACAACAGCAGCACTTATTTAATTTTTTATAAAAGTTATTATGCAGTACTCATGTTTTTTTAAAGCAAGTATTGTTATGAATAAAACTTATTTATCATACATCTAAACTGTGATCTTGTGTAATGTCAAGTCACACTTAGGAGTCACTTCAAGCATTCTGTGTTTCATTATATCCTTAAAAATAAAATAATAGGTTCTAGGACATGCATAGCTTAACCCTGGAGGGAACTGAATCTTGATTGTAAGTATTTCTATTGTTGTGGAACATTAGGATAAGATAGTATTTTGCATTAACATGGAAGAATGTTCTATTACCTTTTTTTTTTTTTTAGTTCCACTGTTCTTTGCTCTAAAATAAAGAATACATTGTCCCCCCTGCTGTGCTTCTTTGGCAATATGTAGACTATTTTAGACTGTGGTTTTAGATGTTCATATGATTTTGTATTGAGTCACTTGGTAGAAGATAAAACATATAGTTATAATAGTCCCTTGCTTTTCTCCCAAGTATATTTTTTCAAGTCAAGCAAAATGGATATCATTCTTGGGGGAAAAAAAATCTTTAGTATGTTCTCGAAGCAAAAATTGTTATTTACAGTATTTTCCCCTGATAGACTAACATTTATGAAGGATTTTATTTCAAGGCTGATTATTCTCTAGGAAAACCAGAGAATTTCCAGGTAAACTGCATTGTTTAAAGAACATTTTAATGCATTGTTCAAATTGTCATCAGTCCTCCCCTGCCCCCCAAAAAAAGAAGGAAAGAAAGAAAGAAAGGAAGGAAGAAAGAAAGGAAGGAAGAAAGAAAGAAAAAGAACACAAAAAGAAAGAAGTTATCTGCTCCAAATGCCAAATCTTGCAGTTGGAAAGACTTTACAGATTACAATTCTGTTTTGTAAGAACAGCAATGGAAATTAGTTTCAAAGTCACAATTTATAAGCCTCCCTACCTCACGCTTTTTTTTTTAACGTTAACCATGATAGGCATCTCCGCAAGGTAGGTTTTAACATATATTTTTCCTAATTTTTTCCCCTCCATTCAGTAAGAAGGATAAGCTTTTAGAGTACCCAGTCACCGTGGTAACTGCCAGAAAAATTCTCCTGAAGTTTGAAGAGGTCAGCTAGCAAGGCCAACCACTCTGGCCTCTCCCTGGGCTCAGTCCAGCAAGCCCTGGCCTGTGGTTGGAGTGGCAGGCTGGATCTGACCCTGGGAGGTGCACCAGTCCAGCTCTGATATAAATTTTTTGAGTCAGTTCATGGCCTGAACTCTCCAGGTGGCCTCCAAAATCGATTTTGACCCCGTGACCCTGTCTCACAGAGGCACAGCATCCACCCTAAGTAAGGATTTAGCTAGGAATGACAGCTTTCCGCTGAGTGTTATTGGGGACAGTATAAACAATTTGGAAAGCAAAGAAGGAAGTATGAGTACTAGAAATAATTAACAACACACTAAAAAGTAATTTCAAAAATCTTTATCTTAAAAAGTTTGAAATGAGACTCTATTACACAAGTCCCAGGACATTTGTGGTATTTAAAAAAAAAAAATTCAAGGTTTGACTAGGAATAAGAAGCCACACATATCTATCCTTTTATGTACTTTGTTGCAAAGTATGCAAATAGGACAGGCAAACTTGTGATAAATGGATTTTGCAGAGATGCAATGCATACAGAAAAAGGGCACTACTTATTAGATGGAATTTCTAGGATTTAAATATTAAAAGTTTCATGTGTATATGTCTGGAGATATTTAAAATGAGAAAATATGAAACCTTAAAACACGCACACAGAATCTGGATGGAAGATAAACTTGTTGCATTACAAGTTCCTTGATAATTTATAAAACAAAAGCCAAAGCTCTCATCTGGATATAAATTGGAGAAGAGTCAAAAATTTGTGGAGTTACCTCTGAAAGAGCAAAAGAGGAAGAAGATGAAAAAAAAAAAAAAGACCGCCTTTCAGTAACTACGGATTTTCAACAGCTTAAATATCAAAGCCTGGAAAGCAAAAATGATACAGGGGTGTCATTGATGATTATTTCTAACCCCACCCATTTTTCTCCATCCCCACAGTCCCCCAGAAAGCTACCCTGTGCCTTCTGTTTTCTCTAGGGAAGTACTTTCAGAGTTCTGTGGACTCAGAATGTAAACTGGCCATCAAACAAGACAGAACTGCCCAGAGGGAAGACTAGAGGTTTCTCTTTCTCAAACCCTGCACTGCATTTTGCTTCCAGGGGCACTTAGCTCAAAGTTTCCTTTTTTCCAAGTTCTGTTGAAAATGCCTTCCAGAAAGCCATACTGCAGTTGCTACACCAAGTCATATATAGTTGATGAGGTGCTTTCTCATTGGAATCCCACGTGAAGTTTGATTTTAAGTAGGGGTGGGTATTCTTTGGGAGAGGGAACTGGCAGGGGTGGGGGGAGGTGAGGGCGAGAAGCCTGAGCAGTTTATGTTCGTTTATACCCTTTGTGCTTGACAGCCTCTGTGTCCTGGCTTCTCACTAAGTTAAATCCCTATTATAAAATTTATCTTCACAAAGCCTATTATAGTATTCTGAGAACAAATTGGACCATGAATAACTTAGTTGGAAGTGTAGATTATTTTCTACTCAGGGAAAGTTAGAGATGACAACAGCTTAACTAAAAGAATGGTGATTAATCTCACATAGATGGATTTCAAAGTTTCACTCCGGCTAAAGCGTACCTTTGAGAGTTCCCCTCTACAGACTCACAATTCCTTTTTTGGGGGGCGGGGGTAGTAAGAATTTGTGCTCGTAATTACAGTCTCACTCTAAAACAGCCTTTCCCTAAATGTAGATGGTTTTCTTCCAAGTGGTTGATCCATTACAGAGTATCATCAGACTCTTCTTCCCACTGGTTACATCTTATGGTTCGCAACAGTTAATCTTTGTTTAAGGCATGAAGCTCACAGACAGGAATGGCTTCTTGAAATAATCCTAGTTGTTCAATTAGAAAACCATGTAGATTGCTTTACAAAATTTAGTCTCATGCACTGTGATTTACAAAGCATCTTTCAGTTAATTATTTTCTTTCTTTCTTTCTTTCTTTCTTTCTTTCTTTCTTTCTTTCTTTCTTTCTTTCTTTCTTTCTTTCTTTCTTTCTTTCTTTTTTTTTAAGATTTATTTATTTGTATTGGAAAGTCAGATCTCCAAATGACTGTAACGGTGGGAGCTGAGCCAGTGTGAACAAAGCCAGGAACCAGGAGATTCTTTCGGGTCTCCCACATGGGTGCAGGGTCCCAAGGCTTTGAACCATCTTCCACTGCTTTCCCAGGCTACAAAGCAGGAAGGCAGATGGGAAATGGAGCAGCCACGACTCGAACTTGTGCCCATATGGGATGCTGGTGCGAGCAAGGGCGATGATTCAACCATGGAGCCTTGACACTAAGTCCTTAGTTAATCATTTTCTACGATCCTTAAAATAATGTTATGAAATAAGTATCATCAACTCTACTGTACTTGTGATTGAATCCTGTGATCATGCGAAAACAGGGTTATGAACTCAAACTTTATAGTTTGTGTTTCACCAGCCCATGACTATAGGGCTTTAAATAATTTTTGTATTCTATGGTTCTGATGATGAGATTTTGTATTGAAGTTTTAGGTAAGTATTTAGCTTAATGGTTGAAGCACTGCTCAGGATGACTGCATTTCATGTCAGAGCTCCTGGGCTCAAGTGGCAACTCACTCAGATTCCAGCTTCCTCCTAATGTCCATCCTGGGAGGCAGCAGGTGACAGCGAAAACATTTGGGATCCTGCCACCCAGTTGGGCAACTGAATGGAGCTCTGGGTTCATGGCTCCGGTCCCAGCTGCTGCAGACATTTGCAGAGAGAAACTGGTTTTCTTTCTCTCTCTCTTGACTTTTAAGTAAGAAAAATAAATAAGTGTAACATTTAACAAATAAAGATCTTTTTTTTTTTTTTAAAAAAAGATCTTTTTAAAAGAGCAAAGCTTTTTTTTTTAAAGATTTATTAATTTTTTATTACAGCCAGATATACACAGAGGAGGAGAGACAGTGATTCACTCCCCAAGTGAGCCGCAACGGGCCGATGCGCACCGATCCGAAACCGGGAACCTGGAACCTCTTCCGGGTCTCCCACGCGGGTGCAGTGTCCCAAAGCATTGGGCCGTCCTTGACTGCTTTCCCAGGCCCCAAGCAGGGAGCTGGATGGGAAGTGGAGCTGCCGGGATTAGAACCAGCGCCCATATGGGATCCCGGGGCTTTCAAGTCAAGGACTTTAGCCGCTAGGCCACGCTGCCGGGCCCAAGAGCAAAGCTTTTTATATCTCAGGCAAAACTGGTAACAAAAAACATGTGTTTTAGTGGTTGACTTTGGGGTGCAGCGGTTTAAGCCTCCACCTAGATGATGCTTTTCCACACAGGTGCTGATTCACATTGATGTTTCAGCTGCCCCGCTTCCAATCTGCTAATGGGACTGGGAAAGTAGTGGAGGATAACCCAAGGACTCGACACCCTGCCACCCATGTGGAGGACCTGGATGAAGCTCCTGGCTCCTGACTTCTTCCTGGTCCAGATCATTCAAATAAAAATAAATGCCAGCAAAGTATGGCATTTATGTGAAAGATCTAGTTGTTGCTGACATTTGAGGAGTGAACCAGAGGGTATCTTTGCCTTGAAAGAGAGAAAAGGAAGGAAGGAAGGAACGGAGGAAGGGTGGGTGGGTCAGCGTGATGGCTCACCAGGTTAATTCTCTGCCTGGCGCACTGACATTCCATATGGATGTTGGACATATGTGTCCCAGCTGCTCTACTTCTGATCTGGCTACCTGCTCCTGATCTGGGAAAGCAGTGGGTGATGGCTCAAGTCCTGGGCCCTAGCACCTATGCTGGAAACACCAAAGAAGCTCCTGGCTCATTGATTTAGGTTCAGTCATGTGGCTGTTAGGGGAGTAAACTAATGATGGAAGATCTCTCTATTCTGTCTCTTCTTCTCTCTGTAAATTTGTCTTTCCTATAAAAATAAATAAATCTTAAAGGAGAAAGCAACCAACCAAGCAAGAAAGAACATATAAGTGTTTTGAATATTATAAATGAAATAAAAAAAACTGGTTTAAAAATTTTTACAAAATGTTTGCAGAATACTCTAAGAATATTAAACAAAAGGCTTAGTTTACCTAATGATAATTTAACATACAGAAACATTAAAAATTAAGAAATTCAAAAGGATGACACCCTTTGATTCTTAGTTTATAATCTTATTGTTTAATTATATTGTTTCAAACATGCAATGTGGGCAGTGTGGACTGCCCAAGTATAGAAATCCTTGTTTTTAGTTTCTTAAATTACATACAATTAAATTAGTTATGTTATATATACTGAAATTAAGGCATTTGCCCCTGAATCGAGCCAGCGTGTAGAAAGATCCAGCCAAGCGTTTCATCGCTAGGGAAAGTAAGAAAGTGTACAGAAAAATAAAGTCAACTGTTCCAGCTGGAGGCTGTATTCATGAGGCTGTGTGGTAATAGCATTCTGCAGCCTTTCTCGTGCCATAGAAACATCACAGTGTGTCACGCTCATTTTGATGTTGAGGTACATGTTCAAGTCCCCAGCTTCAGACTTTTCATGTCTCCTCTGCTGATAAGCAAATAGAAAAATGCAAATATGAGGCCTCTCATCTTCGCAGGTGTGTCTGTCTAGATGTTATTTGAAAAGTGTGAGTTTCTTATTCTGCTACTAACCCCATTTATTTTGCTCACATGTGTCTTCAGCTGCAGTAGCTCTCTGAGACAGAATTTCTTTCCTTCTTTCCTACCTCCTTCCATTTCTGTTTCTTGCTTCTTCTTATGTGTGTTTCCCACCTCTGGCTCTCCTTTCCTTCCTTCTTCTTTTGATCCCTTTTTCTCCCTATGTTGCTCATGAACTTTTAGGCATTTTTGCTTTGAAAACATAGGGTAGCCCAGGTTAAGGGCCTTAGCTACTATGTAATCTATATATCTATTAAGTCAGCCTATTATATCAAACCTTTGTGCTACAGGCCAAAATAATCACTTCAGTTTGAATTCATAACAAGACAGAGAACTCTCATGTAAAAATATCAAGAGTTCCCCGACAACCTAAATTCACCCCTGAGGGATCAACATTTTAGAGTGTGGAAATTTCTTCTTTGCCATCTTTATGGATCTTCCTATGTCATCTAAGCTAATTTTTAGGTTTCATATGCTCCTTATATTGTAAAAAAGAGAGAGAGCACTTTAAGAGATTTGAAGAGTTTTTTTTAATCAAATTGCTACACATAATATGTAAGTACATAGAAGAACCTTGCATGCTAGCTTTAGAAAGCTTGACTAAATCAGAATTCTTCACTGTTCTTTTGTCACCTCCATCCTACCACTGCAGTCTCAGCAATGCTTCACTCATCCACTTGTTCCTGTCTCCTTCCTTCCTCTTCTTTGGCCTCTCTCCCTCCCCTCCATCACCCATGCCACACCTCTCTCTCCCTCCCCTCCTTCCCTTTTCCTCCCTTCTTCCCTCCCTCTCTCCCTCCCTCCCTCTTTGCCTCCACTGCCTTCTGAGATTCTTTTTTTTTTTTTTAGATTTAATTATTTTTATTGGAAAGTCAGATATACAGAGAGAGAAGGAAAATCAAAGAGAAAGATCTCCTGTCTGCTGATTCACTCCCCAAGTGGCTGCAACAACTGGAGCTGAGCTGATCTGAAGTCGGAAGCCAGGAACCTCTTCTGGGTCTCCCACATGGGTGTAGGATCCCAAGGCTTTGGGCTGACCTCAGTTGCTTTCCCAGGGCACAGACAGGGAGTTAGATGGGGAGTGGGGCCACATGGATGAGAACCAGTGCCCATATGGGATCCCAGTGTGTGCAAGGTGAGAACTTTAGCTACTAGACTACTGCACCTGGCCCTGAGATTGTCATTAATATAGACAGATAAAGACATATTGGCAAAATAGGATTTAAAATTGTGATAATGTATACCAAGGAATTTTTGAGCATGTATGTCAATAAGATATAAAAATGTTCTGTATTATTCTAAAAGGAAAGCATTAACAGTGCCTTAGAAAATTAATGTGAGGCTGGCATGGTGGTTCCACAGGCTAATCCTCCACCTATTTGCACCAACATCCCAAATCAACCCTAGTTTCTGGCCTGGCTACACACATCTGGTTCAGCTCCCTGCTTATAACCTGGGAGAAGAGCAGAGGATGGCTCAAGTTTTTAAGGCCCTGAATCCATGTGGGAGACCTGGAAGAGACTTCTGGCTCCTGACTTTGAATCAGCTCCGCTCTGGCTGTTGTGGCCCTTTAGGGAGTGAACCAGTGGATGGAAGATCTCTGTCTCTCCTTGTCTCAATAAATCTGTCTTTTGAATAAAAATAAAATGAACCTTTAAAAAAATAGAATTACTGTGCATAGTAAAAAGTTCAAGCAACAATGGACTAGTAATTATTCATCTGTACTATATTTCTATCTCCTGGTATCTTGAATGTATCTTTCGTAGACATTTATAACATATGGTGTTCAACTTAATGATTTTTATGACTTTATTATAGTTTCAAACTATACCCAGGGTCTCTAATTGTGGAGCAGCAGTTAAGCCACCTGTTGGGAAGCCCGCTCTTCTTCTGATCCAACTTCCTGCTAAAGTGCCTGGGAAGGCGGTGGAAGATGGTCCAAGTGTTTGGACCCTTGGCAACTCTGGGAGACCCAGAAAGAGTAACCGGCCCAGCTACAGCCATTCCAGCCATTCGAGGAGTGAACCAGTGAATGCAAGATCTCTCTGCTTCTTTCTCTGTTGCCCAGCCTTTTAAACAAACACACAAATAAATCTTTTAAAAGTGTACCTATGCAATCATTCTGTTTCACTTTCAGTATATCATAAAACTAATAAATTACATTAGATACTCATTTTTCTCTCTTTTTAAGATTTATTTGCTTTTATTGGAAAAACAAATGTTCAGAGAGAAGGAGAGACAGAGAAGGGTGTTTTATCCACTGATTCATTCCCCAAATGGCCTCAACAACGGAGATGAGCCAATCTGAAGCCAGGAGCAAGGAGCTTCTTTTGGATCTCCCATGGGAGCGCAGGATCCCAAGGTCCTGGACTATTTTCTGCTTTCCCAGGTCATAAACAGAGAACTGGATAGTAAGTAGGACCGATAGGACACAGACTGGTGCCCATGTGGGATGCCAGAACTTGCAATTGGAGAACTGTCCTGCTGAGTCAACCTGCCAACCCCCAATAAAATCTACGAAGATTATTGTGCTGTTTTGTTGTGAGAGGGTGCGGGAGAGGGTCGGAGAGAGGGTAGAGAATAGGGATTGCTTGGAATTAAGCAATACAAAAAAAGCTCAAGATATGATCCTAGCACTATAAGAAATTGTCTTTTTAAGAATAATTTAAAAGAATGAACAAGCAACTATGAAGCTATCAAGTAGCCAGCAGAGGTGTGTGGAAAATGTGGGATTTAAAGAATGGGCAGGGTCCTGTGCAAAAGCCTAGCGACTAAAATACTCACCTTGTATGCACCGGGGTCCTGTATGGGTGCTGGTTTGTGTGCCGGCTGGTCCACTTCTCATCCAGCTCCCTGCCTGTGGCTGGGAAAGCAACCGAGGTCGGCCTAAAGCCTTGGAATCCTGTAACTGCAAGGGAGACCTGAAAGAAGCTCCTGGCTCCTACCTTCAGATCAGATCAGATCAGCTCCAACCATTGTGGCCACTTGGGGAGTGAACCAGTAAACAGAAGATCTTTCTCTCTGTCTCTCCTTTTCTCTGTAAATCAGATTTTCCAATAAAAATAAATAAAACTTGAAAAAAGAAAAAAGGAATGGGCAGGATTGAGATAGACAGCTGGATATATTCCAAGAGGAGAGGAAAGCAGAATTCATGATGAACTCTACAGAAAATTATTTAAAGGTTTTAAAAGAAAGTTTCTAGGACAATCTACATTGAGGACGATCATTCAATATTTCATCTTGTGGCAAAGCAAGTGAAGCCAGCATCTGCAACAACTGTATCTCATACGGGGACTGATTCAAGTCCTAGGTGCCACTTTTGATTCAGCTCCATGTTAACCACTTGGGAAAGCAATGAAAGATAGCCCAACTCCTTAGGCACTTACACCCATGTGGGAGAGCCAGAAAAAGCCTCTTCTGGGTCTGCCAAGTGTGCAGGGTCCCAAGGCTTTGGGCCACCCTCCACTGCTTTCCCAGGACGCAAGTGGTGAGCTGGATGGGAAGTGGAGCAGCTGGGATTTGAATCTGCCTTCACATGAAATGCCAGTGGTGCAGACTGTAGCTTTACTTGCTATGCCACCATGCAGGCCCCCAATCATTCTTTTTCATTATGAGTAACTTTCTATGTATTGTATTCCTCAGAAAGTTGTGACTAAGCACTGTATCTTCCAAATATACTGATACTCCCCCTTACTAGATAAAAATATGGCAATGACTGGTTGATGTAAGTTCCGAACCAGACTGGACTGCAACACCCATTGGTTCCAGTGCAACTCGGGACTGAAAACAGAACCAACACAGCAATTGCAACCACCAGCTGATCGGGGTGATGGACTGTGCCGGGCCCTGTGGTTGCTAGAACATACAAGAAACTAATCTGGGAATACCTCAAAGTATCTTTGGAGATCTCCCCAATCGAACTGCTGGACTCAGAACTCTAACCAAGAAAAGACGGAAGACAGAACAGGACAATCATTCATCTCAGGTATATGTTGGCAGCCAAATATGGGGCAAACGGAGACTTTATGATGGACCATACCAATCTGGACGACCTCATCGAGCGAAACTGGCAGCGATGCGTAACAGGAGAACTATTAACACCACTTGAGCACATATCTCAGAGCATGCCCCACATCCGGGACTTGGGGTGGGAGGGAAACCGGGTGGGGCTTCTCCCTCAATATCCCCCTTTACCTCAGATACATGATGGAAACAATATTGACATAATAGCATTACTCACTTCCCTATCCCCCTGAACCTTTTTTTTCTTTTTTTTCTTCTTTTTCCTTTAATTGTAATTAACTATGTAAAGATTGTCAACAACAATACAATAAAATAGATTTAAAAAAAAAATATGGCAATGAATCTGTAGCCCTATAAGAAGCACAAAAAGGTTTTAATTTTATTGAGGGGGATACATGCCCATGCAGGCCTGATTAGGGTGGCAAAGGTGAAGTATGGGGGCAGGTGGGTGGGACAAGTGTTTCAGTTTCTTTCTTTTTTTCTTTTTTTTTTTCTTTTCCCACAGGGGAGGAAAACGAACCATTCCTTGTTATCAAACTACATCAGCGCCCAGGGATGGGGGATAGTCATTTGACGACGCCTTAGAGACCCTTATGTGAGTGATGTTTCAAGGGTTACTTGAGTGGTTTTGATAATTTTAAGAAGCTGTTAGTTTTATTGTTCTAGCGTTGAGAAACTCTTTCCAAGGCCTATTGGTTGATGAAGTCCACTTTAATGCATCTCAGACCCAGGAACAGGCTGCTAACTCGGCAAGGAGAACTGTCCAACCTGTTCTGCTTTCTATCCTCTGACGAGGCAGTCGATATCCCCTGGTGACCTAGATGAGCTGGCCACCATGTTCCTTGTGTGCATCTGGACATGCTGTCCATTGCATCAGCCACTAAAGAGGCCAGGTTCTGATGGTTCTCCTATGTCAGACCACACATCCTGTGATTTTTCTGGGGTGGCCAAGGTCTCAGTCTAGCTGTCTAGCTGGCAAATCCTGCAGGAAATCTCACTTGGAGTGACATCAGACTTGACTCTTATTCGTGTATGCCAGCCAATGATGGGTCAGGTTAGGTCTGTCACCTGCACTAGCCAATGCACATTATTAGCTGCCTGGTCAGTTACACCCCAGATCTATATCTCATGCTAACAGATGCCCAGTCTAGCCAACCTACCACAGATCCAGTTCTTCCACAAACCAGCAGGTACCACAGGCTAGTCTGGGAAGCCCCAATAGCAACTCCCACCAGGTCTGTCCCCAGCTCTGGTTTTTGTGTATGCCAGACTCTGCTGTAGCCTAACCTGGTCCTGGCCCAGCCCTCATCCAATCCAGCTGTTGTGCACACCCATGGATATTGTGGCTTAGTTCAGCCAAACCCATCCCAGACCCAGTCCTCATAAATAACCAATAGATACTGCTGCCTTGTCCAACCTGGCCCTCACGCTTCCCTGGTTCTTGTGCTCACCAACAGTATGTACAACCTAGCACGAGACTGTCTCCAGTTCCCCAAGCATGCTCCCAGCCCTGGATCTTGCATCTGCCAGGAGGTATTGTGGTCCAGCCTGATATGACTTACCCAGTCCTGGTACTTGCCAGCTGGTGAATGCAGCCTAGCCCAGCCTGGCCTGACCATAAGCAGCCTGGCCCTAGTCCTAGCTCTCATGCTTATCAGCAGTTCTGTAAGAGAGTCCCTGATACTCCCCTACCAGGCCTGCTCCCAGCCTCAGAAATAGGGTCTCAGCCTACAGAAAGGGGGCTGGCAATGTGATACTCAGTAAAGTCATTGTTCTTAAAAACAGTATTCAATATATGAATTCCACTATTTCACTTCCAATCCAGCTTCCTGCTAACATGTTTAGAAAGGCAGCAGAAAATGGCCCAAGTACACGACTCTTGCTAACTATGTGGGAGATCAGGATGGAACTCCAGGCTTCCTTCTAGCTTCAGTCTGGTCTAGATATGACTATTGAGGCCATTTGGCGAGTGAAACAGCAGATGTAAAATCTCTTTCCATCTTTGCCTGTCCCTCTTTCTGTCACTCTACCTTTCAAATAAATAAATAAATAAATAAATAAATAAATAAATAAATAAATAAATCTTTTAAAATGGTCAAGTCCCACAGAAATATCTTGTGATCAGGAAATATCAACTAACAATCTTTGTATCTTTGGTTTAAAAAGATACTAAAATTTTAAAACTAGGACACAAAGACACACATACAATTTACTGGCAATATAAGAATCTTCTTGCAACAATTAGAAAAACCATACAGACATTTTCAGTGAAGTAGAGGCCAGAAAAAGGGTATTTGTTACAAATATCAGACCCCCTCCTATAAAAGTATAAGTCAAATGAAAACTGAGCTGATTGACAATCCAAGCTTAAGTGATATTTTACAAGAGAAGTGGGTGGAAATTTATTGAATGCAAAGTTAGAGTGAAATTTAAGGTTAAAAAAAATGTGGGTGGACCCAAGGGTTTGGGAGTTTAAAAGAAACACGCTTTAGCTGAGCCTGGTTAATCACGCTGGAAAAAGCATTGGTTAACTGTTGAAAAAACACCTTTAATTCAGCTCAGCTTGGCCCTGCTACTCAAGCTGTATCTCTGTCCTAGCAGAAGTCTTCCACTCAAGGTTCCTTACAGTAAGTAAACAAAACTTTTGAGTACTCATAGGCGGCAAGATTCTATCAACTGAAAGAAAAAGGTGTTATAACTAAAAAGAAAAGGTGTTACACTTCCGGCCCTCAGAGGTATGGACAATACACCTATTTAAGGCTCCACCCAAAGTAAATTATTGACATTGCTTCAGTACCCACTTAAGGATCACTTGTTTGTAAAGCTTTTGCTTTGCAATAACTACAGTTGTGTATCAGATTTCCTCAGCGCTGTGATTCCAAAGCTCAGCTATGGCCCTTGAAGCAACAATAGTTTACAGAAGAAAAAGTGAAAATGAATATAGAAGAAAAAGTGTTCTGCAGTACATCCCAGAAACTTGTACTCTATTAGATCTGAGAGAGAAAGGTGACTGGCTAGATGGATGGAAAGAGAAGTGATAGATGATAGATAGATAGACAGATGGATTGATAGGTGGAATGATACTTGATCAATGATACATGACTGATAGATTAAATGATAAATAGGTAGATGCAGAAACATGGCAGATAGTAATGGACAGTATAGACTTTGGATCTGGTCAGTTAAGCTTTGAGTCCGACTCCTGTGCTACGTCTCTATGTAAGAGCATGGTTGTCTACAGCACTATCTCATTAAATCAAGCTCAGGGTTAAATGAATTTAAACTGCAAAAGTAGTGGTTGCTACACACTACAAATTAAACCATGGTTAACTGTTCTTTTTATTCTGAATATACATATATGTGAGTTACATATGTTATAGATACATATGTGTATATATACACATATACAAGAGAGTTTGTTTCAGACAAATGAGATTTTATTCAATGTATTTTCTCATTTTAGATTGTATTAGGGAGCATATTCTATAATACAGAAAGGTCTCATTCACTTTTCGTAACTGTCGTGCAACTGTCTTGTAACAGGCTACAGTTGGGTTGAATCAGGATTTGCCTAATCGTTCTTCTGTTGATAGCTACTTTAGTTGTTTCTGAATGCTTCTGCTTCAAGACAGCTTCTAAGAATATCTTTTCCTTGAATAATAAACAAGGAATACAGAAGGAGCAGGGATAGAATGTAACCCTATTTCACAAAGCTGTATGAAAGCTCACTAACTTATTTAAGATAGTGCAGCTAGTGTAAGAGTTGAGAAAACAACTAGTTTAACCCACCCAGTTCTACAGGTGCTCCCATTTGATACAGACTGGCCTTGCAAATGTACTGACTTTTAGGTTGTAAGAAGACATTCTTCCATTTTCTGAAATACGTACCAGACGATGTGCTGCTGAAGAGAGCATGAATAGATGTGCACATAAATATGTATGTATGTATATGCATGGAGGATATCATAAGAACATATTACATGCATTGTCCAGCTGTGAGGTGGTAAAGCCTCAGTGCCCAGCCAGATTTAGTTCTCACTGGGCAAGGATTGCTGGACAATGACTTCAAACTACCAGAACTTGTTGTGAAATGCCCTTTCAATAATCCATGTTTCTGATTTTCCACCAGCACTTGGACGATGAGCTGAGGAAACTGCTCCCCCCAAAGGAATGTTCCCTTTACACCTTTTTATTCCAATTTTGCAGCTATCTCATCATTGGGAAACACATATTGAGAAGATGAGAACATTGACCTTAAGCAGTTTATTCCTACCTAGATCATTCAAGGACTTTTGGAGAGAGACAAATGACTTCTCTAAGCTGAGCGTTTCTCTTGTATAAACAGGAATGGCATGTTTACTTTGTGAATACACTAGTGATTTTACGTTGTTGATGTTACCTGAAAATTCGAAAAAGCCTGGAACACGCAAGTTATGACATTCCATTATAATAAGAAAAATGCTAAAATTTAGAAATGTGAAGGACATGTTGTGGCTTTGAAGCAGAGAACAGAAAAAAATAAAGCAACATGTCTTTTTCAAAAGATGTGTCTTGGCTGTCACAAAGTCATCTTATGCTAGTCTGTTGTTTCTGAGTTATTATAACACATCGGAAGCTTACAAAAATGATGATCGCAATAGACCGGATGCAATGCAACAATCTGATGCCTAACAACAGCCACCTCTAACCACTAATGGCATCTAAATAAATTATGTTGGAACTGGATTTTCAGCTGCAGATCCTTATTCTGCCACCCAGACAGCCTTATAAAGTTGCACTTGTAGCCTTAATCCTGCTTGGATGTATGCCTTCTTGCCTCTACTTTCCATCACCCTGGTGCTTTCGTCTTCTTGAATAAGTGAACAATCTTTGTTTCTGTACCTTATTAGGCCAAAGACCAGAACAGCTAGTGATGGCATCGGCAAGCCCTGCGGGCAGGGCTCTCAGCAAACCCAGCCAACCTCTAACAAACCCCTTTTTATACTCCTGTTTCTAGGAAGAATTATGAGGGCGCTGCCCTGCTGTTGATCAGCCCAGTCCGTGGTAGGCCTAGAGATAAGTCCTGCAAGTGTGGTTACTGTACAACAGCGGCCCCCATTCATTAGTTGCTTGTGTGTAATAAACCATCAAGGAGGGGGTGGGGAGGCAGCTGCAGTGTGCAAGGACAAACAACGCATCTCATTCTTAGGAGCCAAAACGTTGTCATTTGCTCTTGGGCAGCCTGTTCTCTCGGCTGTTCTTTCTGATAGCAGAGCAGTGGCCTGGCTATATTTGTGGTTTACCTGCCATCCCAAAAGAGTGTGTTTTGTGACTATGTATACACTCCGACGTTCTAACAGAAATGTTATTATAGAAGAGAACGAAACTACTATCAAATAATTGACACTGAGGACAAAATTGCAGAGTTAAAGGGACACTTTCCTCTACCAAGCTTGAAAAAATTTGCATTAGCCATTGTTTCTTAGCACCAGTTTAATGAGGGGGAGCATTTCAAGGGATACTAAGTGAAATACATGCAGTGGGAATATTTCCTAGCAATGAATTGTGCCTCTTTGGTAACATATTTTTTCAGGCATAAAAGTGTTCATTAAATAGAGAGGGATTTGGGGGATGATTGTCTCTCAATATGGTGTTTTTTTTTTTTTGTCTATAAAAGTGCAAACTCAATTTCAGTTTTGGCTATTTAATATCTAAAAAATACTACTTTGCCACAGTTTTGCAAATTATTTGCTTATACCAACATGTGGGGAAGTTTAATTGTGAATGGAAGACAGTATACCTGTTGAGGGAGGAAATGAGGGACAAAAATTTCCCAAAGGGATTTTTTTTTTTTTTTTAAGAAAAAAGATTTATTTATTTTTATTGGAAAGTCAGATATACATAGAGGAGGAGAGACAGAGAGGAAAATCTTCCGTCTGATGATTCATTCCCCAAGTGAGCCGCAACGGCCGGTGCTGCGCCTATCTGAAGCCAGGAACTAGAAACCTTCTCCAGGTCTCTCACATGGGTGCACGGTCCCAAGGCTTTGGGCCATCCTGGACTGCTGTCCCAGGCCACAAGCAGGGAGCTGGCTGGGAAGTGGAGTTGCTGGGATTAGAACCAATGTCCATATGGGATCCCGGGGCATACAGGGTGAGGACTTTAGGTGCTAGGCCACTGTACCGGGCCCCCAAAGGGTTTTTTAAATTTGGGATGGGTTAACCTAAAAGGATGGAAACCCACTTGAATTTCCTCAGACTACTTCATGAAGAGCTCAAAATGCTGCAGTTTCTGAAACAAATGCTTCTTTTTACACCCAAAGCAGGTGCATGGCATTGTGATATCAACGCTGTGTTTGTTGCTCATCAGCCTCCTGCTGCTCTTCCAAAGGGGAATGGAATACTGTACATTCTAGGCATTTTTTCTTTCCCACACGGAACTCAGGGTCAGGAGAGTGGCTATAGCAGAGTGCAAGGCATGCCAGTTGTTTTGGAATTCTTGCAGGTGTTTAAAGAGCAAAGGCTTCTTTTCAGAGGCACATCTGCATTTATCATACACCATTTGTGCTGCAGCCTATGGTGTTTTTGTTTGTTGGTTTGATGGATTGACATATAATGGCCAGCACTGTTGAGGGGTTGCTCCCGTCCAAGTCCTTCTGATAGTTGGAGTTCTCGAGAAATCAACTGGCCTGAAGTACCCATGATTTTTCAGTGCCCTTCAAAGGAAAATGCCCTGTTCCAAAGCTCTGATTTTTTAAAAATTTGCTCTCTTGACTTTTTTATTACATTGTTTTAAGCTCTAAGAAGAAATAAGGACTTTGATATAATACAATATCTAAAAAAAGTCTTCAGGACCAACTAGTGCTTAAAATTTGTGCAGTAATTGCTAGAGATATTTGTGGCATTTAAGTAAATCTTGGAATATGGTAACAGTTAAAAATCAATAAAAACAAGTGCATCAATGAAGAATAAAGGCAATTAACAGAGGCAAAAGGCACAGCTTCAAAATTCAAACTTTGTTTAATATGCTAAAAAACGAAATTAATATTGTCATTTTATTTTAGAAAGCTTCTTTTTTTTAATAAAAAAGATTTATTTAGTTTTATTTGAAAGAGATTTTTACAAAAAGAGAAGGAGAGAGAGAGAGGTGTTGCTTCTGCTGATTCATTCCCCAAATGTCCAAAACAGCAGGAAATGGGCCAGTTTGAAGCCGGGAGCCTGGAGCTTCTTCCTGGTCTGCCATGTGTATGCAGGAATCCAAGGAGCTGAGCCATCCTCCTCTGGTTTGCAAGGTCATAAGCAGGGAGCTGGATCAGAAGTAGAGCAGCTGGGACACAAACCAGCATTCATATGGGATGCTGGCACTGTGGGTTGAGGATTAGCCTGTTACTCCACTGTGCCAGCCCCTGCTTTTTTTTTCTTTATCAGTTAACGATACCCAGAATTTATACATATGCAAGGATATTATCAATCACGCTGCCACAAAGCAGATGCATGGGAAAGCAACTGTTAGTATGGTGTATCTTGTTGATAAAGTTGGGTCAGAAATTCTCATTGGTATTCTTCATACACTGGCAATGTCTCATGGACATTGATCATGCTTTAAATATTAATTTTACTATTGAGCTAAGTTTCTAATGAATGTTATTATGCTATAATTTTCTCACTTTCAATGTTGAGGTGATAAGACCTTCATCCTATGGTCATGTCTGGAAGAAATACAATAACAAAGGCATACCAAATATTAAGCAAAATAAAAAAAATCACAGGTATGTTCATAATATAATTTTCCATTTATCCCATTGATCTAAGCATTTCTTGGGCAGGCATCTTCCTTTATGTACAAAATACCACCACACTGAAAAATGTTCTTTTCCTTTTGATGAAGCATCTCAGTTTAAGCATCAAATCAGCTCCAAATGAAGCCACTAACAGCATGCTGCTAGGCAATGAGTAAGATTATTTTAAAAAAGGCCCGGTGCAATAGCATAGCAGTTAAGGTCCTCCCCTTGAATGCACCTGGCACAGGTTCTAATCCTGGCAGCTCCACTTCCCATCCAGCTCCCTGCTTGTGGCCTGGGACATTGGGACTTGCCTCCTGCCTCCTGGCTCCTGCCTCCTGCCTGCTGCCTCCTGGCTTTGGATTGGTGCAGCACCAGTCATTGCGGCTACTTGGGGAGTGAATCATCAGACAGAAGATCTTCCTCTCTGTACATCTTCCTTTCCAATAAAAATAGATAAATCTTTTTAAAAAAAAGATTGCTTAAAACCCAAAGTCATTTAAAAAAATGAAAGCAGAGGGAGAGTCATTTTTCAAAAATATTTATCTATTTATTTATTAGAAAGACAGATATACAGACAAGGAGAGACAGAGAGAAAGATATCCTGTCTATTGGTTCACCTCCCAAGTGGCTGCTACAGACAGAGTTGAGCGAATCCAAAGTCAGGAGCTTCTTCTGGGTCTCCCACTCAGGTACAGCATCCCAAGGCTTTGGATCATCCTCGACTGCTTTCCCAGGCCACAAGCAGGGAGCTGGACGGCTAGTGGAGCAGCTAGGATACAAACTGGTGCCCACATGGGATCCTGGTCGATGCCAGACAAGGATTTAGCCACTGGGCTACTGTGCCGGTCCCTGATAAAGTCACTCTTAAAATGGCTACAACAAGGACAAATGGACCAGGTCAGAGTGGAACTTGTGAGTGGAACTCAGTCTGGATTTCCCTAGGGAATGGCACAGGGCAAAATACTTGAGCCACTACCTGCTAACTGCTAGGGGAAGTATCAGCAGGGCATATTAGCTAAGTCATGGATCGAATCCAGGCACTGTAATACGAGAAGCCAGCATCTCAAGTGGCATGATAATTGTTCCTATAAGTCACTTTTAAAATTGTAGGATGGAGAAACAGCATTTGTTTCTCCCTCTTATGTTGATGAATTAAACTCTGGAGATACGGTAATTTTAATGAGATTCATTTCATTTATCATTTTTAAGATTTTTCTGAAATAAAGATTACTTTCCTGTTACCTCATTAGGGACTTGGGTTAAAGGAAGCAGGATTTAAATATACTTAAGTCTTAACTGTGTGACCTAGGTCGCTAGATTTTGGGAGAAAAATTCTCCAGGCTAAACTTACATTTCATATAAAGAATAAATAAATCTTTAGTATTATAGTCGATGGGCTGTTATTACACTGAAAAGTATTTTGTGTTCCTCTGAACACCCTGTTTTGTTTTGTTTTTTAATCTGGCAGCCCTTTTTGTAGCAGAGTTTGAGTAACAACAAGCTCATGATCTTAGAAGTTAAAGCACTTATTTATTTAATTAGGGTTTACTTTTCTGGGGCTCGCAGTGGAGTTTCTTTTATTAGAGCTGGGATTAGTGACAATGGGTGATGAACTAGAATATCTATTTAATACAAACCTGATATCTTTCATCCTCACAGTAACTTGAGAAGACACCTGCTGTCACCCCCATTTGACAGAAGGGAAAATGGAGACTCTGAGACAACAAGCAATTTTTATTGGGACAGACATCCAGTCAGTGGAAGAAGTAGGATTGAAAACCAACTGTGTCCAACTGCACTCAGCTGCCCGCCGTTAAAGCGCCTTACAATTACAAATGTTTGTCCTGGGCTGATTAGGTCGCTGGGCACCTCCCGACCAGCCTTGAGGGCAGTACCAGCGTCTCAAGTTTGTCAGTGTTTCCTCTTAGGCAAGCCGTCCTGGTTAACTTTCCAAGGTTCTACTACGACAATCAGAAGTTCGTCTTTTGACGGAACGAAATGTTGTCTTTCTGGTTTAAAATTGAAAGCAGATGGTTCCCAGCCTCCGCGTGTCTGCCCGCGGTGTATTCCACGGTTTCGTACTTCTCAAAAGTTTTACTTGCTCACTAAACTCCTCAGAAACTTTGAGCGTTAGGGTCTGCCCGGCCAGCATGTCAACTGGAAGCGAGCCTGGCCCTTCCTCGCCTTAGGTGGGTAAGGTCGGCAGGAGTCCGCCCCCTGGAAAAGCTTCCCTCCACGAGTTTACCTTTGCCTGCAGACGGATGTAAACGCCTTTGTGCAATGCCGGCCCTCCCCCGCTTCTTCTCCTCCTTCTTTGATATTACTTGGAAGGTGATTACATAGCCTCAATTATTTCTTTGAATGCACAGGTTTCATGGTCATTAAAATAATCACAGACTCCCCAGCTCTCCCCATGCCTAGATGAGATCCCTCCCGGCCGGGGCGGGAGGCCTCTTCCTCCTCCATTCATTGAGTTCTCTCTGCTTCTCCAGTCTCTTCCCTCCCCTCAGCTCCAACCTCTGCGTATATTTTTTAAAAACAGTTCTTTTGGTCGTGAATCCTCCCATGTATTCAGCCGTTCCCCAAGTCGCAGGGCGGCGTCACCTCGAACACACTTTGTTGTTCTAGGGCAGTGGGAACAGTTTGGGAGTTTGCTGGAGGAAAAAAGAAAGGTGGGGGAAGAAGGGAGGGGAGAGAGAGAGAGAGAGAGAAGAAAGAAATAAAATAAGAGAAAAAAGAAAAGAAGAAAGAGCCTGCTGCTGGCCCTGCTGTACAATCCAAGCTGGCCTTCAAATGGTTAATGGGATGAGTAAAGGCTATTTTTAAGTCTGGCTCCCCTCTCTGAGACACTCTTGAAAATTCACCCTGTACTGCAGAAATCCTAAATTGCAGAACCCTGCACCCCACTGAAACTCTTCAGTCTGCTGTGAGTAAGCCTCAGCATGGGCAAGATTGGGGGTGCGCAGCTGGAGGAGGGGCTCAAGCCCTGGGCCTTTGTAATGGAGGGGCTCACGGCTGAGATCCCGCCGCGAAGGAACACAGAAGCCCTCAAGGCACAGAGAAATAGACCTAGACAAAAGCCCCGTTACATGGTTGCAAATCACCCCACTGCTGTTATTTTATTTACAGTGGTCTGCAGGAGGATTGTTTTCTCTTTGCGAAATTTTTAAGCTTGACGGGCTTTTCCCCTCTGCAAGGGCGGTCACTTATACCACAGTGCCACATGGAGACAGCCTTCACCTTCAGCTTGCCAGAAGGAAGGGAAAAATCCTGCCTGGACAGGATGTTTCAGAGCTGGCTCCAAATCCTCGGATTTCCAGGCTTCCAGTTCTTTCCCACAGCAACACATGGAAGCGCTGGGCATCTAAACTGTAGATTGGATTATGCTCCAGGCTTCTCTGACTTGAATTCCTTTTCTTAAAAGGTGATACCTACGCTCCTTTTCTTGGGCTTCAACTTACACAAAGGTATGAAGTAAAGAGAAGGCATCATTATATTTGAATCGATTTTGTGTCTCTAAATGCATGGACATTTTTTTTCCCCAGTAAATGCCCCACCCCCCTTACTTCTGTTATTAGTTTCAAAAGTAATGGGAGGTAAGATATTTGCTGTGAGTTGGAGGGTGTTTCCCTGGGGGTTAGGATAGAAAGAAAGCTGATAAAAAGTTAGTTTAGAAGCTAAAGTTAGTTTAGAATGTGCGGCTTCCCCTTTTTGCAGTTTGGGGGGCGGGGCGGGGCAGGGAAGAGAAAGCGACAGACTTTTTCTGTATAGAAATCATGGCTCACTTTGGCCAAGCGAACTAGAGCAGCAAGCGGCGCTGGGGTCGCGTAGGAGGGAGAAGCCGGCCACAGGGAGCAGGCTCCCTTCAGCTGGTTTTTACTGTGCTGATGGGACCTTGCTGGCATGCGAGTGCTTGCCACAAGCGTGCTCAAGTTCAGAAAACTCAAAAAGTGAAATTTCCTTATGACAACTCCACAGAGGTATTTACTAGGTGTTTGAGTAGGTAATTAGTACCCAAACCAGGTTTCAGGAAATAGTTTGGTCACCTCAGATGAAGAATATAAAATGAGCTGAAGAGCTTGCTTTTTAATGGATGACTTACCCTGGACAATAGCCCAAGCAGAGCTGGGGAAAGGGTTTACAAATGGTAACTTGAGAAGCAGTGGGCTTCCTTCCCAGCAGCTGAATTCTGTCCCTTACTACTGTGTCCCTTCCCTTGTAGCACCTCCACACAATACACACAAGCCGAGGCTTTTCTTGAGAAGTTGAATATAGTCCTAAAAGCAAATCTGTCAAAGATGGGGGGCTAGGGAAAAAAAAAAAGAAGAAAAGATTTGCTGTTAGCATGTGGACCTGGGCAGTTCGACATTATTTCGTGTTTAAATCATAGTGACTGCATTGTAGTTAACTTTTAGAGATTTATGTATTTGCAGTGCAGAGTGAACAGAGGGAGACACAGAGAGATAGTCTGTCTACTAGATTATTCCTCAAGTGACTACCATTGGCCAGGCCAGTGCCGCAGGGCGCAAGGGCCCACATGCTTGAATCGTCATGAGCTACTTTCCCAGGCAGTGCTAGGAAGAAGCTGGTTTGGAAGCAGAGCTGACGTCACAGGCAGCAGTATCACCTACAGTACCACAGTTTCAGCCCCTTTGGTTTACTTTTTGAAGTTGTCTTGTGGGGACTTCCCTTTGTCAAGTTTTTGGTACCAGACCACAAACGATGCTAAAAAAGATTACCCACATTCTCTTCAAAAGCTATTCCAGAAGATTCCAGAAGATTGGTAACATTGAAGGCCCTAAGAACACTAAGTTCTGCATTTCTGAGTTCATGATGCAGCATGCCTTTATTTGTTCAAGGGCATCCTAATTCGTAAGCGCTGTGCCGCATGGTGGGCGTTAATATTTCAGAAAAAAAGATCAGCTGCGACAGTGACTCTAAGTGCCAAATGGAGAAAAACGGTTAACTGACTTGTAGAGAGGCTCTTGCTATGTATTGAAGCGTGAATGTTCCTTCATCCTAATCCTAACTGCTTACTTCTTTATGGCTACGGTGTCCACCCTCCCCATTGCATGTTGTACCTCTTTAAAGCTAAACCAGGTAACATAGACACCATGTTAGAGACGAGGAGATAGACTCGGGGCAGGCATGGCAGCACAGTAACTGAAGCTGCTGCTTCGATGCCCACATCCCGTACCAGAGTGCGTGGTGGGTTCAAGTCTCACAACTCTGCTTGCAGTTCAGCTTCCTGCTAATACGCACCCTGGAAAGCAGTACTGGGATCCCTGCCACCCACATGCAAGACCCGGCCTGACCCAGCCCTGTTTTTTGGGGGGAGTGAATATGTAGATGGACAATCTCTCCTAAGAGATCTTTATTTGTGTATTTGAAAGGCAGAGTTTCAAAGAAAAGAAAGAAATCTTCCTTTTGGCAATTTATGCCCCCAAAGCCTGCAAAACCAGAAGCCTTTAATCCCATCTTGGTCTTCCACGCAGGTGGCAGAGCCCAAGCACTGTGACAATTTTCTTCTGCTCTCCCAGATGTGTTAGCAGAGAGCTGGATTGGAAGTGGAGCATCTGAGACTCAAACCTGTGCTCTTGTGGGATGCTGGCATGGCAGGCAGCAACTTGACCTGTCTCAGCACAATACCAGCCGTTCTCTCTGTTGCTGTTTCAAATTAAAAACAGAAATTAATGTTTTTTTTAAAAAGTAGATTCAGGGAGTTCAAATTACACTGTCCAGGGTCAGCCAGGGTCGGAGCTTGCACAGGCACACAAAGATTTCCTAACTCCTAATTTTGCCTATTTTGTTTCCCCCAGGGCTTTAAACCACCGTCTTATCCGGTTCATAATCTGAGTGCCGCCTAAGAACACCAGTTCCTACTGAGGCGTGCTTTCTGTCATTAAGTGCTCCAGTAAACTGCTAATTAAGATTGTTTTGAGCTGTTTACCAATTTAGGTGATGTCAGATACTTCTATTGGATTCTGTTAGCCTCTTGGGATGGCAGGAAATTCTGTTGTCTCTGTTGCCTGTGGTTTGACCATCTGCTCTAAGTCATGATTGTGGCTGCCGTTTGGAAATCTATCATCTGACACCGTTACCAGGATTACACACTTTAAAGGCATTAAGCTCTTCGTCACAGGCCCTTTCATCTGCTCTCCTTCACTTTATAGGATGTGCACGGACAGTACTGACTCTTGGTGCTGAAGGGCGTGGGTTAAAGGAGCAAAGCGGTTCCTGCTTGTCCTCTTCCCCAGGCACTGTAGAAGTTGTTTGGTTAAAGAGCTCGAAGTTGGAAAACAGGACGCGGAAAAGGCAATGTGATGACCAAGCACAGCCATTGGCAAGGGTGAGGAGTAGGGAGGAAACCACAGATGTTCCCAGCTATCCCACAAAGTCCCCCTGTGAGACACACTCGATGCCCCTGCATGAAATGATTCAGTAACACTCAGTGAGCATGGGACTGTGGGAGAATTCCAAGGGGTACCTTGTCTTGAGAAACAGATGTTTACGTTGAAAATGTGAACATTGAGAATAGGAGCTGTATAGCACATTAATCCATGGCTGGGGATACTAACAACTCTCTATTGGAATACTGAGTCCTGGCAGCTCCATTTCCCCTCTGATTGCCTGCTAATTGATCCTGTAAGTGCTTGGGCCCCTGCCAATCTTATAGGACACCTAAATGGAGTTCTTGGCTCCTGACTTTGGCCTGGCTGCAACCTTGGCTGTTGCAGGCATTTGGGGGAGTGAACCAGTGATGGAAGACCTCTCTGTTTCTCTGGTTTTCAGTCTTTCAAATAAAATAGAGGCATCTTTTAAAAATGATTAGGTACTGTGATGTTGTACTCTGTTCCTCTTTGTAAGGGAGTTTTATTGGGAATGATCTTTAGGAGCTTCTTCCAGGACTGTCACCCAGGTGCAAGGTCCCAAAGCTTTGGGCCATCTCTACTGCTTTCCCAGGCCGCAAGCAGGGAACTGGATAAGAAGTAGAACAGCCGGGACAAGAAAGCAGCACCCATGTGGGATCCTGCTGCTTGCAAGGTGAGAATTCAGCTGTTGAGCCATTGTGCTAGGTGCTGAAGACTAGTTTCAAAACCCTTGTTCTCTGTCTGGGCAAGCTCTGGCCCCACTCTATCTACACCTTTGATGTTGCCCTTAAAATAAAGTTTCTACTTTGAAAAAGAAAGTTTTATTTATGCATTTGAGAGAGAGAGAAAGAGCAAGAGAGTGCCTATCGTAAACTCCTACAATGGTGCTCACACTTTCACCTTCTTGGAGCTGAGTCTTACTACTTTACATTCCAGGTATCCTTTGTATTCGCAGGCTGTTGTACTCTTGAGTGTTAAACCTGTTTTGAGGGCTGGCATTGTGGCATAGTGGGTTGAACTGTTGTTGGCATCCCATTTGGGCACTGGTTCACTAGCTGTTCTACTCCCAATCCAACTCCCCGGTAATAGTCCTGGGAAAGCATAGGGCATTGATTGATAATTCTTCTCTCCTTTGGCTATGTATTGCTTTTCAGCACCATTGCAGCCACCGAGTCACACTAATGTGAAGGTCATGCCCCCCCCCCCCCCCGAGAAGCTTACAGGACACAAAGACCTGGCACCTGGTCATAACAGAGAAGTAGATGCCTGTAGAAAGATGGAGAAGATATGGTGGGAACCTCTAGGAGAGTCCAACAGATTTTGAGCCCTATCTTAGATTTTTCCATATCCCAAGGCCTGTGTGATAGGGCCTTGGTAATCTGAATTTTCACAAAGCTCCTCAGGCAGTTCTAAGGCAGCCCTGAGCTATTGGCCTAATCCAAATCAGATCACAAGCAGAAGAGAGTTCTGGGAAAGCCTTTCTGGAGCAGGAAGTGGGGCTAGGAGGGTTGATGTTTGAGATGGAAGCAAGAAGAAAGATGAGTATCCCAAGCTGAGGGGAAACGACTCAAAGACAAGTAAGGCGAGCCTCTTCTGAGTGAAGGCCAGTCACAGCCCGGAGTGCTTACTGTGAAGGGCTTGTGTTGAGAAGAGGGTCACCTCACTGCCCCAACCGGGACGCTCTTGAGAGTGAAAGGGCATATTCATTGTGCAGGTTGGGAGGAGGAGGGCCATCGAACAGCCTGCATCTCACATCTGAGTGCCCTGTTTGAGCCCCAGGTGCAGCGCTTCTAATTCAGCTTCCTGCTAAGGAGCACTGCGAGAGGAAGCAGAGGAAATTTTAAGTGCTGGAGTCTTTACCATCCACAAGGGAGACTTGGATGGAGTTCTTGTATCCTGGCAGTGGACTAGCCCTGCCTGTTGGTGCATTTGGAGAGTGAATGGGTGGAAGATTTCCCTTAATCTGTCTTTTTGTCTTCCAAGTAAAAAACAGAAACAAACAATATGAGCGTGAGGGGCAGCACAGGCACTTTGGATGGGAAATGATGCAAGGGGCGGGAAGGATAGAGCTCTATGAGTGTGGTCTATGGGCATTTGAGAATCGGGCACCCAGGAGATCAAACCTGGGTTTATTTGTTTATTTGTTTTTTTTTAAGATTTATTTTCTTTACGTGAAAGGCAGAGTTACAGAGTGAGCGAGTAAGTGAGTGGGCAAGCAAAGTCTTCCATCATTGCTTCACCACACACACACATACCCTTTTAGCCACCATGGCCAGGATACGGCCAGACTGAAACCAGGAGCCAGAAGTTTCAGCTGAGTCTCCCAAGTGGGTGCAGGGGCTCAAGTACTCAAGGCATGATCTACTACTTTTTCAGGCACATGAATAGGGAGCTGGATTGGAAATGGACATTGCAGCTGCGATTTGAACTGGTATCCACATGGAATGCCAACATTGCAGGTGGTTGTTTAACCAGTTACATCACAGTGCTGGTACCCTAGACCTGGGTTTTTAGGTTCTGCATGATGTCTTCATTTGGGAATGCGCTTTTGTTTTTTTAAGATTTATTTATTTTTATTTGAAAGTCAGGCATACTGAGAGGAGAGACCGAGAGGAAGATCTTCCATCTGCTGGGTTCACTCCGCAAGCAGCTGCAACGGCCAGAGTTGCATTGATCCAAAGACAAGAGTCCGGAGCCTCTTCTGGGTGTTGTGCACAGGTGCAGGGTCCCAAAGCCTTGGGCCATTTTCAGCTACTTTCCCAGACCACAAGCAGGAAGCTGGATGGGAAGTGGGGCCACCACAACACAAACCAGACGCCATATGGGAGCCTGGTGCAAGCAAGGTGAGGACTTTAGCCACTAGGCTATTGTACTGGGCCTGCAACATGATGATTTCTAAGTGAAATATGTCAACTTAAGATGCTAGATCATTCTTCTATTATTTCTTTGAATATAATTGTACTTTAAAGAATTTGTGGGGTCTGGCACTGTGGCATAGTAGACTGAGCTTGTGGTGCTGGCATCCACATGGGCATTGGTTCAAGTCTTGACAGCTCCACTTCTGATCTATCT
This sequence comes from Ochotona princeps, assembly GCF_030435755.1. Taxonomy (NCBI): domain Eukaryota; kingdom Metazoa; phylum Chordata; class Mammalia; order Lagomorpha; family Ochotonidae; genus Ochotona; species Ochotona princeps. The sequence continues at coordinate 104,622,682 of NC_080834.1, read as the reverse complement.
CCCTGCTATTGTGTCTGGGAGGGCAGTGAAGGATGAATACCTCATTGTGGGAGACCCACAAAAGGTTTCTGGCTTCTGGTTGTAGATTGGCCTAGCTCTGGCCGTTATGTCCATTTGGGGAAGTGAACCAGCAGAAGGAGGACCTCTCTCTCTCTGTTTCTCTGTAAATCTGCCTTTCAAATAATGACAAGTAAATCTTAAAAAAATAAAAAGAGTTTGTGGAATAGTGGTCAGGAGATATAGTTTGGTGTAAAGGAGTCTTAAAGTTTATATATAGTTTTTTCATAATATGCATTTTTCTCTGCAGAGCTAAAAACTATATAATCCATTCATACACTTGCTAAACACTCAATGTCAGTAATTGGGAGGATGTCTTTGGCTCCTCTACATACTGGTGAGACAGTGGGCAAGACGAATGAGGTGAGTTTACATATTAGCAAAGAAAAAAAAACAGCAATTAAGTAGACATCATGCTTTTAGAAATTGGTAATGTTAAGGAAAATTATCCAGTCAAGATAAGGGATTGCAGGTTTGGAGAATGACCAATAGATAAGAAATGATTTACTTATTTATTTTCAAGATTTATTTATATACCTGAATGGCAAAACTAGAGAGAGATAGAGAACTCTTCTTCCATCTGTCGTTTCACTTCCCAGATGGTCCAAATAGCCAGAGCTGGACCAGGAAAAAACCAGGAGACCATCACTGTTTCTGGGTCTCCCACTTGAGGCGTCTGCTGCTTGCCAGGCACATTAGTAAGGAACTGGATTGGAACAGGAACAGTGAGGACTTGAACTGACACACATATGAGACGTTTGTCTCACAGGTGATGGCTTGACATGCAGCACCATATAACCAAGCCATGGAGATTTTTTTTTGGTAAAGATTATTTATTTGAAAATCAGAGTTCTAATAGAGAGGAAGAGAGGGAGGGTGAAAGAGAATAAAAAGATGGAAGGGAAAGTAATATCTTCAATCTGCTAGTTCACTTCCCAGATGGCCACATCAGCCAAGGCTCATGTCAGAAGCCATGGACTCCAGTCTGGGTTTCCCATGTGGATGGCAGGAATCCAAGGATTTAAGCCATCATACACTGTCTCCCAGGCATATTAGAAGGGAGCTGGATTGGAAGTGGAGAAGCCAAGACTTGTACCAGGCACTTTTAATACAGACATCCCAAGCCAGATTAATCTACTGTGCCACAACATCTACCCTGAACTGATAACTTTATCAATGCACATGAGAGTCTCATTGTTGAGAGAATGATATCTGAGGATAGACCTGCATGAATGGAGGAAAGAAGCCAGGTGACCATCTGAAGTCAAGTGTTTCAGACAGTGGAACCAGAATAGTGAAGGTTGTGAGGTAGCCAAAGCTGGTTGAGGTGGAAGAACAGCAAGAAGTTTGAAAACCTTTCTTTCTTTCTTTTTCTTAAAAATATTACACATTTATATTGTGTCTCCCAGGAGTGTGGTTTATCCGAAACTGAGTACCTTTCTGATCAGGCAATTCTGATTCCCACACTACGGCATGTGGACTTCGCGTGATCCGGCCTTTCCCTTCATTTCCTACTGCCTACTTGAGTCTTAAGGCATGGGAAGCAGCTGTGGTCTGCAGGTGGGGCTTCTTTAGGGAGGATGAGGAGATCCTGATATTTTAGTTCCTCTTGCCATTCTCCCCTAAACTTGTGGCTTCAAGAGAAGGGGAGGAGCTGTAAGACTTACTGAGCATCTCAATTCTCTAGGCAGAGTGCTTTGCTAACATTTATTGGAATCTTGCACCAGTCCTGAGATTCAGAATTTTGGTTTCCATTTTGTAGGTAAAAAAATGAACTCACGGGCCCAGTGGCGTGGCCTAGCGGCTAAAAGTCCTCGCCTTGAAAGCCCCGGGATCCCATATGGGCGCCGGTTCTAATCCCAGCAGCTCCACTTCCCATCCAGCTCCCTGCTTGTGGCCTGGGAAAGCAGTTGAGGACGGCCCAATGCTTTGGGACACTGCACCCGCATGGGAGACCCGGAAGAGGTTCCAGGTTCCCGGCTTCAGATCTGCGCGCACCGGCCCGTTGCGGCTTACTTGGGGAGTGAATCATGGGATGGAAGATCTTCCTCTCTGTCTCTCCTCCTCTGTGTATACCTCTTCCTCTCTGTCTCTCCTCCTCTGTGTATATCTGGCTGTAATAAAATGAATAAATCTTAAAAAAAAAAAAATGAACTCACAGACCTGGTGCAGTAGCCTAGTGGCTAAGGTCCTTCTCTTGAACGCACTAGGATCCCATATGGGTACCAGTTCTAATCCCATCAGTTCCAGTTCCCATCCAGCTCCCTGCTTGTGGCCTGGGAAAGCAGTGGAGGACAGCCCAAAGCCTTGGGACCCTTTACCTGTGTGGGAGACCTGGAAGAGGTTCCTGGATCCTGGTTTCAGATCAGTGCAGCTTGGGCCATTGTGACCATTTGGGGAGTGAATCAAGTAGTGGAAGATCTTCCTCTCTGCCTTTCCTTCTCTCTGAATATATGAGTTTTCAATTAAAAAAAAAAAAGAAAGAAAGAAAGGAAAATGGATTCAGAGAGGTTAGATAACCTCCTAGGACTATATGAGAAATCTGTTATTCCTGATTTCAGGCCTTTTTTTTTTTGTCATAAAATATTTTTCAATTATTGGGAGCCACAAGTCATACAGAATAAAATGTACTAGTAGTATATTTTGCCCTAAGAGTCAGTTCCTGACAGCAGTTTCAACATAGGATTTGTAGAATAGCACTTTGTTTTCCACAAGGAAATTTCAAAGACTAGGGTAAAAACCTTATAACAATGCCGCACTTTCTCAGAAATCAAAAAAAAAAAAAAAAAAAAGCCTGCAAGAGTAGGAACAGTAGGGTTTAGGATCTGATGTTGCAACTCACCATCCTCACAGTCTTGGTGTGCCTCATCATCTCTCTGAGTTAATTTCCTTATCTGCAAAGAATGGGTACAATGCGTGATAACCTAGCAGCTTAAGTCCTCGCCTTAAACATGCTGGGATCACACATGGGCACCAGTTCTAAACCTGGAGGGCCCGCTTCCAACCCAGCTCTCTGTTTATGGCTTGGGAAAGCAATAGACGATGGCCTAAAGATTTGCAACCCTGCACCCGTTGGGGAGACTTGGAAGAACCTCTGGACTCCTGGCCCTGGATTGGCTAAGCTCTAGCTGTTGCGGCCCCTTGGTTAGTGAACCAAAGGACAGAAGATCTTCTTGTCTTTCCTCTCTATATATCTGCCTTTCCAATAAAAATAAATAAATCTTTTTTTTCTTAAATAATGGGTGCAATCATTTAGACCAAGTTAAATACACATGAAAGTTCTTTGAAAGTAAAAGGGGGGCTTGAATTGTGGCATAGTAGGTTAAGCTGTTGTTTATAGGCTGGTATCACAGAGTGAGCTATGTTTCAAGTCCTGGCTGCTCTGCTTCTGATCCAACTTCCTGCTAATATGCCTGGAAGGCAGTGGAAGATGGCCCAAGTTCTTCAAAGTGGAACAAGAGGGAATTCCAGAGTTCTGACTTTGGCCTTGCCCAGACCTGGCTGTTGCAATCACTCTTTGAGTGACCTAGTGAATAGAAGATCTATTTGCCCCTGCCTCTCCTGCTCTATAACTCTGTCTTTCAAATAAGATGAACAAACAATTCCTTTTAAAAGAGAGAGAAGGAAAGGTAAACTGATCTACACATCAAGTTCCCAGATGTTTCTTGTAAATATGTTGGGTCGCAGCAAAATACGCTAGTGAGAGATAGGCTTAACTTCTGAAGTCTGGAACATCAAAGCAGACACACACACACACACACACACACACACACCATTTTCAGAGTGATCAACAACCATCAACTTCTCCATTTTCACCAAAAAGGACATTTTCACCTGTTAGTCTCTTTGTCCTTGAACTTCAGATACTTTCCTGGAGGATGAGCTGCTGCTTAAGCTCTTTTTTTTATTATTATTCATTGATTACATTGTATTATGTGATACAGTTTCATAGGTACTGTGATTCTCCCCACCCCACCCCACTCCCGCCCCCCATGGTGCTGCTTCAGCTCTTGCCAAGTTAGATGAGCTGTGAGATGTCTTCCTTTTGGTCACTAGAAAAGGGCAATTACTTCTGGAAATCAGGGAAAGGGCAGAGTGAAGGAAAGGCAGGTGGGATGCAGGAAAGTTAGAAAGGACATTTTCTAGATCAACAAGGTTAGTAGTTTAACAGCTTTTTTTTTTTTTTTTTTTTTTTAGCATTTTGAAACTTTTTCTTACCTTTTTTTTTTTTTAAACAAATGAATCTTAGGAGTTTAAAAGACAGACACAGAGACAGACAGAGCAGTCTTTCATTTACTGAATCGCTCTCCAAAGGTCTGCAACACCTGGGACATGGCCAGGCTGAAAACAGGAGCCCCAAACGATATCTAAGACTCTCCCAAGGATGGCAGGGACCCGAGTACTGGAGCCAGGAAGCTGTCCTGCAGGATGCCTGCTTAGGAGAAGCTTGGGTGGAAACCGGTGAAGCTAGAATTCCAATCAGGCACTCAATTACAGAATATGGGCATTCCAAGTGATGACTTACCCATTGCACTGAATGAGTAGGTTTTGACCAACAGTGGTCTAGCTAAGTTGTAATCAGGGAAAGCACTGAGTAGAAAATTTGGCTGAGTCTTAAGTTACAGAATCGTTGGCAGAAAGTTTTGGAGGCAATCTTTAACTGTGGCACAGTGCCATTGTTTTAGACATTCACCCATACCAGAGAGCCAGTTTGAGTCCTGGCTTGTCTGCTTCCAATCTGGTGTCCTTAAATATATCTGGAGTGTGTGTGGGAGGGAATGTTGCTGTGCACAATGGCCCAAGTGCTTGTGCCTCTACTACCAATAAAGTGCAGATGGAGAGTTCCTGGCTCCTAGAAGAAGGAACCAGTGAATGGAATTTCTCATTCTCATTCTCATTCTCTCTCTCTCTCTCTTTCTCTTTCTCTTTCTCTCTCTCTTTCTCTTTCTCTTTCTCTCTTTCTCTCTCTCATTCTCTTTTTCTTTCTCTTTCTCTTTCTCATTCTCATTCTCTCTCCATTTTAAATAAAAATAATAAATTTAAAAAAGATTTTATTTTCATTGGAAAGGCTGATTTATAGAGAGAAGGGGAAGCAGAGAGAAAGATCTTGCATCCGCTAGTTTACAGCCCAAATGGCTGCAACTACCACAGCTTAGTTGATCAGGAGCCAGTTTCTTTTGGGTATCCCACACAGGTACAGGGTCTCAGAGCTTTGGGCCATCCTCTGCGGTCCTCCAAGGCCATAAGCAGAAAGCAGGATTGGGAAGTGGAACAGCCAGGACACTAATTGCCCATATGGGTAACCATATGGGATCCCAGAGCAAGGGGAAGATTAGCCAATTGAGCCATCGTGCTGGGTCCAAAAATAAATTTTAAAACAGTAAACATTGCAAAGATACACCCTTAGGACACTAAAGAGCTATCTTTTTAGGCCTGCTCGGCAACAAGTCTTTGCCTTGTGCAGGCTGTGAGGCTCCTGGCTTGGACTTTCATGTGTGATCCTCATTGTTCTGTCGTCCATGGAGGGAGGCTGAATTGAGCAGGAAAGTTTGATTTAGAAGAATTGCCTTTTGGGACAGCTGTAAAAGGTAGAGCTGGAAGGGAAAAAGCAGTTAACCTAGGGGGTGGCTGTAGCCTTTCAAACCAGGGTCAGTGTAGTGTAACCTTCTGTCCTAACTTTCACGGTTTTAAAGTCTTGTGTAGTTTTTTTTTTTTCTTCCCAAGAAAAGCATAAGTGTTACAGAAAGAAAGGAAACGAGAATCAAAGTCATCAAAAACATTCACGTCAACAGTAATCTCTTAGAACTGAAAAAAGTTTCTACCTAGATGGCTCTAAATGGAAGAGAAGGACTCTCACCCTCATGGCGCTGTTCTCAGAACTGAGAAATCAATGATTGTACTGTGCTCCTTCTTAAAAATGCCCTCTTCTACTTTAAGAGTGCCCCAAACATCTGTTGTATTTTTTGATCAGGAGACAATATTTGTTTCCATAAGATCTACTAGGATCAATGGGCAGCTGGTGATCCTAAAAGAAAGTTGAGTTATAGAGCCACATGACCTCGTTTGACTTCTGTCCTCTCTATCTCCTACAGCTGTGATCACAGGGGCATTATTGCTTCAGCTTGACCCTCAACATTCCCAGGTGAGACATGGAAATATTAAAGTTTGTCTATAGTTGGGATCTAATAAGATTTTAATGAAAAAAAATGTGCAAAATCATCAAGGTGTCATATAATGAGTCAAGAATGTCAATTTCTTTTATTGCCCTTCCTTTATTCCTTATTTGGTATAGCATCCATATGTTTTAGCAATTTTATAGGGAATTCAATAGAAAAACACTTATTCTGTAGTGTTATTTATTCAGAAAATGGTGAGAGAAAGCAATTTTCCATCCATAGCTTTGCTCTTCAATCTTGTAACAGACAAGGTTGGGTCAGACCAAAGCAAGGAGACAGAAACTCCAGCCTGGTCTCCACAAGGGTAGCAGGTGCTGGAACCATCATAACCGCTTCTCATTATCAAGGAGCTGGATCAGAAGTATAAAGGAAACTAGATACCAGGTAGTCTGATATAGGACGTGGGCCTCTGAAGAGATGGCTTAACCTGATGTTCCACAGCATTTGCTCTAATACAAAAGTATTTTGAATTGAGGTCTACATTGCTGCATCTTTTTAATTTTTTTCAAGATTTATTTATTTTTATTGGAAAGGCAGATCAGATTTACAGAGAGGAGAGACAGAGAGAAAGATCTTCCATCCAGTGGTTCACTCCCCAAGTGGCCACAACGGCCAGAGCTGAGCTGATCGAAAGCCAGGAGCCAGAAGCTTCTTCTGGATCTCCCACATGGGTGCAGGGTCCTAAGGCTTTGGGCCATCATCCTTTACTGCTTTTTCAGGCCACAAGCAGAGAATTGGATAGGAAATCGAGCAGCTGGGACACAAACTGGCACCCATATAGGGTACCTGTACTTGCATGGTGAAGATTTAAGCATTGAGCCATTGCGCTGGGCCTGCATTGCTTTATTTTTGAAGTTTGCTACAAATTCCAGGATCACAGCTGAATAATGATTCAATAGGCTATAAACCTCTTCCATTTCAGACTGTTTCTTTCATATGTTTGTATAGAGATGCTCTTTAAAGATGTTCAAACAATACTTACTGTGTTCTGTAGGAGGACATTGTGACTGTAGGTCAGCGACCATAGTCAGCGGGCACAGGATTACAGTTGATGGGACAATATTTGTATGATAAACAACTGAATGGATGTCTTGTGTGTGACTGATTGGATATCCTTTGCATGAGAACAACTGTATGGCTACCTTTTGTATATCTGATGAGATATCATTTGTATAAGAACAGTTGAGTGGGAAGTAATATACAAGGCAGAAGGACTTCCAAACTAAGGCTTAGAAACAGTTGATGGTTCTGTTGATGAACTAAGTATCTCTACCGTAATCCTGTATGACCCTCAGCATGTAAAGTCTGTTGCCCCTAATAAATTTTGGCTATTGATCATCAGTCAATAGTCCAAGCGTGTTATTATCGGCTCCGTGCACCAAGTCCATCACTGCAGGACAGCGACAGTGTGCCAAGAAGTTTTATATGATTCATCTTTATTCTCATTTAGTTCTCCCACATCCAAAAGGAAGGGTCTGTGTTCCCATTTTAGAGGAGAGAAAATCAAGGTTCAAACGCCTAAGCACTACACAGCCTCCTTGGAACCTGATGTCTAGTAAATACCCCAAAAACTAATTGGTGATAGAATGAATAAATTAGTCCATTACATTTGTAAATTACTTTGAATGTACACATGCCTTTTGCATACTGAATCTTATTTGATCCCTCTTTCGGACAATCAAACCATTTTTTTCTCCTTTTCTTCCAAATTTCAAGGACTTATTGCCCTTAGATACATAGAAATAGGTGCCTCAAAATGTTAATGACTTTGGATAGAGGAAGAGTATTTTCTAACTTGGTCTTCCTGATTGGTAGAGCTTTGCAAAGGGAGGAGGGAATAATTGGCAGGAGCAGGTCCAACTCTCAGTTGCTCAAATGTGCTACTATGTGATATTCCTTACTAAGACCATAAAGTCCAATGACAAGACAAAAGATGAAAGTCAGTTTTCACGTGCAAGTCATCTTTGATATCCTCTTACACTTGTCATAGATCATTTGTCTTAATTATTTCCTGGTGGATGATTATTATACCTAGACTAATCTTGGATGCAAATTGTAGAAATTAAACAAACGAACAAATGAAGTATTTAGTTAGAAGTTTTTTTTTTTTTTTTCTTCTTCTTCTCTTCTTCTTCTCCCTCTTCTGTGTCTCTTCTTGAACACAGGCAGCCAAAGATTCAGGCCCCTAGATTTCTCGTTGCAGAGTGTACTTTACCTTTTGGATGGGACTTTAAAGACTTTAAACAGCTTGATACTTACAGTTTGACACAGGAGCATGTAGCAAATTCCTGTTTCTACTTTTTGAACTGGGAGCTGGAGTAGAAGAGCCCCGTGCAGGAAGTCGCAGGTGGTGGGAAAGGGGAAACAAGGTCATTTTCAACCATGTACATTGAGGTTGTACCTTTAAAGTCGATTCTAAATTTAATTGAAAGCCAAGGGCAGAGAAGCCAAGATCGGAGCAATGTGGTGATTTATTCTGAAGCCTGTAAGAAGTCATGCAGCTGAATGTGGGATGAGCTGGGCCTTTAATAAAAATGGCACTGGGGAAGCCAGCGGGAAGAGGCACAAGAATGGAACTGGGTTAGATGAAGGATCTCCAGGACTGAAAGAAGCAGGGTCTGAGAGCAGTGTTTGCTCAAACTCTGCTGTTTTTACCATGATGGATGCACATAAGTAAGCCACATCAAAGGGCCAAAGGGCAAAAGCAGGATCAGACAGAAGCCACTAAGAGTCTTCAGACAGTGAATTTTGCATGAAATCATTAAGATGTCCAAATTACTAGAAGGCTATAGAAGGAATGGCAATGAAAACTTGTCTCATATTATTGCTAGCTGAAATTTAGCTGAAGACAAATGACACGTTCTTTTATTAAAGCACTACAGGACTTGCTGGCAAAGCTCCCACACATTTCTCTGGGTGGTATTCTCTACCGAACTATATTGGACCATTGCTACAGACATTCCATAACACATTCTCAGAATCAAATCTGTTGGCGAATGGTTTAGGAATGATCGTTCAAGGTTCTTTATTTCCTTCCTTCCTTCCTTCCTTCCTTCCTTCCTTCCTTCCTTCCTTCCTTCCTTCCTTCCTTCTTTCCTTCCTTCCTTATAAGAAGAAGAAACTTCTTACCAGAAGTTATATTAGAAAGAAATAAAAAATGCTCTTAAATGTGTAATTCCGGGCCAGGCAGCAGCCTAGTGGCTGCTTGTATCGGGATCCCATATGGTGCTGGTTCGTATCCCAGCTATTCCACTTCCCATCCAGCTCCCTGCTTGTGGCCTGGGAAAGCAGTGGAGGATGGCCCAAAGCCTTTGGACCCTGTACCTGTGTGGGAGACCAAGAAGAAGCTCTTGGCTCTTCGCTTTGGGTTGGTTCAGCTCTGGCTGTTGTGGCTTGGGGAATAAATCAGCAGATGAAAGATCTTTCTCTCTGTCTTTCCTCTCTGTAAATCTGACTTTCCAATAAAAATGAATAAAACTTAAAAAAAAAAGTACAGCTCCCTGGTTCTAGGATCACTGGCCTAAGATTGAGGCTGAGTATTTGACCAGTGTTGGAAGCTGTGTGCTCTGTCCCCACATGCAACTGTTTACAAGCCCTGTCCTTCAGATCAACTTTAAATCATATCCAATATTGCTTTATTATTGACTTAATTCAAACATATGGCATATTCAGTGTCAAAAATGCACATGTACGAAATGAAGAACATAAATGTCACTTAAAATCTTACTACCCAGAGATAACCACAATGAATGTTTCGGTCAATATCACTCTTTTTAAGGTAATATTCAATGGACTGAGAGCCAGGCACTACTTCCTCTTGAGGAATCATCGTCACATTCAGAATTCGCAAGGCTCATCTCTGTGACAATCTCTCTGTGTTTCTCTACCTTTCAGATGAGTAAGTTGATAAATCTTAAGAAAAGTACAGGAGCAATTGTTAACTTTCTGAAAGTCCTTTCTTTGCTACTCCTTTGTTTGCTTCCTGGTAGAAAGATTAGCACTGCCTCTGGGAAAAATAATGCTCAAGGGATCTGTTTGGATTCCATGCAACAAATAACCACCGACTTTTACTCAGAAACGAGTGACAGGTGATTTTATAGAAGTGTTTAAGACGCTGGCATGGTGGCTCAAGAGGGTTATTAGCCCCCATTAGTACCTACATCTCATCCGGGTCACAGTTAGTGCATTACTTCAGTCTTACTCCCTGTTTATGATCCTGGACACGAACGGAGGATGTCCCAAGTCCCTGAGACCCTACACTAGTGTGGGAGACCAGGAAGAAGTCCCTGGCTCCTGGCTTCAGATCGACACAGCTGTGACTGATTTGGGGGTGAGTCAGCAGATAGATCTCTCTCTTTATCTTTCTTTCACTCACTCTTCCCTATGTAAATCTGCCTTTTGAATAAAAATATACACATCTTGGAAAAAAGGTAAGTGTTTAAATATCTACTTGTACAGGTGTGAATGTGTATGTGTGTGTGTATTTTGGTGGCATATAGATAAATATTAGGTGGAAATAATAGAAACCTGTAAACATAATTGATAAGTCAGGGCAATGAAACTATGAGAAAGGCCTGGTGTGATAGCCTAGTGGCTAAAGTCCTTGCCTTGCATGCCCGGGATCCAATATGGGTGCCAGTTCGTATCCAGCTGCTCTACTTCCTTTCCAGCTCCCTGTTTGTGGCCTGGGAAAGCAGTTGAGGATGACCCAAAAGTTTGGGACTTTGTACCCGTGTGGGAGACCTTGGAGTACAAAACTCTAAGTAGGGAGCTGGATGAGATACAAATTGGTGTTCATATGAGATCCTGGTGTGTGTAAGGCGAGGACTTAAGCCACTAAGCTACCACGCTGCGCCCATGACTATACCTTTTAGATGCGAATGGCAGTTTTCAGTTTACTTGGTGCAAAATCCAACAAAACAAACTTTGTCACTAAAGTGGAATAGATTCCAAAGGAAAAAGGCTGAGGGTTGTTGTGACACAGCATGTTAGGTTGCTGTTTGGGATACCGGCATCAAAGTATTGGTTTTAGCCTTAGCTGCTCAGCTTCCAATTCAGCTTTCTACTAGTGCACATGGAAGGCAGTAGTTCATGACCCATGTGCTTGGGTTCCTGCCACCTGTGTGGAACACCCAGATAGAGCTCCTGGCTTCAGCCCAGCCCAACCTTGGTGGTTGCAACCATTAAGGAGTGAACCAGTGGATGTATTTTTCTATCTCTTTCTCTCTTTCTGTTAATCTACATCTCAAAGAAAATAAATAAATAAATCTTAGCAAAAAGGGTAATATTTAAGAAAAGATCTGTATTCCAGTCCCACTGTTTCTTGGTGCTCAGTTTTCCTGAGCTTTGATCTCCTGATCTAGAAATGGAATAACATTGCTTTTACATAATTTTCCAAATAATGTAAATTTTTAAGAGTTATTTATTTTTATTACAAAGTCAGATATACAGAGAGGAGGAGAGACAGAGAGGAAGATCTTCTATCCCATGATTCACTCCTCAAGTGAGCACAACGACTGGTGCTGTACCAGTCCGAAGCCAGGAGCCAGGAACCTCCTCTGGGTCTCCCACGCAGGTGCAGGGTCTCAAGGCTTTGGACTGTCCTTGACTGCTTTCCCAGGCCACAAGCAGGGAGCTGGATGGGAAGTGGGGCTGCCGGGATTAGAACTGGCACCCACAGGGGATCCTGGTGCTTTCAGGGTGAGGACTTGAGCTGCTAGGCCACCATGCCGGGTCCCAAATAATGTAAATTTTTAAATTTATTTTCATTTAACTAAAAGGCAGAGCAACTGAAACAGAGAAAGAGGGCAACATCTTCATGTGTTGGTTCACACCTGGAGATGCCCACATGTGGACCAGGTGAAATTCAGGAGGCAGAAATGCCTTAACCGTGTGGGTAACAGTGGCCCAAGCTCTTGGAGCATCATCCATTGGCTTCCAAAGAGCATCAGCAAGAAGCAGGATCAGAAGCAAAGCAGCTGGGACTCGATCCAATACTCCCACATGTAATACAGGTACTCCAAAAGATGGCCTAGTGTTCTACACCAGAACGCTTTCTCATGGATTTTTTTCTTGCAAAGATGTATACAGAGAAGGTCTGGGTGAGGTAAATAGGGGAAGTTAAACATTATTTTGAGATTTTACTTCTTTGTACTTTGCAATCATATTTGATCATCAGAACTGCTCTGATTATCTACAGAATTTCCAAATGTTCTGTGGGATTTTCCTCATTATAGAGTTGGTTCTATGATAGCTGAAGTTGCTTATTTTGCCTTTTTTTTGGGGGGGGGGGCTTCAGGGTGGAACTAGGGAAGTTTGATCATGGGCTTTGGAATCAAGTGTTAGATGTGTTTGGAAAGCTTTGGCCAAGTTAATGATGAGTCTTGGTTTCCAGTTCTGTAAAATGGGAATGGTAAGACCTGCATTCCTAAGAAATTAGAAATAATGCCTATAAAACACTAAGTGCAGATCTGTCCTCACGGTAAGTACTCGATCTATGGTGGCTGCTTTGTTTTTCAGTTTTAAAAGTCTCGTCTTTCTCTCTCTTCTCCTTCAGCTCCCCAGCTCATGTTACATAAAAACACAAGGACATACTGCTTTAGAAGCTCCTGTCACACTGTTCTCCAGTCCTTGAGAACATTTTCTAACTTAGTGCTCCAGGAGCAAGGCCAATACCATATTCTAAGGGATTCTGTTTGTTGATCAACCTATTCTGAAAAGGCACTTAACAACCAAGACAAACTTTAGCTCTACCAGTAAAGTGTGACTTTGCTGTAAAGTATCAGCTTGGAGATAAAGCTACAGAAAACCAAGGCCATCCCAGAAGAAATATGCATGTAGTCAAAAGATATGACAAAAGATTTCTCTCGGCACATTATGATTCTGGTTATCTTTTCAGAAACATGACTTAGGCACTAATTGTACCTAACCCAGAATGGCCCAGCTTTAGGGACACGAAACTGCATCATTTTTAGGTTCTTGAGGAATAATTTATGTGCTAGCTCTCCTGAGTCCCTGCTCATCGACTTTGTGTAAGCTGACAGGTCTGTTTGAAAGCCTGTTTTACAGGCAATGGAAATTATCCCACTGGCATACACATGGCATGGGTTGGGGGCAGACCAGGCTGAACCTGTTCACATCACCCGCTGGCGAATCCAAGCACCAGAACAGAGTGTGGGTCGAGCCAGGTTTGGTTGAGACACATACCAGTATACATTAAGGAATGCCAAGGTGAGATGAGCAGTACCAGATGTGGCTGCCGTGCCCAAACAGCACATGTGAAAACCAGGAGGAGGAGGCAAAGCCGACAGGGGACTGTGGGCTCCCCTGCTGGACAATTACTTCCATTGGAAAGCGTGAGTCGGGATGGGGGCAGACCAGACTAGGCAGGGCTATAACACTGGTGGGTCTCATGTGAGCTAGATAAGGGAAGGGCTACAGTGGGCTGACTGTTCGACTGGTGCAAGCAAAAATTAGAGTGGGTGAGGGTTGGTTGGGCTTAGCCGCAGCATTAGCTGGCAGAGGCTGGCACTCGGAGCTAATTCTGTCAAGTCAAATGCCATGACCACCTGGAGAGTGCATAATCTGGGAGTGAGTGTGGCCTAGGAGGGAAGTAGTGGGCATCTCCCTCGGGGTTACCACTCTCACTTGATAGCATGAAAACCAGGATAGGGGCAGTGTGGCTAGACAGAAAGGCACCTGCCAATAGGTGTGTGGGCTGGAGAGTAGGTTGGTTGGGTTGAACTAGGCTTCAATGCCCATTGACATGTGCGAGAGCTAAATGGGATGTGGGACAGACTGGACAAGCCTGCGGTACATACTGGCAAGCATGGGAACCAGGGTAGGGGGCAGAACTGGTGGGGGTTAGGGGGAGTCGCCCCAACTAGGCTGCAGCTGCAATTGGTTTGTGTGAGGACCGAGTATGAACTGGGTAGGATCGAGCTGGACTACAACACCCGTTGGTTCACGAGGAAGACAGGACTGGAAACAGAATGGACCCAGCAATCGCAACGACCAGCATGTGCATAAGCTGATTGGTGTGACGGACGGTGTTGGACTCTGTACTAGCAAACTCACACAAGAATCAGGTCTGGGATCATCTCAGATGAAGTTTCTTTGGAGATCCCTCCAACTGAACTGCTGATCTTAGAACCCCAACCATGAAGAGACTGTCAGCCAGTGGATTCTGAATAGGGTTCATTGCGATTGGAATTGCGAGATTGGCAGCAATCCAGAACTGATGAACTATCAAAACTGTTTGAGCAGGATCCTCGGAGTGCGCCTCCCATTGGGGATCTGGGATGGGTGGGAGGTTGGGTGGGGCTTTTCCCTTTGTTTCTCCCCTGACCCCAGATATAGGGAAAAATGATAATATCAGTGTGGAAACAATGGTATTACCCACTTTCACCCTGTAGCCCTTGACCCTTTGTACCCTTATCAACTAAGTAAGATTATTAAAAAATAATTAAAAAAAAAGAAAGAAAGTCTGTTTTAATATTCGCATGCTGGATGAAAGCTAAGTGTTGCATAGACACAAGATTTGGGAAAATGTAGCTGTGTTTGTTGCCAGTAGCAAGAGGATGAAGCCTCTGTCTTTAAGAAATGCTGAGCAGAGCATCAGGGGAAAAGTCCAAGAAAAGCATGAACGCAGAGCTTGGGAACTGGGAAGGTGGAGAAGGCGAAGCCCAAGTGAAGAAAACAAAATGAGCAGGGGCTGCAAACAGAAAGGTGGGTAGAAAGTCTCCAAAGGAAAGCAGATAGGGCAGAGCTGGTAGTGTTTCCACCAGAAGCCAGGGAGAGGAGGAAGCGGTAGTGAGGCATGCAGGAGCAGAAGTGTGAGACTCATACAGGACCTAGCCCTGTCTTTTTTTCTTAAAGATTTATTTTTTTATTTTTATTGGAAAGTCAGATATATAGAGAGGAGGAGAGGCAGAGAGGAAGAGCTTCCATCCATTGATTCACTCCCCAAGTGGTCGCAACGACTGGTGCTGCGCCAATCTGAAGCCAGGAGCCCTGAGTTTCTTCCGGGTCTCCCACACAGGTGCAGGGTCCCAAGCAGGGAGCTGGATGGGAAGTGAAGCTGCTGGGATTAGAATCGGTGCCCATATGGGATCCCAGAGTGTTCAAGGCGAGGACTTTAGTCACTAGGCTATTCTGCTGGGCCCCACTAGCCCTGTCTTAACACAACCCTGCCACTGTCATTTGGCAGAACTGAGTGGAGATAAGGCAGGAAGGTGGTGCTGCTCCCAATTATAAATGGTTTTGTATGTTCCGATGTCACTCATCTTGGTTTCTTAAGAAGAGACAAACAAGGTTGTGCTGTTATATCCCCCACCTGAGTCCCTCTTTCCTCACCTCCACTTTGCCGTGACCCAGGAAGCCCAGCTATTGTTAACAAAATCAATTCAGTTGTTCCAGTATGCTTCCAGCAGGGTTTGGCCCATGTAAGACACAGGGAAGCAAGCAAACAAAGAGGAAGAGGGAGATTGGGGTGTTGGTTCTCCTGCCTGAATATTATGGTGTCTGTCATGCATGTAACTGACATGTAACTGGCTCCCTGGACAGTGTTTCATCCCCTTTGCTTGAACCTGTCAATAGACAGGCAGTCTCCAAGCCTCATCCACACTAACAAGGTAGGGAGTCATTTTTTTGTTTAAAAACCATTCTTTTATGAATTCTACCCAAACAATCCAATTTGAGGAACCCTGCTAGGTGCCTTGGTGATGCATAACATAAATAAATAATAAAAGGAGTGTGATTGTTGGGGAGAAATAGGACCAAGAAGCCATGGCATCAAAACCAGAATACATAGATTTCTTGGACATTTGTTTTGTATAAAGAGCAGTGGTTTGTCCACTCCCCTGAGGCTGCTGCTCTGGAACCTGCTGGAGACGCGGCAGGACCTCTGGGAGTATCCTCAGCTTGGTCTCTGAGTGAGTCACTCAGGATACGACTGAAGGGCAGCACCGTGAAACTGTCCCCCTTCTCCAAGGGTGGCTTTACCTTCAGGAGAAGGACTTGCAATGGCATTCTCACATCAAGATTGTTCTGACTAGGATGTCTGTAGAGAATAGAGTCAAGGTAGAAGTGGCTTTCGGCAACTGTGGCTGACACTCATGAAGAACAACATCCTTTCCCATGCCTGGCTCTCTTTCCAAGGAGCCAGGAAATTTCTGTTTTCCAATTCTGCCTTTGCTTTACTCCAGGTGATGAGGAATGGGCCACTCTCTCTCTTCCTACCCTGTCAACCCTATGGTCAGAGAAGCCTGGAATGCAACCACATATTTTTTTATGGTTCATCCATATTCATACTTTTTATGGATGTGAATTTGGAGCTCTAACTTTAATTATGCAATGGAAACAGATGTTTTCTATTGCAAGAATTTTAGAGAACAGCTAGAAGGAGGGAGGGATGGGACGAGGATGTGAGCAGAGGGAACACTAAGTTAAGTAACTTCCACTGCTCAGTAAGCGCAGTGGGGGGCAGGTCATTTCTCTGACCTGGGGGGCATGCTGGTAGCATTTCAGCCAAAACCCACCTAGAATTGAAACTGGGTGTGTGGCCTGTACTGGGCTCTGTGGAACAGAGAGGGGGTGGTGTGGGAAGTGCAGGGTCAGTACTCGAATATGTAAGAGGAACAAGGAAGTAGTATGGGATTTAGAAGACAATGAGATGAGATCATGTTGTGGAGACGATATTTGAATTAAGCCCCCTTTTAAAGATTTATTTGATTTTTATTTGAAAGACAGAGTTATAGAGAGGGAGAAATTTTCTTTCTGCTGGTTTCAAATGGCCACGATGGCTGGAGCTGGGCTGGTCTGAAGCCAGGAGCCAGGAGCCAGGAGATTTTTCTTGAAAAATCTCTTATATAAATACAGCGGTCCAAGTACTTGGGTCATCCTCTTTTGCTTTACTCAGGTCCATTAGCAGGGACATGGATTGGAAATGGAGAAGCCAGGACACAAACTGACACCCAGGTGGGATGACAGTATGGCAAGTTCAAGCTTCTTCTACTATGCCATGGCGCTGGCATCACTTCCCAGGTGCCTGCAATGGCCAGAGCTGAGCTGATCCAAAGCCAGAAGTCAGGAGCTTCTTGCAGGGTTCCAAGACTTTGGGCCATCCTCCACTGCTTTCCCAGGCCACAAGCAGGGAGCTGGATGGGAACCAGGGCTGCCGGGATTAGAATCGGCATTCATATGGGACCTCAACTACTAGGCTATCGCACTGGGTCCCACTACATTAAATTGTATTAGAATTCACTATTCCTCATCATTGAAGAAACCATCTAATATTTTCCATGATATGGTAAGGTAGGTATCATTTGAAAAGTCAGTGAACTTGGTTTTTGTTCTTGTATAAGATAAATAATACAAATTCTGAAAGAAAGCAAATCTTAAAAAAAAAAAGAATATAAATCAAAGACCCATCACATTCAATATAATAGAATGAGAAACACTTTGAAGTAGAAAGAAGACATTTTCATTGGGCTCTGGTAGATGTTCCATGTGCATAGCATGAAGTAGAAGGAGCAGTGGACTCTGTGGTCACACGGTAAAGTTACCACTTGTGACCCTCACATTCTATACCATTGTGCTAGTTTGAGTTCCAGCTGCTCTGTTTCTGATCCGGCTTCTGACTAATACATCCTGGGATGTTGCCTCATATGCCTGGGCCCCACCACTCGTGTCTAAGACCAACGTGGATTGTCTGGGCTTTTGGTTTCAGCTTGGCCCAGAGCTGGCTGTATGGTCATGTGTGTGGAATGAACCAGCAGATGAAAGATATCTTTCTTTCAACAACTTTGTTTTTTCCTTTTAAAGTACAATAAAGAACAGGTGTTTGGCACAGTAGCTAGAATGTTCAAGCCCTTGCATGGAAGTGCTTGGCTAGAAACTGGCTCTTCTATTTCTGATCTGTCTTCCTGCCAATATGCACCTTAGGAGGCAGCAGTGATGGCTTAAGTGGGATACCTCAATTGCATTTCAGGCTTCTGTCTTTGGCCTGACCCGAACTAGCCCTGGCTATTATGTTATTTGAGAAATGAACAAGAGGCTGGAAGATCTTCCATTTCCTGTGTATGTCTCTGTCTTTCAACTAAAATTGGAAAAGAAAAAAAAGGAATAGAAGCAGAATGACACCAGCATTTTCGGCAGGACGTATGTCTTCACTTTTGTGAAAGCCATGTGAGAGGAGTAGAGGAGGCATCTCTCACATCTCTCACTCTGACTGCAGAGTCCTCACTCTTAACCCTGAGTCAAGGCTCCAGGGAGGGCTTAGTGAACCTCTAAGGAGTTCCGCCCCAGGATCCTTTATGTCTACATGGTGATTTTGAACGTGCGATTTTTCTTAGTTTTTGAGCCTGAGTTTCTGTGTCTGTGACTGAGCTAGCGCCAGATTGCATCCTTTTCATTTTACTGAGCTAACAAGAAAAGATCGCTCATAGACCTGGTACAAAGCAAGCTTGCTAGCCAACATATCCATCATCTCAGACACTTTGTATTTATTTGTGGTTAAAAAAAAAAAACTTTTAAAATCTTTTCTATGGGCCATTTTGAAATATGCAATGCATTATTATTAAGTAGAGTCATTGTGCTGAGCAATAGAATTTATTACTCCTGTCTAACTGAAACTTTTTCCTACTGATCGATGTCTCCTTTCCCCTCAACTGCTTCAACCCCCCTGGCTTTAGTAACCACCACCCGCCTTTTTATGTCTGTGAGTTCCACTATTTTAGATTGCACATGTAAATGACATGATGTGGTATTTGCCTCTGTGTGTGTGTTAACATGGCAACATCCATCTTGTCACTTCGTACCCCATAAATATACACCATTATTACTTGTCAATTAAGAAAAAAATAAAAGAAAGAGGCATGACAGTACCATGTCACCACCAAAAGTAGCTTAGTTGGTTGCGATAAACGTATTCACAGGTGTTGAGGAGCACTCAGCATCCAGTAGCCTGGACGAGAACCTGTGAGAGTACATGTTCCTGGAAAGCTGGGATTTGATCTTAGAGGAGCATCGGTTGTCTGAATAATTGGGTGTTAATCTGATTTACAATGGGGTTTTGATTGGATTAGCATTTAGATTTATTTTGGCTTTAAAAAATTTATTTAGATTTGCCTGAGTTCTATGCATACAAGTAGGTAATATGTAACTTAGACATTATTATAATAAGAAGAGACTAAGACAATACTGGATCTTGTGCCAAACCGGAAAAACATTGATTTATGCTCTTTCCTCGAACAACAGAGCCGTGGGATAGTTAGAACTCTGCTTCCAGGGCTGAAAAACTCGGTCTACAAAGGCCATATGAGAGGACTGGAGTCTCAGCCACTTGAGATGAAAGCTGACATTTGTTGTTCAGTGTGGGCAAAGGGCCTTTCACAGGAAACCTCATTGAATCTTCACAATTGCCATTGTCCCAGTTTAACAGGTGAACACAAAATAAACTCAGAGAGGTTAAACAACTTGTAAAAGGTCAGATTGAGATTAATGCTATGGTGTGATTTCAATTCAAGTAAGTAAATCCCTAAAAGCCAGACTCCCTCTCCCACTCCTTCTAAAAGAAACTTTTAGTTTTTTACTGGTATCAAATGTACATGTTGGGGCCCGGCACGATAGCGTAGTGGTGAAGGTTCTCACCTTGAACATGCCAGGATCCCATATGGGCGCTGATTCTAATCCCGATTCAAAGAATGATGGTTTGGGGCAGGTACTTAATGCTGTGGTTAAGATGCCGCTTAGGACTCTTACCATTTCATAAGCAAGTGTCTCCTTTAAATCTTGGCTCTATTTACAATTCCAGCTTCCAACTGGTCTGCCCTGGAAGATAGCAGGTGCTGGATCAAGCGCTTGGTCAAGTGCACTCACTTAGGAAACTCAGATTTAATTCTGGGCTCTCACATTTGCCTGGTGCACTCATGGATATTGCAAGAATTTGGAAGGTGATCAGTTCATAGCAGATCTCTGTTTGCCGTGGTCTCTGTCTCTTTGTCTTTCAAATAAAGAAAGTAATACATAATTTAAAAGAAAACCTATTTTCCAAAAATCTATAGGGAAAAGCAATGATTGTCTGCCTCCTCGTCTCCACATCTGTTCTCCCTAGAGGCAAACATTCGCATAGATCAGTGTCGCATTTTATGGTTGTCCCCATGTATCGTGTAATATGCCTATGTTGCATTCATATTTTCTAAGTTTCAGGTACAAGTAATAACTTCCTTTTATAGAAGAGATTTAGCTGTCTTTCTATCCTTGCAACACCTTCCTCAACTCTCTTTGCCAATATAATTCTGCTGTAAATTTTAAAATGTTATGTATTTTTTGTTTTGGGGAGAGACAGAGACAGACACTGGTCACTCTCCAGGGCATGAGCAGGGACTGGCTCAGGCTGGAGCAAGAAGCCCTGGAGTTCATTCTGGGTCTTCTCTGTGGGTACCAGGGGCACAATTTTTTTTAAAGCCATCCGTTTGCTGACTCTCAGACTTCTTTTAACAGGAAGCTGTACTCAGAAGCAGGGCTGGGACTTGAACCTAGTAACTCTGATGTGCCCCAACAACCATCTTAACCACTACACCAAATGCTCACACGGTTATAATTTTTGTTTGATCCGCCCTGGGGTTTACATTATAGCTATTCTGCACAGATGAGCTTGTATACATTGTGATGTTGTCTTTTGTTTTCTAGGCAGTTTTGATTTGCCCTTATATGTATCTTGCTTTTTCCATTTGCTCTTTTTTAAATGTGTTTTGTTTTGTTTAAATTTTACTTTAACTTTTTTTAAAAAATTCATTTTTATTTGAAAGGCAGATTTTACACAGAGGAGAAAGAGAGAGAGTTTCTATCCACTGGCCCAGTTCTAACGATTGTAGCCATTTTAGGAGTGAATCAGCAATTGAAACATCTCTGTCTCTCCCTCTTTCTGTCACTCTACTTTCAAATAAATTGATTTTTTAAAGATTTGTTTATATTAGATGGTAAGATTTACAGAGAGGAGAGACAGAGAAAGATCTTCCATCTGCTGGTCTGCTCCCCAAGTGGCAGCATCAATGAGAGCTGAGCTGATCCGAAGCCAGGAGCTTCTTCCAGGTCTCCTGCATGGGTGCAAGGTCCCAAGGCTTTGGGCCGTCCTCCACTGCTTTCCCAGGCCACAAGCAGTGAGCTGGATGGGAAATGGGGCAGCTTGGATTAGAATCAGTGCCCATATGGGATCCTGGTGAGGACTTTAGCCTCTAGGCTATCACGCCTGACCCCAAATAAATTAGTTTTTTTAAAATCTTTTTTTGAAAAGAAAAAACTGGTTAGGTACTGGAGCAAAGGTTCAACAGGCTAATCCTACTGCTTTCTGATTGAATCATTCAATGACTCGTAGATCATGCGGTGGCATCATTTTCTTCAAGAAGGTTCTTGATTTTCATTTCTTCAGCTACACATTAGTCATTTAATAGCATGTTATTTCACTTTACGGTGTTGTTAATTTCTTTTTGCTCCCTGATGTTGATTTTGTTTTGTGGCTCTTCGTTTAAGGGGATGTATAGTAACTGTGTAATGGAGACTGTCATAGCTAGTAACATGTCATTTAATTTCATGGCACTGTCAATTTCTATTTTTCTTTCTATTGTTGATTTTGTATTATGACTTTTCATTTAAGGGGATGTATGGTAGCTGTGAAATGGAGACTAACATCCAGATGTGAGGATGTAGTGTGGTATGCATTTCTGCTTCCAGACAAAGATGGACTTACAATGAAACTGTTTACTGTATCTTGACAATAGGATTCTGGACTCTCTGCCATTGTCCATGCCCGCAATGATGGACATATGACTAAGTATGAAGAACTATATGTTCGTAATGATATAGAGGAACTAGATGGGGGGAGGGAATTTGGGAGGAGATAAGGGAATATGGAGCTGTATCATAAAATGATAGCAATAATAATAAAATGTAAAAAAAAAAATCCTACTGCTTGCAGAAGGAACCTCTTGCGTTTCCGTCTAACTTACAGTGTTGCTATTTAAAAAAACCTGAAAGTCTTTTGTTATGATCATTTGTTGAATTTTCTTTTTTAAAAAAAGATTTATTGTTATCTGAAAGTTACAGATAAAGAAGGAGACACACACAGAAAGAGATTTTCCAATTGCTAGTTCACACGCCGAATGTCCACAACTGCTCAAGCTGAGCTGCTCTGAAGTGAGGAAACAGGAACCTCTTCTAGGTCTTCTCTGTGATTGCAAGGGCCCAAGACATGGATCATCTTTGGCTGCTTTTCCAGGCACATTAGCAGGAAGCTGGATCAGAAGTGGAGCAACCAGGACTGAAATAGGTACCCTCGTAAAATGCTGGCACATCAGTTAGAGGCTTATTTTACTATACCATGGCACCAACCCTTGTTTTTTCATCTTTCAAATGACTCAGTGACTTAATATTTATGTATCTCCCCAGCTGTAGGCAACTGCCTAGGTTGCCTCACACTCCTGGGAGAAAAGCAGCCAGTAGGTTCCAGGTTATCTGGACCTGGTTATTGCCAAATTTGTGTTAGCTATACCAGCATGCCAGCATAGTTACTTATCCATTTGTTTTGTTTTTTAAAGATATGTGGGGAAGGTAGAGAATGCTGAGCCAAGACACACCACAGTAACCTCCAGGTTTGGAAGGGTCTGCAAATTGTCCTAGGGATGTACTGGATTTGGAACAGTTGAGGACATGATTGACAGGGGAAGTATGACTTCTGGGTCTCCCACAGACCAGGCCACTGCACTCACAAGTAGGTGAAGAAGCTGACATGGAGTGGTGTAGAGGGGAGAAACCAGAGGGCATGTCGGTCAGGTCAAGGCATCCACCCACATGGGAGACCTGGGCTGGGGGGTGCCTGACTAGGCTAGGCTGCAGTACCTGCCTGTGAGTATTGGAACCAGGGGGAAGTCATGTTTGGCTGGCTGGACCGCAGCACCTATCAGAATGCGGGAGAACTGGATCTGGGGGAAGATTCTATAAGGGACTTGTGGGCTTGCCTTTGTAGGACTGCAGCACCTGCTGGTTTACCCAGAGAGCTGGGGTGGTGAGGGCTGAGCCAGGCTATACCCCAGAACTCATCTGACAGGAACCCATCTGACGCCAGTGGGACCTGAGGCTGGAAGGAGACCAGACTGGGCCAGGCTGTACAATTTGCTGACAAGAGACAAGACTGAGGGCAGAATTTGCCAAGCAGAACTGCTACCTATGCTGGCATACATGAGATCCAGAGTTGGGAACAGGTCTGATAGGGGAACTTGGAGACCTCCTGCACTAGGCTGCATCTCTCACTTCAGGGCATTAGAGTCCAGGCTGAAGGCAGACCAGGCCAGGCAAGTCTGAATCACTAGTCAGCATTTGTGTGGACCAGGTCTGAGGATGGGTCAGCTGGGGCTAGGCCTCAGCACCCATTGACACACAGGAGAACCAGGACAGGACGAGAGCCAGGCCCAACTGGGCTAGGCTGCGACACCCATCAGCAAGAGCTGAGACTGTGGGTGGGCTATACCAAGCTAGGTTGAAGCACTTGGCATTATGCACAAAACCTGGGGCTGGGTATATGTCTGGTAGAGGAACTCTGGAGATTCACCTGCTGGGCTGCAGTTCACACTGGTGAATGCAAGAGCCAGAATTGTGGATAGAACAGGCTGGGCAAAGCTGGAAACAGCTGTTGGCATGCATGTGAACTGGGTATATTGGTAGGCCCAATTAAGCTAGGTTCCAGTATCTACTGCTGTTTGCAAGAGCCAGAATTAGTTTGGGACAGGCTGGGCTAAGCTGCAGCACCCAGTGGTTCACATGAGAGCTGAGTCTGGGAGTAGGCCAGGCTGGGCTACGCTATAGCACCCATCAGTGAAAGCCAGAATGAGTGTGGGGCAATTGGGCTAGGCCACAGTACCCATAGGTGAGTGCCAGGACTGGGGGCAGCCATCTCAGTCTGAGTAGCAGCACCCACCAGCAAATGTAAGATCCATTGCTAGGACCAGGCCTGGTAAGGAAACTTGAGGAACTGCTCTGCTAGGCCAGCTCCCACTGGTGAGCATGAGAGCTGGGAGCAGGATAGACGAGGGTAGGCAGCAGCACTTGTTGGCATGTGTGTGAAGCAGGTCCGAGGGCAGGCCAAGCAGGGTCAGTCCTCAGCACACACTGACGTGAGAGATAGGACAGGGTGCAGGCCAGGTTGAATTGAGTTGCAACACACTGCCAGTTCACATGAGGGGTGGGAATACATCAGGTTGGGCTACGCTGGTGCACCCACTGGTGAGAGCTGGCATTGGGGGCAGGCCAGGCTGAACACATTTGTAGCACCTGTTGCTGAGTGCTGAGACTAGGGGAGAGTCATCTCAAGACTGGGTTACAGCACTTGCTGGCACCTGCAAAACCTGGGGCTAAGAATGGGTCTGGCAGGGGAATCCTTTATTGGGCTGCAGGTTCCCCTGTTGAGTGTGAGAGGCTGAGACTGGGGGTGGATAGGTCTAATAGAAGACCAGGCTGCACTAGTCTGCAGGATCCACTGGCATGCAAGAGAGCCAGAATGGCTTTGGGCCGCTGGACTACGTTGCAGCACCAGCTGGCAAATGCCAGGACTGGGCACAAGTCATTTTAGGCTGGACCAGGGGAAAATTGTGAGCTCTCCTCTGTTAGGCTATACTTATTGCTGGTGAGCACAGAGCCAGGGCTGGGAGTGGGCTAGGTTGGACAAGGAAATGGCACCTGCTGGCATCCCTGAGGGCCAGGTCTGGGGACAGGTCAGGCTGAGCTGAGCTGTCTCAACCACAGGTGAGCATGAGAGGCAGACAGGCTGTAGACAGGGCTGGCTAGGCTGCAGCAGAGGCTGCTATATGAAAAAAACAGTGATGAGGGTGTGCCTGGTGAAGAGTGTTTGGGTTCAGCCCGACTAGGTCATGGTACCCACAGGTATTCCTGAGGACCAGATTTGTGGCAAGCTAGCTGGACTGGACCACAGCATTCATCAGTTTGCCTGAGATACAGGATTGGAGATTAACTGACTAGGCAGCTGCACCCACTGGTATGTTCATTGGCTAGTGCAGGTGACAGACCTAACTTACACTGCACTGGTTGGCGTGTATAAATAAGAGTCAAGTCTGAGGTCTTCCCAGGTGAGGTTTCTTGGGAGATTCCCAGAACAGATGGCTGGTCGCAAGCCCCAACCACAGGAAAAATCACAAGAAATAGGGTCTGACCTTGGAGTGCCTGTACTGGAACTGTGACTCCTTAGTTCCTGATGCCTCCACAGTGACAGCATGTCCAGAGACATACAGGGGAGATGGCCAGATCATCTAAGCCAGCAGAGGCCATCAACTGCCTCATCAGATGATGGATAGCGGAACAGGTTGGACAATTCTCCTGGCCAAACTAGCAGCATGTTCTTGGCTCTGTGGATGCACTAAGGTGGATTTGTCAACCAATAGGCCCTGGAAAGATTTTCTCACTCCTGGAGCAACGAAATCAACCATATCTCAGATTTTTCAAAATCATTCAAGCAACACCCCTGGAACACTCTTTCCCATCCTGTGGTCTCTAAGGTTCCATCAAATGACGGTCCCGCATCCCTGTGTGCTGATGTAGTTTGAGAGCAAGGAGCAGACCTCTCTGTCTCTTCTGTGGATACAGCAGAGAAACATAAAAAATCTGAAACATTAGTCCTACCCACCTTCCTCCATACCTGAGCCTCTCCACCCTAGTCAGAGGCCCACACAGGTGTACGTCCATCTCAAACTACATAAACAATGTTAAACAGAAAAAAAAATTAAAGAAAGAAAATATTTATTTACTTATTTATTTTTCCTTGAAAGAGAAAAAGAGACGATGAGACAGTGGTCTTCCACCTGCTGGTGAACTCCCTACATGCCCACAACAGGCAAGCCCAGGGCAGGCCAAAACCGGGATCTTGTAATGTGTGCCAGTCTCTCACGTGGGTGGTGCAGAGGCCCAAGTGCCTGATGCCTCATCTTCTGTTTTCCAGGTTGTGATTAACAGGAAGCTGGAATGGGAAGCAGAGCCAAGACTCATCCAGGCCCTCTTATGTGTGACATGGGTGTCACAAGCAGTGTCTAAGCACTATGGCAAACCCATGCATCTCTTTCTTTTCTTGCTCTAGAATGTTGTGAGATCTTTTAGTGAAACTGTATTTTTATATGATATGCCCTAATGTATATTTGGATAACCACATAAACCAAGGCTAAGCCAACCCAAAACCCAGACCCCTGAACTCCAACCAGGTCCCCACATGGTTGTAGGAGCTCAGATACTTGAGACACCTTTTGTTGCTTTCCAAGCCACAGGAGCAGAGAGCTGGACTAGAAGAGGAGCAGCCAGGACTGGAATCAGCACTCCAGTATGGGATGCTAGGTCACAAGCAAATATTTAGTGTTTTGTGTCACAGCGCCGAGTCCTTTATTATTGTTTTTTAAATATAAATTTTATTTCAGCATAGTTTTAAATGTACAAAGAAAAAATTGTGAAGGCAGAGTTCCCATATATCCTTCACCTATCTTCCCTCATTGTTGACATTTTATATCACACAGTCTGTTATAATGAATGAATCATACAGCTTCCCCTCACTTTTTTTTAATCCAAAACTCCTCCATCCCATCTATCCCTCCTAACATGTACAATAACCATTCTGTGTTTGTTTGTTTAGATCTGTTTCTTTTTATTGAAAAGACAGATTTGCAGAGAGAAAGAGAGACAGAAAGATCTTCCATCTGCTATTTCACTTCTCAAATGGTCACAACAGCTGGAGCTGAGTTGATGCGAAGTCAGGACCCAGGAGGCTTTTCTGGGTTTCCCAAGTGCAGTATCCCAAAGCTTTGGGCCATCTTCTACTGCTTTTCCAGGCCACAAGCAGGGTAGAAAGTAGAGCAGCCAGCACACAAACTGGTATCCATATGGGGTTCTGGCACTTGCAGGGGCAGGCTTAGCTAACTGAGCCACTGTACCAGGCCCCATTCTGTGTTCGTATGGAGGTTTGTCAGAGGCTTTTCTTAATCATGCCTCCATCTTGGATGTGTGGTGAGGACCAAGAGGTTAGGGCTTATAGCCTGAAGTTCACTGCAGCTAGAGAATCCTTAGAGTTAGCTTCTTAAGGTTTTTCACCTTATTGGTTGTCAGAGAAGAGGCTTCCATTTTTGTGTTAGCAATTGAAGGCATGGCATTTCCAAACTGTGGGTTAGAGAAGGCTGGTAAGTGAGGGTGTTCAGCCTTGGGAGCCTCAGCCTCCTCCCTCAGTCCCTTTTAGGACTTCAGTGTTCGGGTGCCCCATTTCCCGAGCCCAGGTACTCTGCATCACTTTTTCCAGGGACTAACCTGTCAGTCTTGGGGCAGGTGTTTGGCATGATGATTAAGACTCTGCTTAGGACATCTGTATCCCACGTGGTAGTGCCTGAGTCCTGGCTCTGCTGCTGACGCTAGCTTCCCACAGATGTGTCCCCTGGGAGGTACCAGTTGATTCTTGAGTGTCTGCCACCCAAATAGCAGATCAAGACTGGGAGTTGCAGCCTGGCTTTGGCTTTGCCCATCTCTGGTTATCGGAGGCTGTTTGGGGTGAAATAATAGATAATCTTTTTTTTTGCTCTTTTTAAAGATTCATTTGTTTGTTTTGAAAGTCAGAGTTACAAAGAGAGCAGGAAAGGCTGAGAGAAATCTTTCATCTACTGGTTCATTTCCCAAAAGTTAGGAGCTGAGAATTTCATGTGTGTTTCCCACATGAAGGGAGGCCGTTAGCAGGGAGCTGGATGGAAGTGAAGCAGCCGGACCTGAGCCGGTGCCCGTATGGGACGACAACCTTGCACACAGTGACATGGTGGGTCCAAGATGCCTCTGTCAGTCTCTTTCCTCTCTTCCTCTACATTACAAATAATATAAATAAAGAAAAATTATCTTGATTGTTATGAAGGCAAAAAAAAAAAATTTAACATCTGAAGTCTTTTACTGGATGGGGCGCAGGACCAGAGACAGGAAACTGGGTATCCCCTAGGAGCAAAAAAAAAAAGCTTTTTGTTTTGAATTTTGTTTAAAATTTACACTTGACACATATGTTTCTTATTAGAAGATAACTGCTTATTAAAATAGAAAATGTATGAAGTGGACCAATACAAAAGAGAGGAAAATAATAACCACTAATAATCTTAATTAGAAAGAGGATTAATTGGAAAGAATTAGAGAGAATCCCTGTTAAACATGTGGTACATTTCCTCCCAATCTTTCCTCGCTGTGTGTATTTACATATGTGTGTGTACATTGTGATGAGACAATGCACATCGTTCTTAATTGTTTTCTACTTACCAATGTATTACAGAAAATTTTTCCCATGGTGACTTTTAATATTTGAATCAACTTTCAGTTGACCAATGCCTCGTGGTAGCCTAACAAACCTACCTGAGTCAGTGATTCAGTTCCTGAATTCTAATGTCAAATTTTACCTTTGTCTCCACCTACACATATTTTTTTAAGAATGTATTTTTTGTTTATATGTATTTTAAATAAAATTGTATTTATTTGTTTGCAAAGTGAAGTGACACAGGGCGAGGAGAAACAGACAGTGATCTTTGGGCTACTGGTTCACTCCCCTCCATGCCTGCAACAGCAGGACTACATCTCACTGAGGAGTCAGGACTTCCACTGGGACCTTCTAAGTGGGTGGCAGGAACCCAAGTACTTGGGCCATCATACATTCCCTCCCAGGCACATGGGCAAGAAACTGAATTAGAGTTGAGGCAGGACGCACACTGTAAAACGGGATGCAGGTGTCCCAAACCACTGCTTACCCCATTGCACACAATGCCTGTCTCCTTACTCTTAGAGAAAGGGAAATGCTCAGTGAGAAGAAAGAAAATTATCCTAAGTCCACCCAAGGTGTGAGAAAACACCTCTGACTGCATTTGCAATCATTCCTTTTTGCTAGCAAATAAAGTTAAAAGTGTCAAGAGCTCACGGAGAAGGAGAGAGAGAGAGAGAGAGACGCATACACACATACACACACAAACACACAGATAAAGGATTGATTTGTTATCAAATGGTGATAGGATGGAACCTTCTTAACAGAATTCCATTGTTCTGCAGAAATAATGTCAGCAGGTCATATGCTGCTTACCTTGGGTGTGAGCCAAAGAAGGTTAACAAACGCGAGGTGTAAAGCACATACATTTCCTGCTACGGGGCAGTACAAATTTCAACTCCTTCTTTCTTCTCTTTTCCCTCTTTTTCCTTTTTTCCTTCTACTTGTTCTGCTTGGAGAATTTCTTTCCCCACCTTCACCTTCCCCGTCAAAAAAGCCCCAAACACCTGTCTAGTTAATGTGTGACTGAAGAACTCAACGAGTAAAAACTTTCTAGGTTAATCGTTCTTCTCTGTGTTAGTGGAATGAAACTTGGCCACCCATTTCAGGGATTTGGTCAAATGTGTACTCACAGCAGGGCTATGAGGACCTTCCCTATCTCATGCTTCGCTTGATTTTTTTCTAATAAGTTATTTATTCTTTTTTTTTTTTTTTGGTAAAGGCTTATTTTTATTTAAAAAGGCTGAATCACGGAGAAAGGAAAGAGACAGGGAGAGAATCTTTCATCTACTGGTTTGCTCCCCAAAAGGCCACAAAGGCTGGATCTGGGCCAATCCAAAACCAGGACTTAGGAGCTTCCTCTGGGTCTCCCATTGTGGTTGCTGGGCCCAAAAATTGTGCCAGTGCTTTCTCAGGCCATTAACAGGAAGCTTGATTGGAACTGGAAAAGCCCAGACTCAAACCAGCACCCAGATGGGATGCTGGAGCCTCAGGTAGAGCATTAACCTGTTATGCCAAGGTGCTGGACACAAGCTATTTATTCTTTTTTAAAGATTTCTATTATTATTATTATTTTACTTGAATGGCAGAGCTATCAAGAGAAGGAGAGCAGAGAAAGAAGGTCTTCCATCTGCTGGTTCATTCCCCAAATAGCCACAATAGCCAGATCTGAGATAATCCTAAACCAGGAGCCAGGAGCATCTTCTGGCTACATCATTTCTTACCTTCTTTATCTTGGAATGAGTCTCAAGTTTTAATCCCAGCTCATCCTTCCCACTTGTGTGAATGGAATTAGCCAGTTTTCATAATTCTGTTGGATCTAAGTTTTTTTTTTTCCTGTAGAAAATGGGGATTGCTATCTGTACCTGAAAATAGAATAAGAGACAAAAAGCGATTCGACTCTGGTACATTTTGGTCTTTCTCCTGAAGTCCAATACTCTTCCTACTTACCTATCAAATACCCTTTGTAAAATCTGCTCTACCAATTTCATAAAGTGCTCAGGAACCAAGAGTGTTTATCGCAAGTGTATAAAGCAATGTTCTGATTATTCTTCAGGATCCAGCCTGCCTGAACCTTGCCTCCTCATCCATGCCTTTCTCCTGTGCTGGACAGAGTGGGCAGTGACTGTCCCTCCTAACTTCTCCCTTATAGTTTTGAAATTGCCTTTTGCCTTTTGGATCTCTTTAAGTTTACATCTAACTTCCTGATGAGCACCTCCAAGATGACAGGGATGTCTGCTTTTCGACTTCTGTCAATGCCACAATTATCTTGGGATATCTCCATTGGATGAGGAATATTTTTCATGCATAGTCACTTATAAGTCACTAGGTCAGAATCATGAGAGGTTAAGCTGGTTGCCTAACTTTCTGTACCTCTCTTTCCTCATCTATAATATAAGGTTCACAATAGAAACAATTGTACAGTAAGTAACACATCACTCAGTCATTAATTTATTCATGAACTCATTCATTCCTCTATCAATTATTGGGCTCC
The DNA here is from genome assembly GCF_030435755.1 of Ochotona princeps. NCBI lineage: Eukaryota > Metazoa > Chordata > Mammalia > Lagomorpha > Ochotonidae > Ochotona > Ochotona princeps. The sequence goes on along the minus strand of NC_080834.1, from coordinate 104,591,640 downwards.
AACAATGTTCCAAGCATTTAAAAAATAATTTTAAAAATTTGTTATTTGGAAGGCAGAATGGCGGAGAGGAGGGACAGAGAGATTTTCCATTTGCTGTTTCACTCTGTAGATGGCCACAATCGCCAGTTCTGGGTTAGGCCAAAGTCTCGAGCCAAAAGCTTAATCCAGATCCACCACGTGGATAGTGGGGGCTCAAGCACTTGGGACATCTTCTAATGCTTTTCCTGATCCGTCAACAAGGACCTGTGTTGGAAGTGGAGTAGCTTTGACAAGAACCAGTGCCTATATGCGATGCCAGCATTTCAGTTGGTAGTTTTACATGCTGAACCATAATTCTGGTTACCCAAACACTTTTTAAAAATGGTATGTTTATTTGATAGACAAATAGATAGATGAGCTCTTATCTGCTGGTTCACCTCCCAAATGTCTTCTGTGACCAGGAACAGGCAATTCAATACAGGTCTCCCAATAGAGTGACAAAAACCTCAACCACTTAATTACTTGTTTGAGAGGGCCTGCATTAGCAGAGTCCAGAGCCAGAGGTAAGTATTGAGCCCAGGCACTCTGCAAGGCAACACAGATGTCTTAACCACTAAGCTAAACAGTTGTTCTTGTGAGTGTTTGTGGTCTGGATGGAACCAATTCTGCTAAGCCAATGTCTCCCTAGTGCAAACAAGACCTGGGCCATGATAGATAGCAAATAAATGTTAATTGAATGAATACAACAAAATGTAACTTCTTTTTTTTTTCAGATTAAGTTTAGCAGAACCAAGTTCCGTGTTAACCCAAAATAAATCTGTTGAAGGGATTCATAAAGTGGTCCCCTTGGAAGCTGTCAGTGCAATGAACTTGGCCTTGTCTTCTTGTTTTCTGTGGTCACAGGCCCACTACCTTCATCTGTCTAGATGTCAAGAAGGTGGAGCCACAAGCACTTTGCTCCCTTTCCTGTCGTTGTTCTGTCAGTTTCCCGGACTTGCATCACACACCCATGCCCCTGGCTACTGGGCCTGTTCCCCATTCCTGGCCTTGGTTGGTTCAGCCACTGTCTTACTCTTGAATTTGGGCTTCTTCCTTCTTGTTCAAATAATTCCAGTGCTAACTGCAGCACAATTTTCCCAGCTCCAAAGGGGAAAAAGAAGTGAGTAGGAAGAACAGTCAAGAAGAAACATGAACTAGAGTGCCTGGTGGTGGCTGAATAAGAAAGGACGAGGAGAAGCATTAGTAGGGAGGCAGTGGGGGAAGATTAAGCTTTTACTGGTTCCAGGGAAAAGTTAAAAAAATAAAAAGCAAACAAACAAAAACACCGGGATCCAGGGCTCATCATAAAATCAAAAGAATTTCATTATTTCACTCTGAGATTATGCCTTCCCATCAGTTTTAGCGTTAGAATATTCTTTCTTTTATGAGTTGATGGCAATGGAATAAAGAGTTGGTAAGTTGGTTTGTAATTTTATTACCATTATTTTAATGAGACTGTATTGGCTGGAGAAATCGCATGCCTGTCAGAAAGGTTAAAAATGCTTATTGGCTGTGAAGCCAGAGTCAAAGCTTAAATACCACTTTGCTGCCTTGAGCAAATCACTTAGGGTTTAGTAATCCTCATCTGAAAACAATAATACATGCTTTATAGAGATGAAAGAAGTCAATGAGATGCACATGTTTGGTTGAAGGTGGAAAACATAGAACGCAACAATGTTAACTTTTATTGTTACTAGTAAAAAGATAAAAGAAATTTACATGTATTTGAGTATTGATTAAAGTGAGCAGAACTAGCTTGATGAAGGGGGAGTGGGTTTTAAGTAGTGGTGATTTGGCAAACCTCTGGGAAAACTCTGAATTCAATATCCTCCAGTGTAATTAGCAAAATGATGGTAAAAGGTTTGCAAACAAATCCTGGGGAGAGGGAGGCAGCACTGTAGCATAGTGAGCTAAGCTGCTGCCTGCAGGGACGGTATCTCATGTGACTGCTCCACTTCCAATTCAGTTGCCAGCTAATGCATCTGGAAAAGCAGCAGTGATGCCCCAAGTGCTTGGGCCCCTGCACCCACATCGGGGACCCAGACGAAATTCCCAGTCCCTAATTTTGGCTTGGCCCATTCTGGGCTATTGCAGCCTTTTAGGTAGTAAACCAACAAGTAGAGGCTCTCTCCTTCTCTCCCTGTAACTTTGACTTAAAAATAAATAATCCTTTTTAAATTGTACACATTTTATTTTTGATAATTTTTACATATTTGATTAGGGTGCAAAGGGTCAAGGGCTAGAGGGAAGTGGGTGAGATCATTGTTTTCACACTCTCTTTTTTTCCTTCCTGTATCTGGGAGTAGGGTAGAGATAAGGGGAGAAGCCACACCCAGCCTCCCAGCCATCCCAGGGTCCCTGATGTGGGGCTTGCTTCAACAGTCCTGCTCAAGTGATTTTGGTAGTTCAACAGTTCTCTGTATAAACAATAATTTTAAAAAATTCCAGCTCTTTATCATACTGACAGAATGCCCTAGAGTACCCAACCCTGAAGCCTCACTGTCTCCTCTTCAGAAAGCTGGGAACACACAGTGTCCTTAAGAAGGCATTGTGTTAAATCATAGATAATAATAAAACTAGTCAGGCATAGTTGGCATGATAGATTCATATAGCAACAGTTTATGGCAGGCTCTGCTCCTGCTAGTTTTATTTACTTAATATACAAAAACACAGAAAAGGAGGAAAAACTAGACCAACAGCTTATTCTGCTAAATCGTTCTTTAAATGTCTTTAGTCAGGGCCAGACTGAGAACCTGGAACTTAGTGTGATTTCCTCATGTGGGTGGAAGGGCCCCAGATATTTAATACATCACCTCTACCTCCCATGGTCTACATTAGCAGGAAACAGGAGTCAGCAGCTGGAGCTGGGACTCTAACTCAGGTATTCCAATGTTGGTGTTGGGTGCAGAAGTTTTAGTGTCTTAATTGCAAAGGCTAAATACCTGAGCTGGCAGATTCTGTAATTATGCCTGGCTTAAATACAAGAAAACCAAGACTAGCTGGTAGGTATTTGGTGCCTGGTTAAGACATGCTTGGAATGCCTGCTGGCCATACTCAAGTGCCTGCATTTGACAACTTCTTCTCCTTCTGCTTTTCCTCCCCTCCTCCCCCTCCACTTCCTCCCCTTCCACTCCCTCCCTCTCCCTTGCCCCATCTTCCTTCTCCTTGCTCTTCTTTCTCTTCTTTTTTCTTGAATATTTATTTATTTTTATTGGAAATGCATATTTATAGAGAAGAGAGACAAAGATCTTCCATCTCTTGGTTCACTCCCCAAGTGGCTGCAACAGCCAGAAGAGCTGAACCCATCTAAGGCTAGGAACCAGAAGCTCCCTCTGGGTCTCCCACATGCATGTAGGGTTCCAAAGCTTTGGGTCATTCCCAACTGTTTCCCAGGCCACAAACAGGGAGCTGAATGGAAAGTGGAGCAGCCAGAATAGAAACCAGTGCCCAATGGGATCCTGGGGCATGCAAGGTGAGGATTTAGCCACAGAGACATTACGCAGGGCCTAGTCTTAGCTACACTTCTGATTCTAGTTCTCTGCTAATGTGCAGCATGGGATGGGAGGTGAAGGGGAGCAGGTGGTGGCTCAAGTAGTTGAGTTTCTGTCACTGACATGGGAAACTGGATTGAGTTCTAGTCTCCTGGCTTAAGGGCCCATCCTTGCCTGTTGTGAGTGTTTGGAAAGTGGACCACTGGATGGAAGCACTCTCTTCTCACTTTTTCCTTCTCTACCTTTTGAATAGACAGAAATAAATTACTAAAAATTTAAAAAACAAAATCCAAGGATAATAAGATCAAGTAACTTGCCCAAGATTGTAGAGGGCAGGAACTAAATTCCTACCTAGGTTAGTTTTAAAGAACACATTAATAGCCTCTAAATAAATGCTTCCAAAAACAATGGGGTTCCTCTGAGTGCTCATTACTGACAGTCTGGGAACAAATGCAAAGTATGAAGGTAACAACATCTATTTGAACAAGGAAACCTATTTTCCCCTTGGAGCCTATTTTCTTGATTTGTATATCTGAGGGGCTCATCATGAATCTGTTGAAGTTTTACATATATAAATAGCAAGCATTTGATAAACAACAGTTTTATAAGTTAGTGTCCAGTTTGGGGCCAACATACGTTCCAATAATAAAGACATCTTCCTAGCCTTTCGGGAATGGACATCTGTTCAGGAAGACAATCACCCAACTGCACTGTCAGGGGAACATGCTGGAATTCTCAGAGGGGGTGCACCAGGCTGGGGTGCAGAGATGGCCAGGGATGGTGTTAGGGAAGAAAGAACCAAGTACTGCAAGCTGGACAGGAATTGTTGGAGTGAAGATCTGGTGCAGACAGTTCTAGGTTAGAAGTTCAAACTGGTAGCTTGTTTTCAATTAGCAGATATGTTTTGATTCCTCACAACTGAATTATTTGCTGATATTTAGAAAATGGGAAATTCCCATAGATAGGAAGATCCCTGGATTTTCTTGAAAGACCAGAAGATCTGGTGACCATGTGCCCACATTTCTGCCTGGCCAACAGCTTCTGTGCTGCAGGTGGGCTGTCCCTTTGAGATGGACCAGCTCACTGGTGGCCCACCAGGTAACTGAGATTTCTGTTCTTATATGTCAAGGTGCCTGAGAAGCAAAGAAACAGAATTGTGTTTGCATTGATAACTGTTTGTAGTGGTTCATAAGTAAACTTCCTGACTTGGAGCATCTGAAGGGAGGCCAAATTAATGGATTAAACACCACAGATTTGTAGATGCCCAATTGAAGAACTTCTTGTCTCCTTTTATTTAATTTCTTAGTTCAGGATGGGTGTTTAGCTTAGTGGTTAAGATGCTCAACTCCCACATTGCAGTGCCTGAGTTTGATTCCTGGCTCCAACTCCCGACTTAAACTTCCTGCTAGTGTAGATTCTGCGAGACAACAGTGATGCTTCATGCGACTGAACGTCTGCTAGTCATGTGGAAGACCTAGACTGAGTTCTAGGCTCCTGGTTCCAGCTGGGCTTAGCCTTGGCTGTTGTAAGGTTTTAGGCATTTGTCTCTGTCTTTCTATCTACGCTTCTCAAATAATCTTTTTTTTTTCCAGTTTGGAAGAGTGGTTGCTTGTTTTCTCATCACTTGTTTGAAAAGCAGATTTATTTATTTTTATTGGAAAGACAGATATACAGAGAGAAAGAACTCCAATTCGCTGGTTCACTCACCAAATGGTTGCAACAGCCAGAGCTGATCTGATCCGAAGCCAGGAGTCAGGAGCATCTTGTGGGTGTCCCATGAAGGGTGCAGGGTCCCAAGGCTTTGGGCCATCTTCTACCACTTTCACAGGGCAGAAGCAGGGAGCTGGAAGGGAAGTAGAGCAACTGGGACGTAAACCAGCACCGGAATGAGACCTTCGTGCATGGAAAGCAAGGATTCAGCCACTAGGTTATCATGCTGAGCCTGTGCTTGTCAATTTTTAACAGCACAATTGTGACATTTATATGCTTTAAGACAATGGCTTTTTAAAGTGCTGAGGCCCAGGTCACATCTTGGCTAATATTACAGTCTGTGCAGGTAGGGCCCAGGCATGGGAGTAATTTGTAAAACTTCCCTAGAAGACTCTGGTGAGCAGCTAATTCTGAGTTGCGAAAATCTAAGACAGCTGCGTTTTCCTCTTCATCACCCTGTAGGCTGGCTGTGCTGTCTTTCAGAATGTCCATTTCTAGAGACAGAAAGGGAAGGCTGGCTTGCCATCCATGTTATCTGTCACCTTTGCCTCAAAGACAAAGCAAAACAGAACAAAATAAACCTTTTTGATTTATTTTTACTTAAAAGGCAGAAGTACAGATTGAGAAGGAGATGCAGAGAGATCTTCTATCTGCTGGTTCACTCCCCAAATGACCACAATGGCCCCAGGTGGGCAAGTCCAAAGCTAGAGGTTTCTTCTGAGTCTCTCACCTAAGTTAAAGGGTGCAAGTACTTGAGCCATCTTCTGTGGCTTTCCAAGATGCATTAGCAGGGAGCTGGATGGGAAGTGGAGTTGTTGGCATCCAAGTGGGATGCCGGTACCAAAGGTGGAGGCTTGGCTGGCCATGTCAGGGCACTGAGCCCGCCTCCTGTCATGGTGTCTGTCCCTTTGATTGGGAGGGGAGAGCCCCCTCCAAACTCCCAGAAGATACAACTTCTCTGCATGTTGAACTGCATTTCTGGGTGTTTGGCTTCTGAACCATTTTTACCTTAAGGTTCTGTCCATGCAAATGATTGGTTTGCTATAACCATTCTGACTGGTACATGTGTAGTTTAATGATGGTGGGTTGTAAAAACATAGCCTGAAATGCAGACTCCAGGCTAAAGATAACTAGATTGAAAACAAACAAACAAACAAAAACAGAAGGTGGAGTGCAAGTGAGGGATAAGGACAGGAGGAAGGGAAGGGAAAAAGAAAAAAAAAATCAGGCAGGCAGGCAACTAGTTTCTGGGTGTCCACCACTGACTTAGTGTTTTCATCAAGTTTATTCTTTCCCAACAGCAACTTAGCAAAGATGACCACATTTCAGATGTTGCTAGAATTCTTTCGAATCACTGGCTTGTGCAAAACTTTCACTGAGTGTGCTCAAGAACGTGTTTTAGCATGAATTAACACTATTTTCATGGAGAAAGAATTGCAGATGAAAACATCCCAGCTCTCCAGACTCCATCTAAACTTTGCACGAAAGCCACTGAATTCTCTAGTCGTCAAGAGGAAATCTGCATGTGGTCATTCATTGTAACAGTACTTTTGGCCAAGATACAAATGCATCATTGACTAAACATCCAGTGAAGACTTCCTGAACTTCCCCCCCTCCCTCTCTTAATCATTTCATGTCTGGGAGCTAAAGCTTCTGACTGTGAGATTTAAGACTAAAAATATGAGGGACAAATTTAGCAGCCCTAACTTCCCTCCCCGGGTGCGGTGTTTGGAGGCAGAGTGTCTTTCTGGAACAGCTCAAATACTTGTTTGATATTTGAAGAGAATGAGTCAAGGAAATGTCTTACCCTGAGGAAGCTGGCAATCGCTGGTTGACTGAACAACTTTTGGAAGCAATCAGATTTGTTGAGTTGTCTTTAGCTTTAAAAATGATTTTGTTTCAACATATGTGAGCTGAAGCAAAAAATAACACCGTAGGAGCTATGTGTCTATCAGCATGAATGACAGATGGAAATTCTGTAGAAAAATAGATTATTTTCCCTCAAAGAGAGTAAAGTTTTGGTTTTCAAAGTCAATCAGAAAACTAACAATTTGGACAGGAGAGGAGTCAGCCTCTCTCTCTGAGGCAATCTATTTCTAATGATTTTTATGGAGACTGTAATAAGGATCAAGAAACAAAAGCTTGATATGGACATGTTTTTAGCTAGCAGATTGAAAAGAAATAATAGCATGAAAAGTGTTTTTTTTTAATACTGACAAAATTCTCATTTCTTTTATATTATCTGAAATAAAATGGATACATGAAAAAAAATCTGTGATGGTTCTGTTCTCCAGAATGGCAGTCATGTTCTTTTTTTGGTTAAAACTTTGTCATGAATATGTTTATATGCATTTTTATACTTATGGGAAACCACAATATTTTATAGCAATGTTCCAAATACTCATTGTTCATGATGTATGTAATGTAGCATTAAAATTAAGTTTCTATGATAAGAACATTTTTTGCAATGAAGATGTCAGTGAAAAACTTAAAATGTGATAGACAGTATAGTTTATGGTTAGCCAAACTATGGTTCCAGAAGTACAGGGGCAAATTAAGGAGGCAGAGAGGACGTCTGTGCGTGTAAATACGTGAGCAATTTTTTTTTCCTTTGGAAAGATAGGGAAAGCTCTTTTACGTATTTGCCTGTCTCATCATTTTAAATTCCTTTTGCTTAAGAAGTTGTTTATGGGTTTGATGAGCTAGCCTTCACTGTTGCAGACATTTGGGATGCGGTCCAGCAGAGGGGATCTCTCTATGTTCCTCCTGTTGCCTTTCAAATATATGAAGCATTTAAAAAGTGGCTCAGCACATGGAAGAAAAGTTCAAGTGCAGACAGCACTCCGTCCTGTTGCTGCTGGGCACATGAGACCTCACAGTCAAGATCTCCCAACCACCATCATCTAGGAAGCGTGCGGCCACCATTCTGACATATTTTGGGGCACCTCTGTTTCTTCTTAAACCCCTACAGAGGATGAGCTTTCTCAGGAATGAGGCTGTCCCTGCCTCCCCCTTTCGCATCCAGCCTCACCTCCCTAGAAAGTCCCTTCCCGCCTTTTTTGTTTTGGCAGATTCGAGGTTCAACTTAGGGGTCATGGATTCCTCTCCCGAGGAACCCTCCCTGGCCATTTCCAACCTGGATTCGTGGTCCCTCTGCAGGCTCCAGGACACCCAGGGTCTAGACTGAATTGGGGACTGCACTCGTCCATGGTCGTTCTTGACTTTGATGTAGGTTCAAGTGGTCTCTAGCCACACTGCCCAGTTACAATGGTAGCGTTCAGTTCATGTAAGGAGAATGACTACACTAATGAAAGGTCTAGCCAAGAACTCTTAAGAGTATAGAGGTGTGACATGCCTGTGGATGAGGAAAATACTGGAGAATCTGATTAGTTCGCTAGTTGAACGTGTGTGCAAGGCACAATCTGTGGGGACGGTGGGCTGTGGACGTCAATGGTCTGCCCATTGAGCTCCCCTAAAATCTGTCCCTGCCTTTCATCTCTACGAAGGAGCCTCCCCGGACCCATAACATAGCGAATATAAAAGCGTCCTTCTCTTTCTCATCCCATCCTGTTTACTCAGCCAGCCCAGCCCCTGCATTCGCCTGCGCCACATGTTCTTTATTAATAAGAGGAGAAGCCAACCTCACCCAGCACAGTCTCTCCCCTTTATTTTCTCCTCCGGGAGACTTCAGCCAACTGCCAGAAGCCAGGAGTCAAAGGCTAGGCCTGCCTCTCTGGGACAGTCTGGGGGAGGGGACCACGAAGGTGGCGGCAGGACGGCTACTCCCATCGCCTTTGGCACTTGGTGATAAGCCATGGCCCTCCGCAGCAGAGATACTCAGAGGCTCGCTGTGAGGAGCAGACATAGTTACTGCAAGGAGATGTGGAAAAGTCAGTGGAGCAGACACACCCTAGTTCCTCCTAAGTCAATTAATGTACTGTATTCTGCGGGAGAATCACTTCTCTCTTCATCTCTAATTCCTGCCCTGAGGAATCATCTGTCCTCTGAGAGTCTGCGCGCAGGGTCACTCACTGAGGACTGGAACCTTCACACTGCGCCCTCCATGAATGGCCCTTTCATGGCCTTGGGCTCCTCCTAACTTTCTGCAGAGCCAGACCTTAGCTGGGAATGGACAACAGCAGGAAGGTCCACCCAAGTGCAATAATAAAAAGCAGTGCTCGAGTGTTCTGCGTCCTTCTCGGCGGAGGTCGTGATCTTTTCTCTTTTCTTTTTTGATCCCTTCGATATCATTTTGAATATTAATCCAAAACACAATGCCATTTTCTTCCAAACTCCCAAAAAGGCAGATTAAAAATTCAAATTGTTTTAAGGATCTGAGTGTTGGGAAGAGGGACTGACATTCGTTCTTTGAGTTGAGGTGACTTAATGCCATCCTAAGGTGAATGGGACATTTCCTTCTCCCCAAAGGCTGAGACTCAACGCTTGATTATGAAGAACACAAGCAATTCAATGGCTGGAGTCATGCTGTCGGGCATATGAGCGGCGGTCAACGGTGCCAACCAATGAGCTGATTTACATTTGAATCTCTTTCTTAGTTTATATGGTCTTGTGGTCACTCTTTTTCCTGTAAGTTCTTTTTATCTTTTTCCTGTTTCTACAAGTTATATATGCCCATTGTAGAATAAAATTATAAAGTATGAAAAAAGCATAATGAAGGGAAAGTCCTCAATGTTACCACCCTGAGACAGACACACAGAAAGCATAAACATACTGTCCTGTTTCCTTGGAGAACTTTTTCAAGCCTTTTTTTTTTTTTTTTTTTAAATTCTACTTCTACCTGCTTTGTTCAGAATTTTGTTTTTCTTCCTTTGCCTAGTATTCTTGCAGGCAAAAGAAGAGTCCGGCTGCTGGCTGCCATGTAGCACATAGCAGGTACATAGGAGATCGTGCTGAATGTGGCCAACTATTTCTCGGGACCTAGGGAAATCATTTTTGTCTCACACTATTTCTTCATCCAATCAAATGACATGTAAATCAAAACACCTTAGAAAGTCCAGCATACTATGGAAATGTTAACATGATTTCTAACAGTTAATGGAGAAGCAAAACCCAAGAGGTTGAAAGTCACTGAACATTTGCCAAGAAGTCATGGGATTCCAAATGATGCAGAAATCTAAGCTGGTGCATATGATTTGCACATTATATGTTACCCAAATTGACTCAAAAATCTCCATTATAGGCTGAGAAAATAGCCCTTGTTCTTGGTCGAATCAAATGTAGAGTTCTGATTTTCTCATTTATGCCTCTTATTTAAGTTCCCACACCCTGCCTGGCCTCCAGCTTTTTTTTTTTCCAACACCTCCAGTGTTTCAGTATATCCTTTTCAGATCACTCACCAGACAGCATCCTACAGTCTCATTCATAAAGTCCAATTATAAGACAAGAAATGTCAGGAATATATACTTGGAGAGTGGGAGGCAAACAGAACAGCACATTGTGACTTTGTAAGAACAGCCATGCATTTCCTCTGGGCTTGTTTTCAGTTCCTTTGTCGGCTGATTACATGGTCTTTTATAGTTTCTCATCTACAGAATGGAGCTATTTGCTTGTGGATTATTTGAAAGACACAGGCTTATGCAAAAGAAAAACGAAATCATCTCGAGGTAGAATGATGTTTCTGACTAGTTTCTTTTCCCTTTCTTTTCCTTTCTTAGCAGAATATGAGAAGACAATTTATAATAGTGGCTTTTAGAGATAGGAAACAAGTAAATATTCTATTAATTCAGTCCCAATGCTTATGTAGTGCTGCGTATGCATGTGTAGTTCATATAATTGCATTTATCAGTAAGTTTACTTATTTTCATTTAGAGAAAAATGCTGTTCACATGTATTTTGTTTTCAAACCCTACACATTTCCAAGGTATGTATGTTGTGTTATTTGATGTCTACAACATTCCTTCCTGCTGTTTAAGTGTTTTGTAGCTACAAAATGCTTTCTTGTACAGCCTGTTACTTAATTCCCATGGTACTCCTCAGATGTAAAACTGGTCCAAGTGCTTTGGGCTTTAAATCCTCAGTTGCGGTTTTACTTTCCATGTAGCCCTGCAGGTTTGCTCTTCCCCTGCCTTTTATCCTTTTACTTGCTATGCTTACAGACTTAGCCCAGAGCCACTTTTTCCATGAGACCTAGGTGACCACACCCTGTCACTGTGTGTGTCCCTTTGCTACTGTAGGAATGCAGTTTTAATGGGAAATTTAAAAAATGAAGCTATTTTAATTTTGTTTTGATTGATTTTATTATTTGGGAAGCAGAGACAAAGAGAGCCAGAGAAACAGAGAACTCCCAACTGCTTGTTCGCCCTTGAATGTCAGGTTGGCCAGGGCTGTGAACTCCGCCCAGATCTCCCATGATTGGGAATCAACCACTTGAGCCATCACCTGCTGAAGGAAGCTGGCATCAGGACCAGAATACACTCAAAGCCAGGCACTCTGATACGGGAAGTGGTTGTTCTAACCCTTAGGCCACACATCTGTTATACAAATTATTTTTAAAAACTCACATGGTACAGTTTTTTTTTAAGATGTATTTATCTTCTTTGAAAGGCAGAGTTACAGAGAAAGAAAAGAGAGAGAGAGAGATCTTCTATCTGCTGGTTACTCCCCAAATGGCTGCAATGGCCGGAGCTACATTGGTCCAGAGTCAGGAGCTAGGACTTCTTCAGGGTTTCCCATGCAGGTGCAGAGGACTAAGGACTAGAATCTTCCCCACTTTTTTTTTTTTTTCCCAGGCCATTGGCAGGCAGCTGGATCAGAAGATGAGCTGCCTGGAATCAAACAGGCGCCAATATGGGATGCTGGTGGAAACTAAGCTTGCTATGCCAAGGAACCAGTTGTTGTTGCTATTCTTCTTCTTCTTTTAAAGAGTTATTTGTTTTTATTTGAAAAGCAGGGTTAGAGAGAGAAAAGGAGAGACAGATCTTTCATTTGTAGCTATAGCAGTCTGAAGCCAGCAGCTTCTCTTGGGTCTCTCACATGGATGTAGGGGCCCACACACTTCTGTGACCTTCTACTGCTTTCCCAGGAAAATTAGCAGGGAACTGGATCAGAAGTGGAGCAACCATAACTCAAACAGACACTCATAAGGAATGCCAACACCTCAGGCAGAGATTTAACCAATTATGCCATGGCGCTGGCCCAAGATATTCTTCTAAAGCCATATTTACTTACTTGTTTTTATTTACTTGAAAGGCAGAGGGACACAAAGACGTGTTCACTCCCCTCAACTGCCTGCAACAACTAGGGCTGAGCCAGGCTGAAGACAGGAACCTACGTCTCCAGAGTGGGTGGTAGGCTCCCAAAGCCTTGAGCCATTATCAGTTGCTCCAGAAAGCTTATCAGCAGAAAGCACAGGCAGCCCTCTGACAGGTGGTACTGCTGTGCTGAGTGGTGGCTAAGCATGCTACACCATGACACCTTCATACAACAAAGTTATTAAGAAAATCTCTTAGTCTTGTGGGTCAATAATCACTTCAAAATGAAACATTAGAAAAAAACAAAAGCCTTATATTGTCTATATAACTGTACACATATTTTCTTTTCATTTAATTTCTTTTAATTTATTTGAAAGCAGGAGTTAAAGAGACACAGAGGAATTGAGAGAGAGAGAGAGAGAGAGAGAGAGAGAGAGAGAGAAAGAGAGTAAGAAAGACCTCTCATCTGTTTGTTTACTTCCCAAGTGGCTGAGATGGCTAGAGCTGGGCCAAGCCAAAGCCAAGAGCCAGGGGTCTCTTCCTGGTTTTCCACATGGGAACAGGAACTCAAGGGCTTGAGGCATCCTCTGCTGCTTTCCCAGGCCGTAAGCAGGGGCTGATGGTAGGTGCAACAGCTGGAACTCAAACCCCATGCCCTAACGGGATGCCAGCATTGCAGGTAGCAGCTTAACCCAGAACTCAGACTTATAACTAATTAATTAATTAATTTTGAAGATTTATATTCTTCTTTGAAAGTTAGAATTACAGGGAGAGAGGAAAATAGAGAGAGAGGCAACTTCCATCCTCCAGTTCAATCCTCAGTTGGCCACAAAGGTCAGGCCTGGGCCAGGGCAAAGCCAGGAGCCAGGGACTTCTTCTGCATCTCCTGTGTGGCTGCTTTCCTCAGGCTGTTAGGTATATCAGGACTGGAGCAACTAGGACTCAGATGTGCCCTGAAAGGATGCCAGTATCACAGATGGTTACTTTTCCTGCTGTGCCCCTCAAATCGCTTTTATTTATTTTTTGATTTTGTTTTTGATGGTGTTTATACAGTTGTTTAGGATGGGAAAGGCTGAGGATGGGAAAGTGGAAGGGACCACTATTTCCACACTTTCCTTATTCTCTTCCTATATCTAGGGGGAAAGGGGAGACAAGAGGAAAAGCCACATCTAGCCTTTCAACTGTTTCAGTACCCAGGGATGGGGAACAGCCACCTGATGCCATCCCAGGGTCCCCAATGTAGAGCATGTTCTCAGGGTTCTGTTCAAGTGGTTTTGTCATGCTGTTGATCTCTAAGATCCAAGGGGTCTCCATTCACCTAGTAACTTGCTGTTAGGTTTTGCTGGAGTAGTTAGTCAATTTTTTTCTGGCCTCCTTCCTCTTCTACCCTCAAATCACTTGTAAATACTACACAGTACTTCATATTTTAAGTGTTCTTTGCTAACACTGATCTATAGAATTTCCTGTATCCACACATGCCCAGTAGGATTATCACCAGTCCCATATGACAATGAAGTGTACTAATGCGACTGAGAAGCAGAATTTTAATTTTACTCAGTTTAAATTTAAATAGTCACACGTGGCTAGTAGTTGTAATATTAGGACAATACAGATTTATACTTTACATTGAAATCTCTTGGTAGTTATTTAAATTGCTTCCAATTTTTTCCAAATACAAAAACACTAAGAACTGTCAACTAAGTCAAGCATGAGAACAAAAAGCTGTTTTTGCCTTCTTAACTTTTGAGATGCTTGCACTCATTCTGATATGAGTTCCTTTGAGGTTCTTCAAGTGTATAAAGGGACAGTTATGCCAAAGAAATAGCTCCTGGCTTCAGTCTTGCCCATCCCTGGCTCTTGTGGCTATTTGGGGAATGAACCAGTGGATCTTGATGGAAAATCCCTGTTTTATTTATTGGAAAACCAGAGTTACTAAAGCAGTGAGACAGACATCTTCCATATGCTGGTTTACTTCCCAAATGCCTGCAATAGCAGGACTAGAACAGGCCAAGGTTTAGATACTAAACTTTCTAGTGGATGGTACGGGCTTAAGCACCTGAGCCACCATCTGGTGCTTCCCAGGCGTACCAGCAGGAAGCTGAGCCAGAAGCAAAGCAGCCAGTAATCAACCAGGAAGTCCAATATGGGATGCAGGTATCCCAGGCTGTAGTTTAAACCTCTGCATTACCATGCTTATCTGCACTTTCTTTTTAAACAATTGAAAATCAATTTATTAAAATAGCTAACTTAAGTATCTGCAATGGTGACTTTGGTCTCTGATTCTGGCTTAGTACTGATAGAAATTATCCACTTAGCAATCGTGGGAAAGACTGAAAACCAATGAGTCACTTGTGGAGTTTCAACTGGAAATAATCCCATCCCTGTGTTAGAAGCTCCAGTGCGTGCAAGGCTGTTTTCTTGCAGTGATCCTTAATGCGGTAGACAGCTGAACTTGTTCTTTCACTTTGAGATTCTTTCCTCAATTGGTATTTTTTTCCTTTTTTCTTTTCATTTTATCTAAAAGGCAGAGAGACAGTGAAAAAGATGTGTTCCTATGCATCTCTAAGTCAGCACGTACCTTCTCAGGAAATTAGGGCAGAGGAATGTTTTTTGTTTTTTGCCTTTTTTTTTTACATTTTATTATTATTGTTATCATTTTATGATACAGTTCCATATTCCCTTATCCCCTTCCCAATTCCCTTCCCAATTCCCTCCCCCTCACCTAGTTCCTCTACATCATTATGAACATACAGTTCTTCATACTCAGTCATATGTCCATCATTGCGGGCATGGACAATGGCAGAGAGTCCAGAATCCTATTGTCAAGATATAGTAAAGAGTTTCATTGTAAGTCCATCTTTGTCTGAAAGCAGAAATGCATACCACACTGCATCCTCACATCTGGATGTTAGTCTCCATTTGACAGCTACTGTATATACCCTCAAATGAAAAGTCATGATACAAAATCAACAATAGAAAGAAAAACAGAAATTTACAATGCCCTGAAGTTAAATGACATGTTATTAGAAATGACAGTCTCCATTACACAGCTACTATACATCCCCTTAAGTGAAGAGCCACAAAACAAAATCAACATCTGGGAGAAAAAAGAAATTAACAACACCATGAAGTTAAATAACATGCTATTAAATGACTAATGTGTAGCTGAAGAAATGGAAATCAAGAACCTTCTTGAAGAAAATGATGCCACTGCATGATCTACGAGTCATTGAATGATTTAATCAGAAGAAAGTGTTTTGAAGAAATGAAACGAACATAAAACAACAAAACCCATGTGATATAGCTTCCACTGATCTTTGTTGAAGTGTGTCTCCTCCAGACAATAAACAGATGGGCTTTGTTTTTTAATCCAGTCTACTAATCTCTCAAATTTGATTTAGCGTAAGCCATTTACATTCAGAGTTTAATATACATGGGTGGTACTTTGGTCCTGTCATTTTAGGAATGGGTTGTTCGTTGGTTTAGTCTTCTGTTGTCATTTTACTGGGATGTTCTTCACATTTGCCTTTGGTTTTAGTTGGTGCTATTCCTCTTCTCTGTGAAAAGAACATCTTGAAGTATCATTCGTAGGGCAGGTTTGGAAGAGGCAAATTCTTTTAACTTTTCTTGACTGTGGAAGAATTTTACTTCATTTTCAAAGACAAAAGAGAGCTTTGCTGGATATGCTATCCTGGGCTGACAATTTTTTTCTTTTAGAATCTGGAATATGTCACTCCATTCTCTTCTTGCCTGTAGAGTTTCCTGTGAGAGATCTCCTGTGAGTTTAATTGGCATTCCTTTATATGTCAATTGATTTTTTTCACTTGCAGATTTAAGGATCTTTTCCTTATGTTCAATTGAAGAGAGCTTGATTATCATATGTCATGGTGAAGATCGTTTTTGATCAAGCCTGTTGAGGGTTCTGTGCCCCTCCTGGATCTTATTTCCCAATTCTTTCTCCAGATTAGGGAAATTTTCCTTTATTATTTCATTAAATATATTTGCAAACTCAGCTTCTTTTTCTGCACCTTCTGGGACTCCCATAACTCTTATATTTGGCCTCTTACTAATGTCTTTCAATTCTTGAATACTTTTTTTGGCCTGATCCAGCTCTGCTTGTAGCTTTTTGTTTGCTTCCCCCTGATGACAGGAAATATCTTCCAATTCTGAGATTCTTTCTTCTGCTTGCTTCATTCTGTTTTGGAGACTCTCCACTGTTCCTTTAACTTGCTCTACTGTGTTCTTAATTTCTGATATACCAGCCTTGCTGTGCTTTGTTGTTTCCTTAAATTCTTTGAACTCTTGCATGAGCTTCTCATTGTTGATCAGAATCTTTAAAATGAGTCTTATGGATTCTGTGTGCCCCATTTTCTTGATGTCTTCCTCAGTTAACTCTGAGGTTGGCATAAGGTTTTGTTCCTTTGCATGGCAGCCTAGCAGCTTGCTAGGCTTGCATGTGCTGGGATCCCATATGGTGTCTCAGCAGCCCCACTTCCCATCCAGCTCCCTGCTTGTGGCCTGGGAAAGCAGTCAAGGACAGCCCAAAACCTTGGGACCCTGCACCCACATGGAGACCCAGAAGAGGCTCCGTGCTCCTGGCTTTGGACTGGCATAGCTCAAGCCGTTAAGGCCACTTTGGGAGTGAATCAATGGACAGATCTTCCTCTCTGTATATCTGACTTTCCAATGCAAACAGATAAATCTTTAAAAAAAAAAAAAAAAGACATGCTTGTTCTATTTTGGAATATCTGGATTCTCTACCCACCCTTGGCTCCTGAATGCAGCTTTCTGCTAATGGAGACCCTGAGAACGGTGATAGCTAAAACAGTCCTGGCCACCTCTAGTTGCTAAGGGCATTTCGGGAGTGGATTAGCAGATGAGAACTATTTCTTTGTTCTCTCTTTTTCTCTCTTGCTTTCTGTCTCTCATTCTTTCTCTCATGCACATTGTCTTTCTGTATTTGAAAGGCACAGAAATTGGGAGAGAAGCAGGAAAGAGAAAGGGAGAGAGTTAGAAATCTTCCATTTGTTGGTTCTCTCTAGTTGGTGACAACAGCCAAGGCTGGTTCTGAGCAAAACCAGGAGCCTGGACTTTCAATCAGGCTTCCTACGTGGGAGACATGGGCCCTAGTACTTGGACCATCATCTGTGTATCAGTGGGGAACTGGATCAGAATTGAAGTACGTGGGACTTGAGCCAGCACTCTTAAATAGGATGGCTTAACTTGCTGTGCCACATAGCTAGCCTAGAAACAAGTAAGTTTTAAAGATAGCACAAATAGGATTATGTCAGAGCAACTAAAATTGGATAGTTTTAACTGAAACTATAATCCTAAAGTCTTTTTATTCTAAGGGATATTGAGTCTCTAAATCTCCTGTTTTTAGCAGTGACTTTTCATCTCATGTTCTTAACATGCATTGGTAACCATTGGTTGCATTAATTATGTCACTCTGGGATTGCTGCATGCTAATCTTTAAATTCCATCTTTTCATCAAGAATTCCTATGCCATGTTTGTTTTTTGGTTCCCAGATTTCTCTCAAGGAAAATGCTCAGGAAATGTCCCTCTTCTGCTAACTTATTGATGGTATAATTTATTCCTTAAGCACTGGAAAACAAAAAAAGGTCTTTTGCTTAAAAATGTGTTTTAAAAAATTCATTTATTTGAGAGATTGAGGGAGTACAGCCGTTGTTCACTCCCTAAGTTGCCTACAAAGGCAGAATTGAAGCAAGCAGTTAGAAAGCCAATCCAGGTTTTTCACGTGGGTGCCAAGGACTCAACCATATAGCCATGACTTGCTGCCTCCCAGTTGCACCTTAGCAGGAAACTGGAATGTAGAACAGAGCCAGGAGTTGAATCCAGACATTTGGAAACTTAACCACTATGCTCGTCACTGGCCTGTCAAGATTCTTTCCTGACAAGTTTGTAACAAATGGAGACTTGTATTTCAGTGTGATTTGCTAAATCATTTGAGAGTATCTCCAAAGGGAAGGAAACTATTCCTTGTAACAAATAGTGCGGCTTCTTCCGCATCCCATCTAACCTACAAAAAAAGACCAAGAGAGATGTGATTTGGACAAGTTTAATATCTCATCGCTTTAAAAAATTTTATTTGTTCTTATTGGACAGAGAGAAAGATCCTCCATTCATTGGTTCACTCCTCAAATGGATGCAGCTGCCAGAGCTGAGCTGCTGTAAAGCCAGGATCCAGGAAATTCTTCTGGCTCTCCCATATGGGTGCAGGGTCCCAAAGCTTTGGACTATTTGTGGTTGCCTTCCCAGGTAGCTGGAAAGTGGAGCAGCTGGGATATGAACTGACATACACATTGGATCCTGGAGTTTGCAAGGCGAGGATTTAGCCCATAGCACTCTTCAGGTTTTTTTGTTTGTTTGTTTATTTTTGTTGTTTTTTTTTTTAGATTTATTTATATTGGAAAGGCAGATATACAGAGAGGAGGAGAGACAGAGAGGAAGATCTTCCATCTGATGATTCATTCCCAAGTTGCCACAACAGCAGGAGCTGAGTCAATCCAAAGCCAGGAGCCAGAAAGCCTCTTCCAGGTCTTGCACTCGGGTGCAGTGTCCCAAGGCTTTGGGCTGTCCTTGACTGCTTTCCCAGGCCACAAACAGGAAGCTGGATGGTAAGTGGAACCACGGGATTAGAACAGATATCCATATGGGATCCCGGCGTGTTCAAGGCAAGAACTTTAACCAGACCCTTGTTTTGTTTTTTTAAGTTTTACTTATTTTTGTTGGAAAAGTAGATCCACAGGAAGAAGGACAGACAAAGCGCAAGATCCTCCATCTACTGGTGCATTCTCCAAATAGCTTCAACAGTAGGAGCTAAGCTGATCTGGGGCTTCCATGATGGTTCAGCGTCCGCCAAGGATTTGGACCATCCCCCGCTGCTTTCCCAGATCACAATCAGGGAGCTCAGTGGGAAGCTAAACAGGTAGGACATGAACTGGTGCCCATATGGAATGCTGGTGCTTACAGGCACAGGATTAACCAATTGAGCCTTTATATTGGACCCAATATGCTAGCTCTTAACATTCTTTGAACACAATTTAACTTCTTCAAGCAATTTTTGGGTTGCCATTCAAGTCTAGGTGAGTTGTTCTTCATCTGCATTCCTGCACTCCCTAGCCCTTTCTTATATGTCTATCAGCACCTAACGCCCTCATGTGATCTCAGGGACTTCAGGCTGTGTCTGTCTCATTCCGTAGTTGTGGTTTGAGTATCTCACTCAAAGCTTTTCTCATAGTGGGGTGCTAATATCCTGTTTGTGGGATAACAAAATGATTGATGAAAGACAGAGAAGACAACTGTATTTCAGAAAGTGCAAGGGGCATGCTATGGCTGGGTCCTTGGAAAGAGAATGTATGTGAGCTGGGTTAGGTTTCCCAGTAGGCCTAGATTTTCCAGGGAAGGCAAAGAAGCTTTAAGGGGTTTCAAGCTATAGCCAGCATTCTATTGGGTTTGCAATTCAGAACGATGTCATGCACACCAGTGAATCATTGGCCTAAGACAACTTTGACCACTTGCTGTCCTGACAAGAACAGTGGCCTTCCTCAACCGACCATTCCCATTCTTGTTCTTCTTGTTGGGTGTTGCAGTCCAGCACTACCTGGCCCATGCCCAGACACAGCTTTCACGTAGTTCAGCAGGAGTCAAGACCTAGTCTGGCCTGTTCTACACCCAACCTGGTCCTCACAAGTACTAGTCAGGGCTGGAGTCAAGCCCAATCTGTTGCTGCACTGTCCCAGTGCATACTTGTGCCAGTGTAGTCTGTAGCCAAGCCTCATGCTGCCCTCAATCCTACTCTCATTCTCACCAGTGGGAATCCCAACCCAGCTGGGGTGCTCCTTAGCACCTCAGCAAGGCCTGACCCCATCCACAGTTTGGGTGAGCCAACAGAGACTGAAGTTCCAGCCCTGTGGTTATTTCATTATGCTTGGCTCTCCCACTTGCTAGCCACTTATTCATCATTTTATTCATCAGTTTATTCAACTATAAACTAGAGACAATACCACCTTTCTCCTAATGTGCTGTGAAGATTAACTAGGAGAAGCACATGTGAAGAATTTAACACAGGACTCAGCACATTTAGAATATTCATTAGGGACTGGCGTTGTGGCATAATGAGTAAAGCTGGCATCTTGTATGGACAGCAGTTTAAGTTCCAGCTGCTCCATTTCCAATTAACCTTCCTGCTAATGCAGCAAAAATGACCCAAGTACTTGGGCCCTGCCACCCTTGTGGGATACCTAGATGAAACTCCTGGCTCCTGCGCCCAGTTGTGTGGTCATCCAGGGTATGAACCAGTAGAAGGAAAAATCTGTTTCTATCTCTGTAACTCTGATTTCATATGAATAAATAAACCTAAAGAAAATTTCAGTGCTTTACATGATATCATTATCTACTTCTACCTTGAAGGTAATAAAGACCCTGGACAGCAGATGACTTCACTCAGATTATCCAATTAGGAAAGCGAAGCTGCCAGAATTTAAATTCAAATCTGATTCAAGGCTTAAACAACAACAACAACAACAGTATATTGACTCCTCTAAAGAGAATGCTCGGGCCTGGCTAAAGTCCTCGCCTTGAACACGCCAGGATCCTATGTGGGCGCCTGTTCTAATCCTGGCTGCTCCACTTCCCATCCAGCTCCCTGCTTGTGGCCTGGGAAAGCAGTTGAGGACGGCCCAAAGCCTTGGGACCCTGCACCTGCGTGGGAGACCTGGAGGAGGTTTCTGGCTCCTGGTTTCAGATCGGCATAGCACCAGCTGTTGCACTCATTTGGGGAGTGAATCATCGGATGGAAGATTTTCCTCTCTGTTTCTCCTCCTCTCTATAAATCTGACTTTGTAATAAAAATAAAATAAATTTTTAAAATAAATAAATAAGTAAAGAGAATGCTCATAATAGGAAATATTAAAAGATTCTTGATTTAGAGAGATAATGAAATAGCCTTAGTGGCCAGGCTGGTGGTTCAACAGGCTAATCCTCTGTGCTTTGGTGCCAGTTTCCTATATGCGCATTGGTTATACTCCTTGCTGTTTCACTTTTTTTTTTAAGTCTTATTTTGTAAGTCTGTAGGCTTGGTAGCCTAGTGACTAAGGTCCTTGCCCTGAATGTGATGGGATTCCATATGGGCTCCGGTTCTAATTCTGGCAGCCCCGCTTCCCATCCAGCTCCCTGCTTGTGGCCTGGGAAAGCAGTCGAGGATGGTTTAAAGCTTTGGGACCCTGCACCCCTGTGGGAGACCCAGAAGAAGCTTCTGGTTTCTGGCTTTGTATGTATGTATATGCATACATATGTCATCCCAGGTGTAGACATACATGCATATCTAAATATGCATATACCCTCACATGTCCTTAAATGTATAGAAGTATCTCTACATATGTATATTCACTTACATGTTTGTATTTTATGTATTTATTTAAAGTCAGTATTATAGAGAGAAAGTTCATCCCACAGTGATTGCAACTGTGGAAGTTGAATCAATCCAAAGCTCAAGTACTTGTGCTTGACTCGGCCAAAGCCAAGATCCAGGAGCTTCTTCTGGGTTTTTTACATGGGTACAGGGGGCAACATACTTGGGCCATCTTTTGATGCCTTCCCAGGCTCATTAGCACAGAACTAATGGAAGTGGAACAGCTGGGACTTGAACTGTTGCCCTTGAGATGGCATTGTAGATAGTAGCTTATCCCACTGTACCACAATGTTGGCACTCCAACTGATAGTCTTTTGCTTAAATTTCTGGACTTTTTGCAAGAGCCTGTCTGGGCCAAGTCTTTGAATTCTCCCTTTTGGCACTCTACCAATAGTAGTTGAGCAATATCATATTCTAAACTCTTGTAGAGTCTTTCCTTTAAGACTTCCAAATAAATTATGATTTCAACTTAAATGGCTCTCTGGACCTGTATCACCTTTAGATAACCCTATCCTTGTCTGTATGGTTGAAGGGGGAAGATACACTCTAATTATTTGTTTAAACTTGGATACAGCCAAAGTGGCTAACACACTGTTTTAATCAGAGTCTAGATAGTATCAGAATTCCTTGTTTTTATTTTCAGTTTTCTCCTTTCATAGACAGTCCATTCTCCTGTTTTTCTTCACTTTGCATGTGAATGGAACAGTAAAAATAACAGTTGGCAACTGATCACAATTTGTGACAGTGCTTATACACAGCACACACACACACATACACACACACTCAATTTTATTCTTAGAGAAACTTTGTGAGGTATTTATTACAGCTTCCTGTTCACAGTTGCACAAATGAGGCTCCAAGAGAGAATATATCGAGATGACTGGGTCCAGTCTCTCACTCTATCTGCAATTCTAGCTTCCTGCTAAAGAGTAAGTTTTCTGGAAGTCAGTAGCTATTAGCTCAAAGTACTTGAATTTCTGTTCCATCCTGGGAGACTTGGCTCCTGACTTCTGCATATCCCAGTCCCAACTGTTGATGGCAATTGGGGAATGAATCAATGAATGGAAAAATATCTCTGTGTCTGTCTTTCTCCAAAGAAACAAGTTTTAAAAGGAATGAGCATGTTCTTCAGTCATACTGCCTGTTTTCTACGAACACAGAACCCTTTGCTTGAGTTGAGTAACCTTGTCTGTCCCAGTTTCCTCATCTGGGAGTAGGGATGGCCACAGTATCTACCTCAATCGCTTGTTTTAAAGATTAAATGAATGAATATATTTAAAACCAAGGAACTATCTTGTGGTTATGACATATGAGGTTTCCTGATTGTAACATAGGGTGAGCTGTTACTATTACCAATCCTGACTTGTCCCATCATGTTTTGTTGAATGTATACTCTGTAAGCATGGAGACATTACTCATATATAGAACTCCTTGATTTAATGAAAGCATCTGTCTTTTCCTTTTTCTCTGCCCTTCAAATAAATAAATAATTCTTGGGGCTGGTGCCATGGCATAGTAGCCTAATTCTCTACCTATAATGCTGGCATCTCATACGAACACTTGTTCATGTCCTGGCTGATCCATGTTCTATCCAGCTCCCTGCTGATGGCCTGGGAAAGCAGCAGAGGATGGCCCAAGTGCTTGGGACCCTGAACTCACATGGGAGACCTACAAGAAGCTTGTGGCTCCTAGCTTCGGATCAGCTCTGCTGTTATGGCCATTTGAGGAGTGAACCAGAGGGTCAAGATCTCTATCCCTCATTCTCTCTGTAAGGTCTACCTTTCAAATTCAAGTGGATAAGTACAAAACAAAACAAAACAAAAAAACACCACCTTTTTTATGAATTCAGTTTACAAGGCAAATTTTGGGGAAGCCAAGTTGCCTGGGTTTTTTTGTTTGTTTGTTTTGTTTTTGTTTTTTAAGATTTATTTTGATTTGAAAGGCAAAGTTACAGAGAGAAAGATCTCCCATCCGTCAGTTCACTCCCCAAGTTGGCCGGAACTGAGCTGATCTGAGCTAGGATCCAGGAGCTTCCTCTGGGTTTTCCACAGGGTGCAGGATCCCAAGGCTTTGATGCATCCTCTACTGCTTTGCCAGGCCACAAGCATGGAGTGGTTGGGAAGTAGAGCAGCCAGGACATGAACCAGCACTCATACGGGATCCCAGCACTTGCAAGGCAAGTATTTAGCCACTTACCTATCACGCCAGGCCCTGCCTATTGGTTTTTAACTATATTCCTAGAAGTATATTCAAATATCATTTCCCAAAATTCTGTATTTTTTTTTAATTTATCTGATACATCCAGATAAGTTAGTAAGTTGGTGAGGGGCAGAGCAGGGTTTTAATTTCCGTTCAATAAATGGTCTTGCAATAGAAGATTGAAGTGAACATCTATTCCTGTGGTTAAGACACTTGTGACCCATGTTGTAGTACTTGGGTTTTGTTTCTAGCTCTGGCTCCCAACTCTCACCTCCTGCTAGTGCAGATCCTCAGGAGTGAGGATGATGGTTCAAGTTATGTGGGGTCCTATCATCCACACAGGAGACCTGGGTTCCATTTCAAGTTCCTATTTTAGGATTGGCCACTACAAGCATTTGGAGAGTCAACTGGCCGATGAGGATTCACCTGTTTTCCTTCTCTCTGCCTCTTAAATAGCATAAATAAAACAATAATGTCATATGATATGTTCATATCTTAATTTCAAAGCATTTTTGAGAACCTACCCTACGGTGAGTACTCTATTACAGATTTCCTGATAACAGCAGAAATTTAAAAATTACTTAAATGCTCATTATAGGAAAATGGATAAATTTTATACAGCTACTTAAATTTTGTTGTAAATCACTTTAAATCATGCTATCTAGCTATGTGGAAAGATGTTTATGCAATATTAACTAAAAATAAGAGAAAAATAAGTGTGATCTCATTGTACAGTTGGAAGAATATAGAATACAATAACAAAAGAAATTATATAATTTTTCATATAGTAAGCCTTATAGATCTTATGAAAGGGAAATATGAATATATTTATTTAAAAACTTTTTAAAAAGATTTATTTATTTACATTTGAAAGGCAGATATATATAGAGAATGAGAAACAGAGAGAAAGATCTTCTCTTTGGTTCACTCTCAATTGGCTGCAATGGCCAGAGCTGAGCTGATCTGAAGCCAGGACCCAGGAGCTTCTTCTGGGTCTGCCACATGGGTGCCCGGCCCCACAGCTTTGGGGTATCTTTGACAGCTTTCCCAGGCCAGAAGCAGGGAGCTGGATGGGAAGTGGAGGGAGCTGGATGGGAAGTGGAGGGAGCTGGATGGGAACTGGCGCAGCCAGGACACAAACCAGTGCTCACATGGGATCCCAGCATTTACAAGGCAAGGATTTAGTCATTGAACCATCGTGCCAGGCCCAAAATATTTTTTAGAAGCAAAAATTTTGAGGGCTGGTGCATGTCGCATAGAAGATAAGCCACAGAGTTTCACATGGACACTGGTTCGAGACCAGGCTGCTTCACTTCCTATCCAGCTCCCTACTAATGTTCCTGAGGAAGCAGCAATGGATGGCTTAAGTCTTTGGGCCCCTGCACCCATATGGGAGATCTGAAAAGAAGCTCTTGACTCCTGGCTTTGGCTTGGCCCAGTCCCAGTTATTAAGCCATCTCGGGAGTGAACCGCCAGATGGAGGATCTCTCTGTCTTTCCTTATCTTTCTCGGTAACTCTGTCTTTCAAATAAATACTTCTTAAGAGGTATATGATCTGCAAATGCTTTCTCTAACTATATGGGCTGTCTTTCCACTTTTTTGATAGTGTCATTTGATCCTTTTAATGGTGTTTTGGGTTTTGATTCATGTTTTTTGTGTGTGTCACTGAAAATGTTTTTGAGAATTGCACCATTAAATCCCATTTTCCCAAAAACCTAGTATTTTAAAATATCTTAAAATTTATTCATCTGTGGGCTGGCACTGTGGCTCAACAGGCTGATCCTCCACCTTCAAGTGTCAACAGCCTATATGGTCATTAATTATGTGCTGGTTAGCTCCAGCTAATATGCCTGGAAAAGCAGCAGAGGATGGACCAAGGCCTCGAGACCCTACATCCGTGCAGCAATCTGGAAGAAGCTCCTGGTTCCTGGCTTTGGACAGGCTCAACTCCGGCCGTTTCATCCACTTGGAGAGTGAGGAAGTGGATGAAAGATTTCTCTCTCTCTCTCTCCTTCTCTCTGTAAATTTACATGTGTAATAAAAATAAATAAAACTTTTTGAAACATTATTTATATGGAGTTTTATTGCATAGTTTTTGGAGTATGATGATTTTTAAGAGTTGATACATTTCATTATAAGCAGAAGTTGGAAAAGATCCAGTGAAGATCCATGGGTAACTGAAAACAGTTCAGCATTGCTGGGGCACCTATCCTTTATGGGGCTTAGATTGTAACTAATGTTCTGTGAGTTTTTAGCATTGGAAGCACTTGCAAAATGCATTAACTCAGTGAGTCTTCCTGATAAATCTTGGAAAAGAATCCTATTTATAAATATTTTACAGATATGAAATTGACATGTAAAAAGCCTAGAGAGAAATTATTCAAGGTCACAAAGTGGTTATTGGAAATAGCCACAGAATCCAAAGTGCCATAGGGGCTGTGTTCCCAATGAGACTTTGGTATGAAGGTTGTATCTTTTTTTAAATAAATGGTTAAAGAAATTGTGGTACATGTACTCCATGGAACATTACTTAGCTATTAAAAAGAATGAAATTTTACCATTTGCAACTTGATGGTCCCAACTAGAGACCATTAGGCTCAGTGAAACAAATCTATCCCAAAAGCACAAATATAATTTGTTCTCTCTGATGTAAGGTAAATTTCATGCAAAATAAAAGACCAATAGGCCTTTCAATACTGTTTTTGCGACATCTCAAGGGAGTTTATATTTTTGCTTTTATTTTCATTCATTCAAAAAAAATTTTCTTATTAATTTCCTCACTGACTCATAGGTCACACAATAACATCATTCGCTTCAGGAAGGTCTTTTTTATTTCTTCAGTGACACATTGATCAATCAGTAGCATGCTACTTAACTTCATGTTGCAAATTTTCTATTTTTGTCTGTTGTTGATTTTGTGTTATGATTTTTCATTTAGGGGGATGTTTAGTAACTGTCTAGTAGACTATCACATACAGATGTGAAGATACAGTGCAGTGTGCAATTCTACTTCCAAATCAAAGATGGACTCCCAATGAAATTGTTGAATGTATCTTGACAACAGAATGCTGAATTCTCTGCGATTGTCCTTGCCTACAATGTCAGAATGCACATTAAATAGTAGAATGATGGACTTATGACTGATCGTGATATACTATACTATTTTAATGATATGGGGGAAATTAGTGAGGCCTCGGGTTTGGGGAGAGGAAGGGAAAATTCTGGAGCCTTTGGAACTGTTTCATGGAATAATAAAGCAAATAAAAAAATTTAAAAAGAAAAGAAAAAAGTCACTTTTCAAAATCCATTAAAATATTTATTTTAAAAAAATATTTTATTTTGTTTTATTTGATATGCAGGGAGAGGGAGAATCACAGAGAATGAGAGATGCAGACTGAGAGTCTTCATCTGCTTATTAATTCCTCAAATGGCCTCAGTGGTTGGAACTGGGCTAGTCTGAAGCCAGGAGCCAGGAGCTTTTTTCTCTTTCTTTCTATTTTTTTCTCTTTCCATTCTTTCTGTTTTTCTGTTTTTCTTTCTTTCTTTCTTTCTTTCTTTCTTTCTTTCTTTCTTTCTTTCTTTCTTTCTTTCTCTCTTTCTCTCTCTCTCTCTCTCTCTCCCTCTCTAATTGGAAAGGCAAATTTACAGAGAGAAGGAGAGACAGAGAAGAAGATCTGCTGGTTCACTCCCCAAGTGGCTGCAACAGTCAGATCAGAAGCCAGGAGCCAGGAGCTTCTTCTGGGTCTCCCATGTGGTTGCAAGGTCCCCAAAAGTTAGGCCATCTTCTGCTGCTTTTCCAGGCCACAGGCAGGGAGCTAGATGGGAAGTAAAGGGAGCCAGGACACAAACTAGCACCAATATGGGATCCTGGTACATGCAAGGTTATAAGTAGGGAACTGGATAGGAAGTGGAGCATCCAGGATTCATATGGGATATAGGCACTGCCAACTGTAGGCTTACCAACTGTGCCAACCTGTCACTTTTCTTTTTTCATGTTAAGATGTGCTGAAAAAAAAATTTAAAACTCACAAAGCATGAAAGAAAAAAAATTTTCTCTTTTACCATTTTATACTTCTTTTGTCATTATTTCCTGAAAGAAATAATGCTGATTCATGTATCCTGGATATGAATCTGCTTAGCTTAGTACTTATGAGTCAGAGATTTCAGCGGCATTAACACTTGGCACCTGTGTAGCTGTTTTTTTAGCCTCGGTTTCCTTTGGTACCACACGATGTTTACTAATTCTGGGAAACTTCTTCTCATCTCCAAGCAAGACAGCTCTTGACTGTAGCCTCCACCTTTCCCCAACCCACACAGAGCCCATTGCCAAGTGCTCCCCCACACATTTAGTCAACACCATCAACTTCTAACCTGATGCGCAAGCTTGAACATCAGAACCGATCTCACTAAAGCATTTCCTATTCCTTCCTTAGCTCCACATTTGTTTAACCCATCAACAAAGATTCAACTTGACCTCCAAAAAATACTATTGATGTATCTACTTCTCTCCAGACTCACGGTTGCCCTCCTTTCACAGTTCAAGCACTATCCATCTTTGACCCAGAATCATACCCTATTATCTGATGCCTGTTTCTCTTTACGCCACTCTGCAAGGACTGGAGAGCAGAGATGATTCAGTTTGGGATTTCATGATTTTATGATGCTATAGGAAAGATAGTGATTCAGTGGAAGCCATACTTTAATCTTAGATTCTAAAGCAATTCTGGATAATTCTCTAGTTTGGGCATTATGGTTTAACAAGTGTGAGTTGTGCTATGTTATGTTTGATATTATAAGTGCTGCAAATACACACATATGTGACTTTAATTCCTTCTTTACAAAAAAGAACAGGGTTGGGCCCAGCGGCGTGGCCTAGAGTGCCCTGCTTGTGGCCTGGAAAGCAGTTGAGGACTGCCCAATGCCTTGGGACCCTGCACCCGTGTGGGAGACCTGGAGGAAGTCCTGGCTCCTGGCTCCAGATCAGCGCAGCACCGGCAGTTGTGCTCACTTGGGGAGTGAATCATCAGATGGAAGATCTTCCTCTCTGTCTCTCTTCCTCTCTGTATATCTGACTTCGTATAAAAATAAATAAATCTTGTAAAAACAAAAGCAAAAGGGGCCCGGCGGCGTGGCCTAGCGGCTGGAGTCCTCGCCTTGAACGCCCCGGATCCCATATGGGCGCCAGTTCTAATCCCGGCAGCTCCACTTCCCATCCAGCTCCCTGCTTGTGGCTTGGGAAAGCAGGAGAGGACGGCCCAAAGCCTTGGGACCCTGCACCCACGTGTGGGAGACCCAGAAGAGGTTCCTGGTTCCCGGCTTCGGACAGGCACAGCACTGGCCGTTGCAGTCACTTGGGGAGTGAATCATCGGACGGAAGATCTTCCTCTCTGTCTCTCCTCCTCTCTGTATATCTGACTTTGTAATAAAATAAATAAATCCTTAAAAAAAAAAAAGCAAAAAAGAACAGGGTTGGGGCTGTCACACAGTGGATTGTTGCTTGCAGCACTGATACTGACGTAGACACTGATTCAAATTCCTGCCTTGTTTCTGATCCAGTTTCTTGTTAATGTACTTGGAATACATTGGAAGAACACCCAAGTGCTTGGATCCATGCACCCATGTGGGAGATACAGCAGAAGCCCCTGGCTTCTCGTTTCAGCCCGGCCCAGTCATGGCCATTGGTGGCCATTTGGGAAGTGAACTAGCAGATAGAAAATCTCTCTCTCTTTCTCTCTCTCTCTCTCTGTAAACTAAATTTCAAATAAATATTTAAAAAAATAAGAACCATACTTTGAATTTTGAATTTGGATTTTTGGGGATTATTTACTTTTATTTGGCAGTCAGAGAAGGATGGAGAGATGTAGATGGACAAACACGAATCTTTCATCTACTTGCTTAGTCGACAAGTGCCCATAGGAGCCAGGGCTGGTCCAGGTCACAGCAAGGAGTCCAGGATTCCATTTTGGTTTCCCACATGGTAGTATTAGGCAGCCAAGCTCTTGAGTTGTCATTTACTGCTTCCAAGGATACATTATCAGTAGGAAGCTGGTTAGGAAGCAGATGTGGGACTCCATCCCAGAAACTCTGATCAGTGAGTTGTGCATTCCAAGCAGTGGCTTAGCCCACTCCGCGGCAATGCCATGCTTGAATGTTTACTTTTCCCTTGGCTGGTAATACACTAGTTTAACACCTTCTCTCAATACTAGGCAAAGACAGTGAGTTTAACTTCTAGGGAGTGATGTGATTCTGAGGTGGAAGCAAGCAACCCTGTGCAGTGTGCTCCGCTGTGTGGCTAAGTGTGGTGTCCACAAGGTTAAGTGGACTAGATTATGACATTTTCTGCTTTTTTTTTTTTTTTTTTTGCTGTTTTTGTTGCTTATTTGTTTTTAATATTTGTTTATTTTTATTGGAAATGCAGCTTTACAGAGAGGAGAGACAGAGAGAAAGCTCTTGCATCTGTTGATTCGCTCTCCAAATGGCAGTAACAGCTGGAGCTGAACTGATCTAGAGCGAGGAGCCTCCTCTTGGTTTCCCAGATGGGTGCAGCATCCCAAGGTCCACCACTGCTTTCCCAACCCAAAGGCATGGAGCAGCATGGGAAGTGCAGCAGCCAGGACAAAAATCATATGGAATGCTGGTGCTTGCAAGGGGAAGATTAGTCAATTAAGCCATTGTGCCAAGCCTCAGCTTATATTTTCAATTTACAGTGGATTTATTGGGCTGTAACCCCATCCTGAGTTGAGGGACATGTGTTTATTTTCTAAAATTGTTATCTGACCGAAGCCACTCTTTTACTGAAGACCCTTCAGAGCCTTCTGCTGCTTAGAATAAAATCTGAACTCCTGTCTTTATCATCATGACATTCTGCGTCCTGGGGTCTACTTTCCCAGGTTGAGTTTAAACCACACAGCCCTGTTTCTTACACTTCAGCCACACTGGTCTCCTTCTGGTCTCATCTCAACTCAAGTGTCATCTTCTCAAAGGCAAACCCTCTGAAGGTCTTCCTATCTAGGGTGGCCCCGCCCAAGTGACTATCTCATCAGTGTATTTAGGTCTTTCATAGCAAGGATATCAATGTGTCATTATCTTATTTGTTTATTTACATGCTTTTTTTTTGTTACATCCCACTTGTTTTCTGTCTCCTACACTGTGACTTAAGCTCTTGATGGCTATGACCTTGCCTATCTTTATCAACACTACATCCTGAGAGCTTGGCAGAGGTGGTTGTATAAAAATGAAATGAAGGGGAATCCCAGCTCATAATACTGTCATTAACAATGACGTGTGTCCTCTGTGGGAACCTTGCTGACTGCTGGGACAATTAAGATGAACAAGGCACCTTGATTTTGCAAGGAAATGTAGAGACAAAACAGGTAACCTAGTGGTTATATGAAAGATGTATGGGGATATGCATGTAAAGAAGAGGAGACTAAAATAAGCAATTGGATCTCATAGGAGAAGAGTAGTATCAGAGGAAATAAATAACCATGGGGGTGCAGGGTTCCAAGGCCCTGGGCTGTCTTTGACTGCTTTTCCAGGCCACAAGCTGGGAGCTGGACAGGAAGCAGGGCCTCTGGGATATTAACCAGTGTCCTGATGGGATCCCAGCACATGCAAAGCGATGACTTTAGCCACTAGGCTACTGTGCTGGGCCCAAATCTAACTTTTTAATTAAAAAAAAAAATTCTTATTTTTATTCGTCTGAAAGGCAGAGGGAGATAGAAATGAAACAGACATTTTCCCATGTGAGGATTCATTCTTCAAATTCCTTCAATAGCCAAAGCTAGCCTAGGACCCAACACTCAACGTACATCTCCCACGTAGGGAGCAAGGTACCCAGTGATTTGAGCTGTCATTGACTGACTCCCAGAGGGTGCATTAAGAAGAAACTAGAATCAGAAACAGAGGCAGGACTCTAACCCACACACTCTGACACAGAACGTGGGTACTCCAAGTTGGCATCTTGACTACTACGATTTCTTGCCTCCTAACTTTGAGTTTTTATTATTCCTTATTTTTTTATTATTATTATTTTTAATTTATTTATTTTATTACAAAGTCAGATATACAGAGAGGAGGAGAGACAGAGGAAAATCTTCCGTCTGATGATTCACTCCCCAAGTGAGCCGCAACGGCCAGTTCTGTGCCAATCTGAAGCCAGGAACCTGGAACCTCTTCCGGGTCTCCCACACAGGTGCAGGGTCCCAATGCATTGGACTGTCCTTGACTGCTTTCCCAGGCCACAGGCAGGGAGCTGGATGGGAAATGGGGGTGCCGGGATTAGAACCGGCGCCCATATGGGACCCCGGTGTGTTCAAGGCAAGGACTTTAGCTTCTAGGCCACGCCGCCAGGCCCTATTATTCCTTATTGATCCATTTATGTCTACCAAATATTTCAGACTTTCAAATCTGTAAATTTATTTCTGGTATTCTCTGCCATCTTTTCTTTTGAAAAGCTTATTTATATATATTTTAGAACTTTTCCTGTTTCTTCTGTATGCTTCCTAACTGCTCTTCTATTTGTATATTATTATTATTCTACAATTTGTTAATTACGTTATTCAATATTATTTATAATATTATTTCTATATTATCTTTTTATTAATTTAATTGTTTATAATGTATATTACCTATTTATATATTGCATTGTTGGGATTTATCAGTACCATCTTTCTTTTCTAACTTTCTTATTAAAGCATCCTAGCCTCTCTTTGTTTCTCTTTCTGTACCTGCAATTCTGAGTTTTAAAAAATATTTGTTTATTTTTATTGGAAAGTCAGATATATAGAAAAAGGGAGATGCAGAGAAAAAGATCTTCTGCTGGTTCACTCCCCCAGTGACCACAGTGACCAGAGTTGAGCCAAGCTGAAGCCAGGAGTCTCTTCTGGGTCTCCCTCGTGGGTGCAGGGTCCCAAAGCTTTGGGCCTTCCTCAACTGCTTTCCCAGGCCTCAGGTAGGGAACTGGATGGGAAGTGGGGCAGCTAGGACATGAACCGGTGCCCATATGGGATCCCGGTGCATGCAAGGACTTTAGCCACTAGGTTACCACACCAGGCCCTATAATTCTGATTTTCAAGTAAAGAAACCCAAATTGGAAAAAGAAAAAAAAAGAAAGAAAAAAGAGTGCCATTTTGATATAGTGAATTAAGCTGCTATCTGCAATGTTGGTACCTGAGTCTCAGCTGCTCCTCTTCAAATCTGGGTCCAATAGTTTGCCTTGGAAAGCGTTAGAAGATTGCCCAAGTCCTGGGGTCCTTGCACCCATGTAGGTGACCTAGATGAAGTTCCAGGCTCTGTTGTTCCCTCTCTCTGTCTGCTAAATGAACAACAACAACATCTGGTAAGTCGCAATGATTATCCTGTTCAGTTTACCAATTACTGTTTTAATCTCTAGTTCTTTGAGATGCTGCCTCTGATGCGTGGGAGGTCTCATTGTCACAACTGCGCTGAAAAGACCTGTTGGGTGATCTTCAAAAGGAAATCACTTCCACAAGCCCCGCCTAAGCAGTCCGTGACCATCCTGAATTTCAATTCCTGGGTTATTGGATACATTCCATACAGGGATTGGCAGATTGGTAGTCTTCTTTTTGGCAGTTCAATATTCCTGACTGCCAAAAGAAAGAAAGTTAGAACTCTTTGCTTTCTCATTCTATCCCTCTGCAAGGAAAAAAAAAGTCTCAAACACTGCTTGCTGTATTAGCACCGGAGGCAAAGAACTAATATGCACTTGCACAATCCAAGTTATACTTGCACAATCTACTGGAGGAAACGGCAGAGTGACATTTGCACCTAATCCTTCCACGGGGCTATGACTAAGACTGCAAACAGCAGAAAGCAAGCACACTGTTGCCTGATACATGGGGGCGAATGAAAGTTACTTGATAGTAAGGGGCAATAAGAGGAGCTTGATTTTTTTCAAAGGGCCTTTTACTTCTGTAATCCTAAAAGGGAAACATTAAACAGCCCAGTTAGTGATGGAGTGGGGAGGTGACAAACATGGCCCAGGGCTCCAGGAGTGATTTAGGGTGAGGAGAGGTAAAAGGGAAGTGCATGAGGGGGCAGAAGGTCACCAGGGCTTCCACAACCCAGCGGACTTGGCACAATGGGGCGACGCTGGCTTTGCGCAGAGACCGAGGCACCTCTGTTGGCATGCTGTCACCTCATTCGTGTGGTATTTCCTTGTTCCTTATTCAGATGAGAAAGGGGAAGGGCAGTGGCTGTGTGAAGAGCATGTGTGAAGTGTGGGCACAGCACAGGCCACTGTGGTGCCTTCCTTTTCTGCCTTGGGTCATTTCAAGTCTGAACCGCCACTGCCCTTGGTTGATGATCTCTGGAAGATTGATGTGATTTCAAAAGTGTGGCATTATGGAGCCAAGAGGTAAGTTTGAACTGTCTCAGTATCATCAGTCCATCTGGGCTCTGGCATTTGAAGTATTCCTCGTTTAAGCCTGAGTTAGGAGATACCAGGCAACAACGACCAGAGGAGACCTCAGAAGGGTCTCTTTGAGAAACTTGTCTTTGCCTTGCCCACTCCAACATACCTGAATGGGTCACTTCGATTTCCTCGATTCTGCCCCATCCCACCTTCTCAAGGAGGTCAACACAGCCCTCTCCTCCAGCTCTGCCTAGCTGGCTTCACATGGACTGCTGTCTTTGTTTCTAGCTGATCACACAGTATCGTCAGTATTGTCCTTTCAGTGTTTTGATGCCTCCTGCCTGTTTTCTTTCCCTCGTTATCCCTGGTCTGGCCTGTTAAAATTCCAGTCCTCCCTCCCTCATTCCACTCAGGACTCTCTACCGACTCTCCTGAGAATCTCTTCATTTTCATTTTTTTTTAGGTGTATTTATTTTTATTGGAAAGTCAGATATACAGAAAGGAGGAGAGACAGAGAGCAAGATCTTCTCTCCAAAGGTTTACTTCCCAAGCAGCCATAGAAGCTGGAGATGCGCCGATCAGAAGCCAGGAGCCAGGAGCTTCTCCCGGGTCTCCTGTGTGGTTGCAGGGTCCAAGCACCTTGGGCCGTCCTCAACTGCTTTCCCAGGCCACAAGCAGATGAATGGGCCACCGGGATTAGAACTGACGCCTATATGGGATCTCAGTCACTTTCTTTAGCTGCTAGGCTATTATGCTGGGTCCCATTTCATTTATTAAAAATTTACTTAGAAGGTGAGAGAATCACAGATACACATGGATCATGTTCAAGGGTAGAATGGGTTGGGAGGGGAAAGGTAGGAAAGAGAGCTGTTTCTGCTTCCCATCTTGTGTCTATGGAAAGAGAGAGATGGCCCCTCTGTATTGCCAGTCTTCATATGATTTTGGGAAGGGGTGAGGTCCCTGGTGAGGGGAAGTGCATCCTGGGGGAGGGATCACTGAGTGATAGACAGGTGGGATTTACAAACAGCCACTGGAATGTGGGAATGTGGATTCCAGTTCATGACTCTAAGCTAGCTACCTACCTGTCCCTTTTTATTCCCCCACCCTCCTCCGGCTATTTTCGGCTCTTAACTCTAGGAGTTGCTGAAGAATGTGGATTCATCACATCCTCCGTAGTTACTTTCCACTCATTAGGGGCATAGCTTGCCTACTCTGGATTTAGAACTCTGTTTTTTATATCATCTCATGGATCCCTCTTATGAGTCAGAGAACTTCCAGTAGGTGCTAACAGCTACATCCCCCTGTATCTTGATCATTATTCTGACATATTGTTGGCTTCTTTGCATAGGAAGTCAGCAAAGAAGGTGTTCTAGTCATGCAACCTGTGGTCGAGGTCCATCTGCCAGTTTTGTACCATGAGACTGAAGATCCTGTCATGTCTGATGATACAAGACGATGCCAAAAGCTTGCTGATGCCAAAAGCCATTGGTGGGCTTCGTCTAAAGTGGGTGTTTCAGCATGGCCAAGGAGCCCGGAGTACTGTATCTTTAGGCATCATCCATGTCAGTATCCATCCCAGGTTACCACGAGTGCTGAGGTTGCCGTGTCCTGGCCTGTGGAAGCCCTCTACTACCTTTGTAAGGCACACCCCCAGATCTGGGCCTCATATCTG
This sequence comes from Ochotona princeps, assembly GCF_030435755.1. Taxonomy (NCBI): domain Eukaryota; kingdom Metazoa; phylum Chordata; class Mammalia; order Lagomorpha; family Ochotonidae; genus Ochotona; species Ochotona princeps. The sequence continues at coordinate 104,555,530 of NC_080834.1, read as the reverse complement.
CCAGTAGCTACAGCAGCCTTCGTGAGGAGGCCTGTGGCTATATCCCTGCTCACACCAAAAGGCCTGTTGTCCCTCCCCTCTGCTTGCGGACCTTGGTGCGCCAATGCTATGCACAGCTCCCAGCCCTTTGTATGCTCCGCTTGCCACATATATGGTGGCAAAGAACTGAGACTTATGCTTTTTTCTTTCTTTTCTTGAACTGACTTCTAGAATGGAGAAGTTTCTTCCTTCCTTCTTTTCTCTTTTTTAAAAAAAAATTTAAAATTTTATTTTAGATAATCTTTGCATAGTTAATTAGGGCAAAAAGTTTCAAGGGCTACAGGAAAGTGGGTAAGATGATTATTTCCGCATTGTTTTTTTCCTGTATCTGGGGTAAGGGAGGAGATAAAGGGAGAAGCCCGACCCAGTCTCCCACCCATCCCAGGTCCCTGATGTGTTCTTTTCTTTCTTTCTTTCTTTCTTTCTTTCTTTCTTTCTTTCTTTCTTTCTTTCTTTCTTTCTTTCTTTCTTTCTTTCTTTCTTTCCTTCCTTCCTTCCTTCCTTCCTTCCTTCCTTCCTTCTTTCTTTCTTTCTTTCTTTCCTTTCTTTCTTTTCTTTCTTTCTTCCTTTTCTTTCTTTCTTTCTTTCTTTCTTTCTTTCTTTCTTTCTTTCTTTCTTTCCTTCTTTCTAAAAGTTTATTTATTTTGATTGTAAAGACAGATTTATAAGAGAAGGAGAGAGAAAAAAACTTCATTTGTATGACTATGTAATTTTTTTCTTTTTTCTTTTTTTTTATCCATTACTATGGCAGATTGCATTGACTTTCAAATATTGAGCTAGTTCTGCCTGTCTAGAACACTTGATCATGTAAATAACATTTTTTTAAAAACGAAAAGATTGGTCCACAGTTGCCTGAGTTGGGCTTGAAGCCAGGAGAAAGGCCCTTCCTCCGGGTCCCCTATGTGGGTCAAGGGGTTCAAGGACTTGGACCATCCTCCTCTGCTTTCCCAGGTCATTTGTAGGGAGCTGAATCAGAAGGCTGGCATGGCGGCTCAACAGGCTAATACTCTGTCTACCAACGCTGGCAGCCCTTATGAGTGCTAGTTCATGTCCCAGCTGCTCCACTTCCCATCTAGCTCCCTGTTTATGGCCAGGAAAAGCAGAGGAAGATGGCTTAAACCCTTAGGATCCTGCGCTCACTTGAGATACCCAGAAGAGGCTCCTGGCTGTTGATTTCATATTGACCCTGCTCTGGCAATTGCAGTCATTTGAGAAGTGAACTAGCATATGAAAGATCTTTCTTTGTGTCTCTCCTTCTCTCTGTAAATCAGCTTTTTAAATAAAAAGTAAGTAAATCTTTGAAAATTTAAAAATATATATATAAAATCAAGAGACTGTATCAGAAGTAGAGCCAGGACTCGAACAGGTACCCCTATGGGATGCAGGTGCCACTGGCAGAGGCTTAACGTGCTATACCTCAGCACTGGTCTGGAGTGACAAGAATTTTTACATTTGCATTCATAAACAATTTTTGTCTGTAGTTTTTGTACACAGTCTTTGGTTTTGATAGCAAGGCAATGTTCACTTCATAAAATGAATTGGAAAAGGCCCCTTACTACACCACTCTTTCATTTTCTGGAAGAAATTGTACAGAAGTGATTCTTAATTCTTTAAATATTTGGTAGAAAGTTCTGGTGAAGTCATCTGTGCTCAGTGATTTCCTTTTGGAAAAGTTAAGCATCATGAATTCAACTTTCGTAGTCATTAGTGAACTACTTAAATCACTTAGTCATATTGAGTGAATACTTTGGGTTATTTATGGACCTGGTACATGTTGCCAAATTTGTGCATGTAGAGTTATTTATAACATTTCCTTATCTTTGTCCTTCTTCTGGTTTGGAAGAATCTACCAAGGGAAGGCATAGCCTCTTTCCCAATGCTGGTATCGGTAATTTCTGCCTTCTCTTTTTGGCAGTTTTGCTAGGATTTTGTCAATTTCATTGGTCTTTTCAAGGAACTACCCCTTTCACATTGATTGTTTCTGTTCCTCTCTAGTCCATTTCATTGGTTTAGGTCTGTATTACTTCCCTCTTTCTGCTGTGTTTGGGTTTGTTACATTCTTCCTTTTCTAGATTTGAGTTTCCCTGTGTTTGTTGTTGTAGCCAACATTTCTTTGCTTAGGCTTCTCTTTTGTTCATTTATTTGGAGCATATATCTAGTTGCTCACTGAGACTCTCCAGGGCTTCTTTAAAAATCTTTGTCAGCTGGGCCTGGTGCGGTGGCCTAGCGGCTCAAGTCCTCACCTTGCACACTCCAGGATCCCATATGGGTGTCAATTCCAATCCTGGATATTCCATTTCCCATCCAGTTCCCTGCTTGTGCCTGGGAAAGTAGTGGAGGACGGCCCAAAGCCTTGGGAGCCTGCACCTGTGTGGGGGACCCGGAGGAAGATCCTGGCTCCTGGTTTCACATTAGCTCAGCTCTGTCCATTGTGGCAACTTGGGGAGTGAATCAGTGGACAGGAGATCTGTCTCTGTATATCTGCCTTTCCAATAAAAAGAAATAAATCTTAAAAAAAAATCTTTGTCAGCTGACTCCAAATTCTCTGCTTCTTAGTGTTGTCATCTATTGATCATCTTTTTCCATTCATTTAAAAATTTCCCTGGGGCAGGTGCTGTGATGTAGTGAGTAAAGCAGCTGTCTGCTATGCCAGCATGCTATATTGAACTAGGTAAAGTTCTGGCTGCTCCACTTCTGCTCTAACTCCCTGCTAACGGCCTGTGAGAAGCAACAAAATTGGCCCACATGTTTGGATCCTGCCACCCACAGGTAAGATCTGGCAAAATGCTGAGACTGGCCTGGCCCACCACTGGTTGTTGTGGCCATCCTCTTTCCTTTTCTCTTTTTATAACTCTGACTTCCAAGTAAAATCAATAAATATTTAAAAGTGAATACGACAGAAGGTTTTTCTTAGAGCAGTGAATGATTATTTTCATAGAAAACTGGTTATTGGTCTCAATGCAATGGCCTAATGGCTAAATCTTTGCTTTGCACACACTGGGTTCCCATGTGAGTGCCAGTTCGTGTCTTGACAGCCGTTCTCCCCATCCATCTCCCTGCTTGTGGCCTAGAAAAGCAGTAGAGGATGGCCCGAAACCTTGAAACCCTTCACCCACGTGGGAGAGCCCAGCTGGCTCAGCTCTGACCATTGCGGCCACTTGAAGAGTGAACCAGTGGACGAAAAGATCTTTCTCTCTGTCTCTCCTTCTCTCTTTAAGTTTTCCTTTCCAATAAAATAAATAAATATTTTAAGCAGCTGTACATTTTGTGGAGTGCCACATGATGGACACTGCCTGACGTTTCTCCATCACTGCTAGGTCAGGCAAGAAGTTCAGGTTGTTTATGGTCCCTTTGACATCAGAGGTGGAACTGCTCCTTGTTGCTGATGAGCAGGGAGCACCAGCTCCCTACGTGTTCTCTGCTGATCCTATAGTGAAGAAGGCCTGATTCCCACGGGGCAGTGGTGAAAATCCGCACTCTCTTCTGGGCTTTCCATGAGTCTATAGGTGGAGGGAGGGCACTGCCTTGTTCTTGGAAAGTATGGGTGAAAGGTTATCATCTCCAGTTCTACTGACAAACTGGGAAGGGAACAGAAACATGAGATGAGCCAGTGGGAATGAAAACCACAGCTTACTTGTTTTCTAAAAACATGAATGCATATATTTGAAATGTGGAGCAACAGAGAGAGAAAAGCAAAGTGAGAGAGATTTTGTACCTACTGGTTTACTCCTCGAATGGCTGCAACATCTTATGGAGGGCTGGGCTAGGCCTGAAGCCAGCAGCCTAGAACTCAATCCTGATCTCGCATATGGCGTATGGTCATTAAGGACCGAAGTTTTAGGACAGTTACTGACTTCCCAGGTAGCAAGTAGCTAGATTGGTATTGGAGCAGCCAGGATTTAAATAAAGAACTGATTGGGATGTCGGTGTCCATTGCTGGCATCACAGATGATAGTTTAACTCTGTGTCACAAAGCTGGTTCCCACACATCCAATTGTTTTTAAAAATTTTATTTATTTTTATTAGAAAGGCAAATTCACAGAGAGAAGGTGGGACAGAAAGAAAAAATTTCCATCTACTGGTTCATTCTCCAAGTGGCTGTAACAGCCAGAGCTGAGCCGATCTGAAGCCAGGAGCCAGAAAGGAGCTTCTTCCAGGTCTCCCACATCGGTGCAGGGTTCCAAGGCTTTGGGCCATCCTCGACTGTTTTCCCAGGCAGGGAGTTGGATGGGAAGTGGAGCAGCTAGGATGTGAACCAGCACCCATATGGGATCCTAGAATAGTGCAAGGCGAGGATTTAGCTAATAAGTCATCATGCGGGGTCCACTTTCTATATGACCTTCTCTACCTGATTCTAGTTGAAATGTGGTGTCATCTGTGGTTGCAGAAGGCTAGAATCCGACCTAGCTTCCTCTATCTCTGTCAGCCTGGTTGGAGGTGGGGCCATGGGATTTTTTTGGGTCACGTTTGGCTTGGTTAAAGCCGTTATTATCTAAAAGTTTCTTTGCTAAGTTGCCCTTTTCCTGGTTCTTTGGCTAGTGAAGGCAGGTTTTTGTTGGGGCTCTACTGTCTGTACCCATTGGCATTTCTGGACTGCCAGCTTGCTTAGCTCCAAGTCTGAGATAGCCGAGGCAAAAGACATCCCGGGAGTTTTACTTCTAGGATTTCCTTCCTGTCTGAGATCCCTAATAAGTATGCCTTCTGTCTCCATCTTTCTGACATTCTTCTTTTTCTTACATATGATAATGTGAAGTTTTTACTTGCCTTAGGAGTAGCAATAAGTGAAAAAGGATTTTTATCCCATCTTCCCAGAAGTGGAAAATATTATTTTTATAAGTTTTGACATGTTTGCCAATGAGAATAGCTCAATACAGAAAGGGTAAAATGGCAATCCCGAAAGGGGACTCAAAAAGCAAGTCCTCAGGGTGACCGTTGTGGCGGACAAGCTGCTGCTTGGGGTATCAGTGTAAGAGCGTGCATACCACAACAGGATGCCTATGTTGAAGCTGCAACTTCACTGTCAACTGCAGCTTCCTGCCAGTTGTCCCACGGGGACAGCTGATGATGGCGGGGGGGGGTGTATTTGGCCCTCGTTACCCTTGTCACCCTTGTGGGAGATATGAATGGAGTTCCTGGCTCCTGGGACCACTGAGAAGTGAAACTGCACACCTGGTTGTGCAGTATGAATTGTTCCAGCCAACTTCTTTTTTTTTTAGATCAATTTTATTATTATTGGAAAGGCAGATATACAGAGCGGAGGAGAGAAAGAGAGAAAGATCTTCAGTTGGATGGTTCATTCCCCAAGCAGCCGCAACAGTTAGAACTGAGCCAATCTGAAGCCAGGAGCCTCTTCTGGGTTTCCCATGTGGGTGCAGGGTCCCAAGGCTTTGGGCCATCCTTTGCTGCTTTCCCAGGCCACAAGCAGGGAGCTGGATGGGAAGTGGAGCACCCGGATTAGAACCGGTGCCCATATGGGATCCCGGCACTTTCAAGGCGAGGACTTTAACAACTACGCTGTCATGCCAGGCTCTCCAGCCGACTTCTTTACCCCCAATGCACCTCCCCCCCCCCAAAAAAAAAAACAAAAAAAGAAGCAAACAAACAAAAAACAAAGCCTCGGGTTGCTTTCATTTTTGTGTACAGGGCCTAAGATAGATTATTTGAGCAGTTTTCTTTTATGGTAAATGCATTATTCCTCCTCTTGCCAGAGCTGGCCATAGTGAACACACTGCAAGAGAATAGCAGGCAGGCAGGTGGGACAGCTAAAGGTCTTTTGCTGCCTGTGATTCATCCGTAACAAGAAAAAAGTAAAGGGAAACATTCTAAAATGCTTTATAGAATGTAAATTTCTTTATTTTCATTTTGTTGGAAAAGCAGAGAGGCAGAGAACGAGACAAACATAGACAAAGAGAAATTTCCCATCCATGGGTTCACTCCCCAAAATGCTCACGATAGCAAGGACTGGAGAAGGTCAAAGCCAAGAGCCACGGTCTGCTACCTGGGTATGGTACGGACTCAAGTACATGAGCCATCACTGACTGCTTCTCTGGGTGGGTGTGCAACAGCAGGAAGTGGAGCTGGCACTCAAACCTAGGCACCTCAATTTGCAATCCATGTGTCTGTACCATGTCTTAACCCCTTAGCAAGTGCTTGCTCCTCAAAATATATAACAAAGTTCTACTGATGTAGGGTAGGAGTCAGCTTGCAAGGAGAAGTGAAGGTTGCCAGGTCTTGCCTGAAGCTTGGCCTGCACTGTAACCCTGTCTGCACCACCCAAACGTTCCCCAACCATTACTTCTGCAAACCCTGCTCAGAACTGGCACAAGCTAGAAACATGCAATAGTGCTGTGGGTTGCATCACCACAAGGCCTGTTAGCCTCTTATGATGTCAATGACAGTCATGTGATTCCCAAAGTGTACAGGCAGATGGGTGGAACCCTGCCTCAAGCTCAACTCCTCATAACTATTCAACTGAATCCTGTACCAGCTACCACCTCTCATGCCTCCAGACCAGAACAAAGGGACAGACCTGACCGTGGCTGAGTGCAGCTTCTTCTTGAGCACGCCTGCGTCGCTTCTTCCAAGTTGCAGGCAAATAAATCTTTATTTCCTGCTGATCTTTATCTATATCTTGTCCTAAAATACCTGCTTGCCTTGGTGAAAAGAACTGGGACCCAGTCAACTCACAGCACTACCACATCAGAAGTGCTTCATGTTAGCCATTTATTTATTCAACATGATAGTGGATACAGGAATGGATGAAATGAACAGTGCCTACCAAGAATGGAGGTCAAAGTTCATGTTCCAAAGGCATAATCTACTGGGTGAGACAATAGTGTCTGAGGATAGACAGTAGTGTAAATAAACACAATTCTAGGAAGTAACCGTGTCTACTCTTATTTTACAGGTTTAAACAGGATACTATAGGCTAAATAACATATGCATATTCATACATTCAGAACAGAATTTTAACTCCAAATCACACCAATATATATGTAAATCTATAAAACATATATTTACAAATATAAAACATATTTACATATGTGTGTATATAAATATATAGTATATTAAGAATAAGTATATGTATATAAAATTACGTATATATAATTTTGGAAATACTTGTCAGAAAGAAATACGTTAAAATTGTATTTTGGGACTGGTGCAGTAACCTAGCAGCTAAAGTCCTCATCTTTCACGCGCCAGGATCCCTTATGGGCACTGATTCTAATTCCAGCTACCTTGTTTATGGCCTGGGAAAGTAGTGGAGGACAGCCCAAAGCCTTGGGAGCCTGCACCCACGTGAGAGACCTGGAAGAGGCTCTGGGCTCCTTCCTTCGGATTGGCACAGTTTGGCTGTTGTGGTCACGTGGGGAGTGAATCAATGGACGGAAGAAGATTTTCTTCTGTCTCTCCTCTCTATATATCTGACTTTCCAATAATTTATATATATATAGACATATGTATCTTGCTTTATCTTAAACAATTATTTCAATGCTAGACTTAGAAAATAAGATGTTGGGTGTGGAATCGACACTGTGTTGCAGCAGGTAAACCACAGCCTGGGGAATTCGCATTGTAGTTGTGGTTTGAGCCCCATCTATTCTGTGGTTCCTACCCAGCGTTTGCTGAGAAAGCTGGGGGCAGTAGATAATGGACCATACATTTGGGTACTTCCACTCACATAGAAAACTGAAGAGTTGTTGACTCCTGGCTTTGACCCGGCCCCAGCGCTGGCAATCACTGGCCTTTGGGGAGTAGAAACAGCAGATGGAAGATTTCTTTGTTTCTGCCTCCCACTCTGTCATTCAGTCTTTTAAATGAACAATACATTTAGAAACAGAGCACAGAGAATCAGAAAAAAAAAATAACATATTAAAAAGAGGAAGAAGAAAATAAGATATAATGTGATTTTTTTCTGTGTGTGCTGTGCTCTGACATAGCATATTAGGAAAGATTAATTTTGATTCTTTCAGAACTGAGTGAAGCAATCACCATCACTCAAAATCACTGTGAATTCCTTCATATTATAGCTGTGTCAACTTGGACTCCTCATTGTGTTCTAAAAGATTACTCATTTTTCAGGTGAAGATAAATAGCACTTTACTGAATGAGGAATCATTCATACTACAGATGTAACAGACACGTGTGAAATGTCAGATGACTTTAAATCAAATATGTTTCTTTGATTTGCTACCCCCTTCAAGATTTTCTTTGTATGAATTCAATGTGTTTACTTGCTAATAAATCAAATGGAGGGTCAGAGGGCTGAAACTGGGGACTGGGGAGAAAATGAGCATTCACCTTTGAGGGGAGTGTGGATTCAGAAGCTGTGGAAATGAAGCTCTAGCTTTAGGGTTGCGAAGCAGACTCCCTAGAGAGTAGAGATCCATGGTGCATTCTATCCCAGCAACTTGGAATGACTTCCCAAGGATTTATAGACTTAACAAATTGAAACTACTATCAATTGGGTCTGTTCACCTGAGCGCATGAAACCAATTACTGTGAACAAAGGTGTTATTGCAAAGCAAACAACTGGGAGCCAGAAAACCACCACCACAGCTCACAGAGGAGTTAAGTTAATATAATTTGAAATTGTAGCTGAAAAATGCGTGCTCAGCTTATATTCAAGTTCCTGGTTGAGGTGCTGGTATTGTGGAACAGCGGGTTGAGTCACTGTGACGCGAGTATCTCAAGTCTGAGCACTGGTTTGAGTCCTAGCTGCTCCACTTCCTATCCAGCTTCTCACTGATGCACTTAGGAAGGCAGCAGAGGATGGTCAAAGTGCTTTGCACTTGTCACCCATGAGGGATACCTGGATAGAGTTCTAGGTTCTTGGCTTGGACCTGGCTCAGCCCCAGCTGTTGTGGCTGTCTTAGGAGTAAGCCAGCATTTGGACAATTCTCTTTCTCTCTCTCTGAAACAACTATGTCCCGTTTTTAAAGTTGCTGGTTGATCAGTAGTGCTCATGGTCCTCCTTTGATAGATCAGTAATATCAGTTCATTTAGGGAATTTTGGTAATGGGAAAGTGAGCTCAAGTTAGTTTGTGGTCTGCCTGGAAGTGGGAATTACTTTTTGCTTGGGGCATGGAGTTCCTGGAAGAGACTGCTCCAGACAAGAGGAACAACATCGAAATGTTATCTATAGGGGAGATAAATGGCCTATGAGAGGCCCATGATCAGGAGTTACGTGGGGCAGCTGTACCACTCCTTTAACTTAGTGAGCTAATTTTAGTAAGAGGCTGATATGCAAACACAAAAGCCTGCCCAGGGCACTGTCAGCCAAGGCAAGGTGGCTGGGAGGCTGTGGGAGATGAGGACCTGGGGGTCTCCAACATCCACCTCCAAGGCCCTAACTATGGGCTCACTTTTCTAGTGGGGCTGTTCGTTTAACTATGAGGGGTAGGAGTTGGGGTGGAGAGCTCAAATGCAGTGGGAAATGCCGCACTGTCTAATGACATTTCTGTGTATTCAGCTTCCCCACCCAATTTATGCTTCCTCTAGTAATGAAGCAACACAAGGAAATATTGACTGACCAGCTCTAGGAAGTCATTTCTCTGATTACTGCCTCCAGGAAGTGATTGTTTTTCAAGGATCTAAACTAGTAGCAAAGACACACTTTGGGACTGTAAATGACTTGGGAAGGTGATCACTTTTCTAAAGGCCCAAGTGGAGGGCACAGATTCCTGGTGTCTGCAGTTTCTGGGTCTAGGTAAACTTAGCCTTGAGCAATCAAATCTTGACTTTCTTCATCTTGCTTGGCCCCAAGACAAATCTTGTGCGGCCAAGTTTGCATCCATAGTAATTCCTGTGTTGGATCTGACCTCTCCATCCTGGTTGACTATGGAAGGAAGCCAAAGAAGGAGTGTGGGGGTGGGGGAGGGGTGGATGCATTTATTTGCATTTGCCATTTGTATTTGCCTTAGGGACATTGAACTGCAGGCCTCCTTCAACGGGAACTGTTTGTTAAAGTCTGGTGCTGACTTTTGTGGACTGGTCTAGCCAAGAGTTGTTTTAGCCCCAATGGCGGGGAGGGAGATGAGGGTGGGGTCCCCGGTGGGGTAAGACAGCTGCGGAGCCCAACAACCGTTACCAAGGCCTACTTTGCCTCTGCCTCTACCTGCCAAATGGTAAACAAAGCCCCTGGGAGAACTGGGGCAGGCTGAACACCTTGGTCAAACACTAAGCAAACCGCCACCAGGTGTGCTAGCAGAACTGCCTCTCCATCAGCGTCCTGTCATGCAGAAAATGTTTATCCAATTTGTCAAGATAATCTTTCCTCAAATAAGCCTTGTGCCCACTCCTTGGAACAGCCTGAATTTAGTCAGTATAATGTAACTCTATTTTTTTCACCCATTTTCCTTTAATCACTGTGTCAACTTTTCCCTGGCTTTAAGCAAACTGAAAGTAATTATATCATTCTTAAGTGAGTAATCTTTTGACTGGGTGAGCTGATTCGTGAGTTACTCTAGAATTCTTCTAAACTGTGCAGTCGTTTGCCAAACACATTTTCTTAGATGTTTCACAAAGTTCGACTCATCGATGACCCTCGGATGTGTTTATTCTGTCACGTTTTGTGGCTAGGCCGTGATGATATTAGAGCATTTGAAAAGAAGTTGAATTTAGAAATATGAGAGTGGGAAAAAGGTAACTTCACTCACTAATTTAGCTATTTCTTGGAAATATTACAGTCATTGTGAACAGCTTGCAACTTCAGGCACGAAGAACGTTTGGTTAGTGCTTTGAATCATGGGTTAATATTGAAGGCTAGGCTTGCTGGACCTAAAGGCATTCATGGTTTTTCATTCCATTATGTAGTTTCCTTGCCATTTGATATCCTCTGTGATATTGTTTTGAAAAACAGAAACACAAAGGTTACCACGTTTTCCTTAGTTCTGCTCATTGACATACTCCCACGGAACTCATGATAAACTTAAAATAGAAGGCTCAGCCATCTGGCTATTTCACCGTTTCTATTTTTGTTTCTCTTTGCATTCACAAAGTCTGTTGAGTCTGAAATTCTCCATGTTCTGCCCTGTATATAATTGTGTATATTTATACACAAATACACTTTCTCATTTACATTTAGCCGCTATCAATCTAAGTTTGTTTTGTAGACCACAGCAGGCACTCTGGTAGGGAGGTTAACCTTGCCTAATTTATGTGCTAGTCTAATCTGCATTAAATCTCACCTCTGAAGATTGTCCCCTAATTCTAGGAGATGCTAAATCAAAGGTATTTCTTATTCATTTGTATAACATATGTTTACTTAGGATCTTCACTGAAGAAAATATGTTCCCGGGCCCGGCAGCATGGCCTAGCGGCTAAATGTCCTTGCCTTGAATGCCCCGGGATCCCATATGGGTGCCAGTTCTAATCCCGGCACTCCACTTCCCATCCAGCTCCCTGCTTGTGGCCTGGGAAAGCAGTCGAGGACGGCTCTAGGCTTTGGGACCCTGCACCCGTGTGGGAGACCCGGAAGATGTTCCTGGATCCTGGCTTCGAATCGGCACCGAACCGGCTGTTGCGCTCACTTGGGGAGTGAATCATCGGACGAAAGATCTTCCTCGCTGTCTCTCCTCCTCTCTGTATATCTGACTTTGTAATAAAATAAAAAAAAAAAAAAAGAAAATATGTTCCCTCTCTGCACTTTGAGTGAAAAGACAAAGCCACAGATGGAGAAGAAAGTTGAAAGCTTATTTCATTCTTTCATGCCATTTTACACCAAGGAAGTAGGGTTTAGATATGAAGGAAAAGACCTGTCTAAAGTCGTGGGGCTAATGAGTGGCAAAGCCCGCTTCAGAGCCCGGGTCTGCCAACTCTCCAGCATTCCATTTTCATAGACTACAATTAAATGTACCTTTTGAGAAGTTCAGCAATTTACATTTTCATAGCACTAACTATATATTCATAACTTTCATTATACAGAGGATCATGTTTGCAAACAAAATTAAAGTGTTCTGTTAAGTCCTTACAGCTAAAGAAAATAAAAGGTGGTTGCGACCTACAAACTTTATTGTTCATGACTGAGTTGGTTAAAAAGGCAGATTCTTAAAGAGAATAAACAGACAAGCCATAGATTCAGAGAAAACATTTTCGCAAGGCACAGCTGGTCAAGTATTGTTACTCAAATATATAAAGAACCTAAAAAATAGGAGATATATGTATTTGCTAGGCAGAGTTACAGGGTGGGGGATGGGGAGCATCCAACAGCTAATTCAGTCCCCAGGTGGTTGTAACAGCCAGTGCTGGACCAGGCTGCAATCGGGAGCCAAGCGCTTCGTTTGTGTCTCCCACATGCATACAGGCACCCACTGCCTTTCCCAGACCATTAGTAGGGAACTGCACTGGCAGTGGAGCAGATGGGAATCTAACCAGGCCCCATGTGGGATGCTGGTGCCTGAGAGCACTTTTACCTATTAGACACAGTGCTGACTCTACAGTAAAATCTAAAAACTCAACAATAAGAAATGAATACTGTCACCAAAACCCAAACCAAGAATAGTTGCCATTGTGGTGTTGCATGTTAAGCTGTGGCTTGTGGGTGCTGTTTCAGTTCCAGTTGCTTTGCTGCTGACCCAACTCCCCACTAACGCTCCTAGGAAAGCATCAGATGATTGTCCAACTACTTGGACCCTTGCCACTCACAGGGGGAAAAAAAATGAACTTCCTGGCTTCTGGTTTTTACCCTAGTTTTCTGGGCACTTGGGAAGTAAATCAATGGGAGGATCTCCCATTCTTTCCCTCTCTGATGTTTTGCCTTTCCAATAAATAAGTAAATATACATCTTTTAAAAAAGGACAAAGAAAAGAAAAATGAACAAAGGTAAAGACAAATAAGCAGAACGGTTGAAAAGACACCTTATAAGAAAATGTATTTGGACTCAATGAGCAAATGATAAGATGTTTAACATCATGTAGTATTAGTGATTTTCACATTAAAGCTTTATTTATTTTTTATTAGAAAGTCAGACTTACAGAGAGAAGGAGAGACACAGAGAAAAATCTTCCATCTGCTGATTCACTCCCTAAGTAGCTGCAATGGACAGAGTTGAGCCAATCCGAAGCCAGGTATCAGGAGCTTCCTCCAGGTCTCTCGTGGGCGCAGGGTTCTAAGGCTTTGGGCGGTCCTTGACTGCTTTCCCAGGCCACAAGCAGGGAATTGGATGGGAAATGGAGCAGCCAGAATAGAAACTGGCACCCATAAGGGATCCTAGCACATGCAAGGCAAGGACTTTAGCTACAAGGCTACCGTGCTGGATGCGGGATTCTCACATTACAACAATAGATATTGCTATAAACATTAGAAAGATCAAAATTCGGAATAGTGGCAAGATCAAATGCTGATTAGGATGTGAAGCAATAATTATTTTTGTTCACTACGGATGGAAAGGCAGCATGGTATACTCTCTTTGGAAGTCAACTCTGAACCCACGTGGGAGACCCGGAAGAAGCTCGTGGCTCCTGACTTTGGATCAGCTCAGCTCTGCCTGCTGTGGTGAAACAACGGACAGAAGATCTTTCTTTTTCTCTCCTTCTCTCTGCAAATCTGACTTTTCAATAAAAATTTAAAAATCATTAAAAAAAATTATGGCTACACAAACATCTGTTAATGGATGTTTATACTGGCTTGATTTATATGTGCCCGAATTAGAAATAACAAAGCATCCTTCTGCAGTTGAATCTATCAATACACTACATGTGGCCAAAGGCCGAACTATTAACCAAGTCATGAAAGACATGGAAGAATATTTTATGTATTTACTTGGAAGACAGTTACAAAAAGAGGGAGAGAACCTTCTATTTCCTGGCTTGCTTTCCAGTGGCTGTAAGGCCTGGGCTAGGCCAGTCCAAAGCCAGGAGCTAGGAATCCATCCAGCTCTCCCAAATATGCGCAGGAGCCTAAGCATGTGGGCCATTCTCTATTGCTTTCCCAGGCCATCAGCAGGGAGACAAATAGGAAGCAGAGCAGGTAGGATTTGAACTGTAGCACATACGGCATGCTGGGACTGCAGGTGGTGGCCTAACATGATATGACACAGTGCCAGCACCAGAAAAACCTTCAATACTTATTATTAACTGGCGGAAGCCATCTGTTAAGGTAACATCCTTGTACTGTGTGAGTCTAACCACATGGCATGCTGAAAAAGCAAAAATGATGGTGATAGTAAAAAGATCAGTTGTTATCAGAGTGTGAGAGGCAGGGAGAGAGAAGAATGAACAGGAGAAAAGGAGAGGATTTTTCGGGCAGTGAAACCTCTATGTGTTACCTCGATGGGAGCTCCACATCCTAGTCCATAGCACATACGCCACCAAGAGGTGACCAGAACATAAACTGGCCTTCAGATGGTGACAATGTGTCTGCATAGCTTCACCAGTGAGGGAGGTTGTGTGTAGTAACAGGGGTTGGGGGCACTTTCTGCTTTGTAGTTGATTTTGCTGGGAACCTGAAAGTGCTTTATAAGTCCAGGCCTTGCACCCATATGGAAGAGCCAGAGTGAGTTCCTGCCTCCTGCCTTTGGATCAGCTCACTTCTGTCTGTTGCAGCCACTTGGGCAGTGAACCAGCAGGATGGAAGATCTTTCTCTCTGTAAATCTTACTTTCCAGTAAGACTAATAAGCCTTTAAAAAAATAAAGTTCATTAACTGAAATTAAAACAAGTAAACTCCTGTTGTGCTCCCCACACCTTCACCCTCACCTTCCTTACCTTCTGCCAGTGCCGAGTCGGTTGTTCTCAAGAGAAGCCCAGAATCCGCATTTTCTGCAAGGATGCTAGCAACTCATTATATATATGTACATATATATATTTATATTTAATTTGAAAGGCACATATAGAGTTATTTCATTTGAAAGGCATATATTTTATATATAATATGAGCTGGGTCTACAAGCAGACACTCAAAGAGAGAAAGAAAGAGAGAGAGAGAGAGAGAGAGAGAGAGAGGAAGAAGCAGACAGAGAAATATTTCAAATTGTTCCCTCCCAAATGCCCACAACAACCCAGGAGCCAGGAGCTTCTTTTGAGTCTCTCTTGTACGTGCAGGAGCCCAAGTCCTTTGGCCATCCTCCAAGACTTTCCCAAGCCATTAGCAAAGGGCTGGATTAGAAGTGGAGCAGCCAAGACATGAACTGCTGCCCATGTAGAATAAGTCACTGCAGGTACGTTAGGTGTAGCACGGTTTATCCTTTTTGCCACGGCACCAGCCACAGATGCTAGCAGTTCTGAGCAGGAGGTGCAAAGCTGTGTTCTCAGAAATCTTGCTCTCCAGTTTCAAATCCCATGAGGATACAGCTCCCATAAGGAGACACATTATTTGTTCAGTTTATAGACAATGTTCGCTTTGCTTTAAATATTCATTTGCTAGTCCGCAATCTCCTGAAGCAAAGTACTGCTTGGGAAGTGCTGCCTTATAAGTAAGGTGCTTAAACTCAGAGGACATGGTCTGGGAAAAGGCATCAGGCTGGGCAGGGCCAAGGATGGTTATTTCCCTTTCTCTAGCAGAGGTGAGAACTTGGGAGAACTTTGTCACCAACCGGATCATGGAGCCTGTCCAAGACGGCTGCACCTGCCTTCTGACCTTTACTTTCCTGTCTTGTGATAAAGGAACAAAGCATTCAACTGAGGAAGTGGTTGCCTGAACCGGTGGGAGCAAAGTATTCCTTAAAGAGTTCAGCCATGGGCCTAGTGTGATAGCCTAGTGGCTAAAGTTCTTGCCTTGCACTCCCGGGATCCCTTATTGGTGCTGGTTTATATCCCGGCTGCTCCATTTCCCATCCAGCACCCTGCTTGTGGCCTGGGAAAGCAGTGGAGGATGTCCCAAAGTCTTGCTGCACCTGCATGGGAGACCCAGAGGAAACTCCTGGCTCTTGGCTTTGGATCAGCTCAGCCGGCCGTTGTGGCTACTTGGGGAGTGAATTAGCAGATGGAAGATCTTTTTCTCTGTCTCTCCTTCACTCTGTAAATCTGACTTTCCAATAAAAATAAAGTAAAAAAAAAAGAGTTCAGTCACATTCAGGATCTTAGTCCTCTCTTTGGCAGACTGCATCAAGTTTAGTAGGAAAGTGTCCACTCGCTGGAGAATGCAAGGCATTCTCAGTCATTTCTTTGGAATATTATCCTTACTCCACAAAGGAAAACCCTTCCTGGTGGGGAGACTATGTCGGAGAGCAAAATTTTCGACCTCATGGAGCTTATATTGTACCTATAACAGCTGGCATTTCGATAGTGCCTACTCTGTGCCTGGCACTATAATAATATTGGCATTAATTCAGTTAGCCCTTAACACTGCAAGATAGATGGTATGATCATTACTGCTGACAGATGCCGATACTTATGAAGAGATGTTAAGATGTTTGCCCAAGGGGCAGGCATTGTAGTGCAGCTTGTTAAGCTGCTCCTTTGGACATGCTCATTCCATGTTTGAGTGTCTGCTTTTAGTCCCAACTACTCTGCTTTCAATCCCTACTAGTGCATATCCTGGGAGGCCACAGATTTTGACTCAAGCACTTGAATCCCTCCGCCCACGTGGGAAATGTGGATGGAATTCCAACCTCTTGGCTTTGGCCTGGCCCAGCCTTGGCTGTTGCATGAATTTGGGCAGTGAAAGAGCAAATGGAAGATTTAATTCTTTGTCTCTCTGCCTCTCTCTAATCTGTCTTGCTGCCTTTCAAAAGAAAAAAAAGAAAAGAAAAGAAAACTGATAAATACACATGTATAGATGAATAAGTTTGGGTTTTGTGGGACTTTTCCCTTTGAATTGATCTGATTGGGAGATGTTGGGGGAGAACTTAGAATCAGAGCTGACAATAAAAAACACTGAAGATTGAATTAAGAAATTTGGATTTCATTTACTAGGAAGTGCGGTGGAATTTTGAGCTGATAACTGACACTGAGCCATTCTTTAGGAAGATTGACCTGGTATTAATGTGCAGGTGGGACTGGACTTGGCAGAGGGGGCAGGGAAGGAAAATCACTGCCGTGTGTGATTGTGTGGGGTGGCAAATGCAGGCAGAACAGGAACGGCAGGGAGTTAGGGCTCCCAAGGAGGCTGAAGGAGGCAGCTTGCCTCTGCAGGTAGGCTGTGGAGATGTGAACTGGGCAGACATCAAAACCCCTCTTCAGCCTGGAGATTAAAGAGAGGCAGACTGTCACAGGGCTGCTTGGCAGGATGTGGAGGAAGTTGTTCCCTGAGTGTCCCCTCCCTCCTCTGAGCAGCTCTGCAGCACCGCTTGTGAGCACACCTGGCAGAGGACAGGGTGTCTGAGCAGGGGTAGGCACAGGCAGTGCTGGGGCTTGCATGTGGCCCCAGGCGGTAGATGACAGCACCGCAGCGCTACACTAGGTCTCTGGCTTTGGCTTCTCAAAGCTGCCAAAACCTGAGGGCTCACAGAACCAGCCCTTTTGATGTTCAGCGGCCACTGCCCCCTTATTATTCATGAGCACTTCTGCCTGGCACTGCTACCAGCTTGTTTCTTCACCATGGTGAAAAAAACAGAGCTCACATCATCCAAGAAAACCATTGATGCCAACTCACCTGACGCATCTAGGACTTCTATTTCAAGGTTGGATTAAGGATCGTTGATTCTGAACTCTGACTTCTCAGTTTTCTGAGAGGTAGACTAGATGAGATTGCCACAGATGTTACTGAGACTTAGACTCTGTGAAAATTCCCATTTTTCCTGTTGTGAAGGAAAGACCTAGCCACCCACAGGGTCCTTCTTGCCACCGACTTCATAAGGGATTTCTTCAGAACCAAAGAAGTTTAGATCTGAAGTAGACTTAAGAGGTTGTTCACTCCAGTCCTGTTCTTGCACCAAAGGGGGACATGGGATCCCTACGCATTGGGTGGCCCATCCAAAGTCAGACGAATCCAGCCAAGTACAACTAGAATCCTGAACTCTAGGCTGTCCAGGGCCTACCAATTGCAAGCTCCCAAGAAGTTCCCTATGTACCCTTAGAGTTCATCTTGTTTTCTGGAATCTACTCTAGAGCTGCTCTACTGAACATGATACATGGTCTGAACCTCCAAAAACCTTAGAGCAAATGGAAAGATCGAGTGTTTTACAGGACCTGAAGCAGGCGTCTTGCTTGTTCGCAGCTTCTTTCCAGAGAAAGCAATAATGCATCCTGAAAGAGAAGTGAAGATCATAAAGTTTTAAAAAGATTAGATAGTTGAGATTAGCTTTTTGTGATCTTGCAACGTTTTCACTTATTTCCAAATCACATAACACTGAGCATGTTGAGCAATCAGGTGAAAATCACATGCAAACAGAGTCTAAGTACTGATAAGAATCCTGAAGGTAAACAATGAATTCCTACTAATGGCTAAGTCACTAAGGTAAGATCCAGTCTAAACACACACCCTTGGTTAAACAGGGTTTCATTGGCTCAGGTTACAGTGGCTCAGGAGAATTTTTGCTTTATGCCTGTCAGGTGAAATTAATTAGATATCATCCATCAGTCGTTCCTGCCGCGAATGTCCTAGGTGAATATTAAAAATCCATAGCAGTTCCCCCACGGGGCTCTCCCATGCCCGTTCTCTGCTGCTTCTCCATCCAGGAGCTCTCTTGGGGACATATTTTGGTGTCCATAACTGAAAGTTCCTGGGACTTTCTGGGAAGGCATAGCTATGGTTTTTATAGATAACCTGTAAAAATTTCCCTTTTTAAAAGAATGTCTCAGCCTGTGCAGCAGACCCTTGCAAGTTTCTGATACTTTGTTTTCATAGAATAAGTAATATGAGTAATCCAAGAACATTTAAAATGCATAAAATAATTCTGAAATTATAGCTCATATCCCAACCACTCATTACACCTAATCCTATTGTATTTCCTTCCATGTATTTTCAAATTTCTATTTTTCTTATGAAAGCAGTGCATGTTAGCATAGAAAATTTGAAAAATGTAGAGAAAAAACATGAAATCAGTTTTAAGTTATTTATCAAGGCATAATCAATTTTCCAATGCCTGTGTTTTATGTAGTTCTGATTGTAATACAAAGCTGCTTTTTTATTACTATGTAACAAGCCATATGCATCATTTTAAACCTATTTTAAATCAAAGTAATATACAAATATTCTTTTTTTTAAATAATTTTTTTAAAGATTTATTTTATTTTTATTACAAAGTCAGATATACTGAGAGGAGAAGAGACAGAGAGGAAGTGGAGCTGCCGGGATTAGAACCAGCGGCCATATGGGATCAAGGCGAGGACCTTAGCCACTAGGCCACGCCGCCGAGCCCTACAAATATTCTTTAAAAATTGAATAGTGCACATTCATTTCACTGATAGCTTACTGATCTCTCACAGTGGATTTTTTTAGTAGTTATTCTACAGACAAGATTATTTTATTAGTTTCAATCTTTAAGGTTTCCCCAACCTCTCTTTTCCTGTATGATGTTCTAAAAATCATGCTTTCTGTAAGCATATTTCAGGGCCAGACACTACATTTGTCGTTAAAAAAAACCCTTATTTATTTTAAGGAATAGGTGCTGAGGGACAGTCCTTTGGCACAGCAGCTAAGGCATGACCTGGCACCTTCTCAGCCCACATCAGAGTGTCTGCAGTCAAGTCTCTGCCTGCTTCAGGTTCCAGCTTTCGGTAATGCATGTCCTGGAAGGCAGCAAACAAGTGATGACTTCCTGCCACCCATATGAAAGACCTCGACTGAGTTCTGCTGCACTGCAATACCCACCCCATTATTATTGTTGTTGTTGTTGTTGTTGTTTTAACAGCTTTAGGTTGTCTCTGCCTTACATACACATTGCTTGTTCCATTGTCAGCATCCTCCACTAAGTCTGCATTCATTGCATTTTTTATAAAGGATGAACCTGCAGTGGCATATCATTGTCAATCAGTCTCTGGATTACAATAGGATTCACTCTTGGTGTTACACATGTTATGAAGAAGCACTTGGAGAAATGTATCAGGACCCGTTTTGTAATTCTAGTACCAGAAAGGGCTGCACATCACCTACTGCTTTCTCCCTCCCTCTTCACCCCTGGCAACCAGCATCTTTGTGCTGTCAGGAAGCATTATTTTGCAGATCTGCAAGACATGCTCACAATTAAGATTTTATCCTTCCCAGAAGCAAAGTTATTGAGTTAATAAGGCCCTACGATAGTAATAACGACAGCAACGTTTATTGCACTTTATGCTTTTTAATCCTACCAATTTTCATGACTATAAATGTTTCCAAAAAACTGTCTTGAGGCCAGCACTGTGGAGCAGTGGGATAAAGCATTGCCTGGAATGTTGGAGCATTGGTTGGAGTTTCAGCTGTCTCTGAAACTCTGTCTTTCAAATAAAATAAATCTTTTATAAAAACAAAATAAAAGTGTTCTGTCCTATTTTCCCTATTTAGTGGTTCTCAAACCTTGGTCAGTATCAGAATTGCCTGGGAAAATTGGTCCACCTACCAGGGCTCGTATTCTCTCTCTGGGCTCTCAACTAGCGCTCCAGGTCATGCTGAGACAGGCCAAATCTTGGGAATCAGTAACTTACAAGCTGTCAGTATTCAGTCATTAACAAAAAACAAAAACAAACAAACAACAACAACAAAAGAAAAAACAAGCAAGCCCAGTGCAGTAGCTTAGTAGCTAAAGGCCTTGCCTTGCATGTGCCAGGATCCCTTATGAGTGCCGGTTCTAATCCCAGTGGCCCAGTTTCCTATCCAGCATCCTGCTTGTGGCCTGGGATGGGCCAAAGTCTTGAAACCCTGTACCTGTTTGGGAGACCCAAAGAAAGCTCTTGGCTCCTCTCTTCAGATCGGCTCAGCTCTGTCCTTTGCGGCCACTTGGGGAGTGAACCAGCAGATGGAAGATCTTTCTCTGTGTCTCTTCTCCTCTCTCTGTATCTGACTTTCCAATAAGAATAAATAACTCTTTAAAAAAATAGCATCAGAAATTTCCTTGTGGATGCTTTTGGTTTACAAAAAAAAGAGGATACAGACATTGAGAGTTTTTTTTTTTTTTTAAAGATTTATTATTATTGGAAAGCCGGATATACAGAGAGGAGGAGAGACAGAGAGGAAGATCTTCCATCCGATGATTCACTCCCCAAGTGAGCCGCAACGGGCCAGTGCGCACCGATCCGATGCTGGGAACCAGGAACCTCTTCCAGGTCTCCCACATGGGTGTAGGGTCCCAAAGCCTTGGGCCGTCCTCAACCGCTTTCCCAGGCCACAAGCAGGGAGCGGCATTGAGATATTAAGTGGCTTGTCCAGCATGCCAGGACAGCCAGGATCTGAGCCATCACCCGAGTAGACAGAGCCTCTTGACCCAATGGCCCGGGCTTGCCACCCTCCATCCTTGAGGGAGAAGCCTTGAGTGCCCATGGATTGTTCAATGTCAGGGTCTCCCAGCCGCAGCCCTTGTGCAGAAGCAAGTGTGGTTTCCCAGAGGAAGGATGCTCTTCAGAGTGCCTAGCACCACCTTACCTGACCGCAAAAGGACTCGCTTGGGCTGAGAACAATGTCTTCTGCGTAACGGCCCCCATGATTAATTTTTGAAACACTATAAATTCCACCATGGTGCACGGGGGAATTTCCAGATGAGCCTCTCCAAACAAGGACATTGTTGTTTCCCACAAACTTCTCCAGTCTCTTGCCTCAAAGAAAAGACTTTCATCAGCCTCCTCCAGCTTACCCCGGACTACCATCCTCCTGACTACCATCCTCACCATCTGAGTCTATGCACGATAACTAAGGTGCTTATTAACAGGCTATCCTGTTTTTCTCTTTATTTTGTGTGTGCAATAATCCTTGTGACTCTTATTGAATTTGCTGCTTTCCTAGGGCCACAAAACTTAAAAAAAAAAATTTCTGAATTATCCAGTGTGTTCTTGTGCCCTCCACAGGGTAGACGCGTTTAGGTAGCCATCTCTTAGTGACCTGGTTAATTACATCTGGTCTGAAGAAGCAGGCATTTTCATCTATTCAGAGTGAGGCAGAATTGGTGCAGCTTTGAGTAAAGTTAACTTTTTTGATTCAAACTAAAATGTAGGCATTTTTTGAAATTATTCATTATAGTCGCTGACACATGTCTGCAAACATATGCTAAAGGAAGTTAAACATAATATTTTTTGTGATAGCAATACATAAATAAGCAAATACAGCACTAGTAACACAAATAAGAAAAAAGTCAACAGTTTATTGATATTGCATTTGTTTTTGAACACAGAGTCTGTGGGGAGTGGGCCATTGACTCGGCGGTTGGGATGACTCCGTTCCTTATCAGAGTGCCTGGCTTGCGTTTTTGCAGGTCTGTTGTGAGATCCAGCTTTCTGCCCACGTGCATCCTAGGAGGCAGCAGTGAAGGTTCTGCCCCCCGTGGGAGACACCTGGATGGAGTTCTGCTTGCCTGGCTTCAGCTGGGCCCAATCTTGGCATTTGCACCATTTGGATAGTGAGCCAGTGGATAGAAATGCTCTGCTTTTCAAATAAAATGAAAATCAATGTTAAAAAATAGAAACTGTTTATACTAGAACATGACGTTAAAGATGAGTGAAAGCTTTATAGCTTGGTGAGAAAAAAATTTAAACTGTGTATTGCTTACTTGTTTAGGTGTGTAGTTTAAGGTTATACTGTCACTTATCTGGCAGTCCAAAAGTGAATCAAAAGTCAGAAGTGATAACCTTAATGCTAATAGTGGTCTCTTTGGGGGAGAGGATTTAGATAATTCTCTATAACACTGTCACCCTCTGCATTTTTCTGTACATTACTTTTGCAATCAACAACAAAAGAAACCAAGCAAAACAACTATGCATATTCTTTGAAAAGTTTACTATTTCATTTTTTTAAAATTTATTTTTACTGAAAAGACAGATTTCCAGAGAGAAGGATAGACGGACAGAAAAATCTTCCATCCTGATTGTTCACTCTCCAAGTAGCCACAACTGTCAGAATTGAGCAGATTCAAAGTCAGGACCCTCTTATGGGTCTCCCACACAGATGCAGGGTCCCAAGGCTTTGAGTCATCTTCTGCTGCTTTCCCAGGCCACAAACAGAGAGCTGGATGGGAAGTGGAGTGGCCAGGATACAAATCGGCGCCCATATGAGACCCTCGGTGCATGGAAGGCGAGGACTTTTGCCACTAGGCTACTAAAGATGGCATATATTAAACATTTTGCTCCTAAGCCCATTTGTTCTTTTACACACCGGCAATGCCACTGGGGTTTGATATCCCTGAAGTGTTTGTCAGGTGGCAACCCACATTTATTTATTTATTTATTTATTTACAACCCGCACTTTAAATAGTTTAAATGTGGGGGAGGCCAGGACCACTTTTGGTAAACCAGGTCAAGGGGAATTTTTGGAACTGGTTCTACTATCTGGGAAAAGTTAATATGAATGGGAATGCAGATTTGTTGCTGAGAAGTGATAAAGGCTTCAATTGTTAGTACTTAAGGTGAAAGCACCTGGGGCTGAATCCGGACCCTCCCTGCCTGGCCCTCAGGCCCTGCACTTTCCCTTTACTGCAGGATGAAGGTGGTGTATTCCTGCGGGGCTGATTTCACTTTTCTCACTTTGCATGTCATTGTCTAGGTACCTTGCCTTCCTGGGTAGAAACTCATCACAGTTGAGAATAACCCTTTAGATTTGTGCTGCAATTGTATTGGTTTTTGCAGAATAAGTAAGGAATTGGTTGTGTTACTTCTCCACTCAATCTCCTTGTACTCTCCATTTATTGCCAAGTACAGGACATTTTCTGGGATCTGTTTTCAATTAGCTTCCTGGTTGTTAACTCGCCTGTCACCCCAAATGATCCCTGCATTGCAGAGCCATGTGACCGTGAACTAGGCCCCAAGAGAATCAGCCTCCAGTTCTTCCCAGTTAGAGCCCTAACCAACCATTGCCTTCAGCAGAATATCCAAAATTTTGGATTGGTGCTTTAGCCGTGCCCATAAGAAGGAAAATGGCAGAGGTATTAATCATGTGTCACTGGAGCAAGTTCAAGTTTTAGCTCCCCTGCTGGGGACTGGGGTCAGTCTGGGTTAGGAGGAACAGGGGTGGGACTAAGGATGATAACAATCTCCTGGGTTGTTAACTGAGTCATTTACTTAGCATAGATCTTGGGGATAGGCTAACTACTGCATATTAGCATTTACTTAACAACTTTATTTTAATTATCTTTCTCCTTCACTCAAAGTGTTTGAACCTGCCACCCAAGAGCTAGGATTAAAATAGTTGAGACCATGAGGGTGGAGAAAAGGGAAGAACATCTTGCAGTGAATGAACCTTGACCTTCTCAAAGGTTAGGTTGCAAAGAAAAAGTAAAGGACTCATACATTTCACTAAAGATTTTAAGTTAATGGTATAGCTGATGAACTTTGAGGAGTAATGATATATTTAAAACAATATAATTTAGATACATAATTGGGCAATCTTCCCAACTTGTCAGGTATTATTCTTTTATTTTTTCCAATTTCTGATGATAATGATGACTATTCATGTTAATAGTTCGCACTTATTAAGTATCATTTTTGTGCCATCTACCATGTTATATGATTTATGTTTTCATTTGCTAACTCATTCACCTGCTCATTCCCTCGCTTGCTCCTTTCTTCATTCAATATGAAATGCAGAAGAAAGCTTAGCAGGATAGCTGTAAAGGAGTCTATCAGGGTGCTTTGTTTGTAGAATTTTCATCCCAGTACAGATTCAGACAATCAGTGAGGAAGCACACATGTGCCAAGTGTCATGAATGATGGAGTGTGGCATATGTGCCATTTCTTCTTAGCAGATGTTAAAATCTGTAAAATCAGTAGATGATCCCAAGCCTACTCTGCCATGTTTGGTTTCCAGGATATGTTCACAGGCACTATGTTCTTTAGCTGCAGTGGATTACTTTCTGGATTTTTCAGACTGTGTCCACACGGTTCCCTGTAATATGTTACTGTATGTCGTTACCTTTCCACAGTTTCGACATCCGTCTCCACCCATTTCAAACACTGCCAGTAGTAGGGTCCACCTTTTGCTCTTCCCTGTTGGACTCATTTGTCCTCTCTGCGGGTCGCAGGGACTTCTCCCTCCTGCTCGCTGAATGGTTTCCTGATCTGTGCTTCCCAATTTCCTGCTGTCTCCTCGAATCTGTCTGCTGCTTGTCCCCACCTCTGCCGCGAACATCTCTTGCCTAAGCCAACACCACTGGACTGGGATAGCTAAACTCACTCCCCTGTGCTCTTTTTCAAACTTGGGATCATCAGTCTTCCTTTTAGCCCTTTCTATAGCTGGAAAACAACTGCTAAGTATGATCTTTCTGGAAGGCAAAAATCTCAGGATTTTTTAAAAAGATTTATTTATTTTTATTGGAAAGGCGGATCCACAGAGAGGAGAGGCAGGGAGAGATCTTCCTTCTGCTGGTTTACTCTCCAAGTGGATGCAACAGCCAGAGTTGAGCCGGAGCTGAGCCAAAAGCCAGGAATTTCTTCTGGGTCTCCCATGCGATTGCAGGGTCCCAAGGCTTTGGGCTATCTTCCAATGCTTTTCCAGGCCACAAGCAGGAAGCTGGATGGGAAGTGGCCCATATGGTATTTCCATGCTTATTAGGGGAGGTCTAGCCAGTTTAGCCATTGTGCCAGTCCCCAGGACCTTTACTCCCTACTTAAAATCTGGCAGTAGTTCTAACGGTAAAGAGGCAACCCTGTGGCATGTCATTTCATAATCCCAACCTGCTCATACAACCAACTTTATCTTGCTCTGTCTCTCCCATGAGATCCCAGCTGGACCCTACTCTTATCCAATCTTCATCTCTCCAAACTCTAACCAGCCTTGACACATGTGGTATCTTCTGTTGGAAGGATTCTCACTGATTCTTCCACATCTTAATTTAAGTGGCACCCCATTCATGATTTCTCAAAAAAAAGTTTATTAATTTATTTATTTGGAAAGACGAAGCAACGGAGTAGAGGTGGGAAGAGAATGAGAGCAAGAGGGAGATTTTCCATCTGTTGATTCATGCTCCAAATGTCCACAATAGCCAGGGCTGGGCTAGGCTGAAGGCAAAAGCCAGGAAATCTATTCTGGTCTTCTACATGAGTAGCAGGGCTCAAGTTATTGGACCATATTGTGCTGCCTTCCTGGGTCTATTAGCTGGATTGGAAGAGTAACTGGGGATTGAATAGGAGCATGTACTGCTGGTTTAAAACAGTGTACCACAATGCCAGTCCCTCTTAGACTTCTTGTGTACCCCATTTAATAGCTAATATTTACTGTTGACCAGAGTGTTCTATTTCCTTCTTATAATCACATGTTCAGTGGTTTGTGTTTGCTGCTGGACCATAAACTCTATCAGGGATGTCCTCCAACAGTGCTCACAGCTGCTTTCCCAGTGTCTAGTTGGTGCGTCAAGCACAAGAGAACCTGAATGAACATTTGTTGAATAAGTTCCCTCTTTGCATATCATATAATCCTGATCTAGAAAAGAAAACACACAGATGGCATGAAGACATGTTTACTGTAAAGGAAATGCAACTGAGAAAGAATATTTTCATACAGAAATGGGAGTTGCTTTTATCCTACGCTATGCTCAAACTTCAATCTCCCAATCCATCCTCACCCCCAATGATATTAGCAGTTTATTGTGAAACTTTTGTTTCTTGCATGCCTACCCCCCTCGCCCCCCCCACACACTCATGATACGAGAGTGGAATAGATGAGTGAACAGAAACGGAAAGTGATGTTCTCAAGAATGTTTTTTGTATTTATTCAGTGTACTGCACAAAGATTTTTCTCTTCTCAATAGAGTTACACATGCTGTCTCATTTTTAAATAGCTATGGATGCTCCATGGTGGTATGGTCTGGCAGTCAACCTGTTAATTCCCTGCATTCATCCTGCGCCCACTAGGGCCATGTGCTCCCACCTCAGGCTGACAGCCATTCACCTTGGCCATCCCCTGCCCTGATCCTGGTTGTCAATCCATTCACTTGCTGACTCCCCTTCCAGGATTCTGCCTCTTGAGGGAGGAGAGAGTGACTGGGTTGAGGGCCATCCCTGACTTCCTGGAAGCCCCTTCCAGGCAGTGCTTTTACTGTTATTGTTGTTATTATTATTATTTTAGAAAAACCACGGACCTTTGCTCATCTAGTGGTAGGTGGGCAGGTGGCAGGGGCAATGTGCACGGCCAGGACGCAGGGGGTGGAAGGGGCCGCGGGAGCAGCGGTGGTAGAGGGGTCCGTACTTGCAGGCAGTGAACGGGTTGCACAGGACCATCATGACCGAGTCTCCCGGCAGGAAGGTCTTGAAAATGTAGTGGTTCTCAATATTATAACTATTAGTTACACAACGAAGTTAATTGTTGCTGAGGGTATGTTGGAGCCTTTAATTGATCGGGTTGATAATCTGATGGTTCTGCCCTCGGACCGGACAGGGTCTCTCCAGCAAGCTGAGGAACTAGATTGGACTATAAGATGTTGGACTCTATGTTTAGTTTATGCTTGCAAAGAGGGAATCTCAACTGTACTTGATCAGTGGATATGCAACAAGGTGAAATATTCCACATGGGGGGAGGGCGGGAGGAGGGGTGGGGTGATTCCCAGTTCCAACGAAACTGTATCACATAATACAATGTAATCAATGAATAAAAAAAATAAAATAAAAAAATGTCAATGGGAAAAAAAAAGACTACAAAAAAAAAATGTAGCGGTTCTTGTTGATGGGCTTGGACTTCTTGCCCTTGCTCTTGGGCAACCTAGTCTATATGTCCTTCACGTTCTCCAGCACCACCTGGCAGTGCACCTGTCAAAGGCCTTCTTGCAGCCCAGCAGCTTCTTGTTGCCGTAGCTGATGAGCACCTGCGTGCTGCTCTTAACGGACTTAGCGTGACTACCGAGAGCGGTCCTGAGTGACAGTCCTGCCCCTCCCGCTTCTGCAGCTCCTGGGTGGTCATCTCACTCTTGGGCTTGCTGAGGAGGCTCCTGGTGCTGCCTGTGTAGTCTGCTCACTCTCCTTTTCATGACCCCCAGACACTGCACTTGATGCAAGATAAGCTTGTGGATTTGGATGAATGGACAATCAACGAGGGAGTGAATGAGAGGTTTGCTAGCAGCCTGTACTTTTACCTACTTAGAAACTTAGTAACAATTCCAAACTAAACACGCGTTTCTTCCAGGTTTAATGGATTGACAGCATTGTGTAAGTGAATCCTTAGCATTACTTGGGCCCCTGCATCCACATCAGAACCTGGATAAAGTTTCTGGCTTTGGCCTGGCCCATCCCTGGCTATTGAGGTCATTCGGAGGGTGAACCAGCAGATGGAAGACCTCTCTCTCCCTGCCCTGTCCCTACCTGCAACTCTGCCTTTCAAATAACAAATGAATAAGTATTTTTTTTAAGAGGTTGAGAGAGAGAGAGAGAGAGGGACTGGGGATTGTGGGAATACTTCAATGAGCCAGAAAAAATATTAAGGAATCCATTTTCTCTAAGATTTATTTTATTTTTATTGGAAAGTGAGATATATAGAGAGGAGGAAAGACGGAGAGGAAGATCTTCTGTCCACTGATTCACTCTCCAAGCAGTTGCAACGGCTGGAGCTGAGCCGATCCAAAGCCAGGAGCCCAGAGCCTCTTCTGGGTCTCCCATGTGGGTCCCAAGGCTTTGAACTGTCCTTAACTGCTTTCTCAGGCCACAATATGGGAAGCAGAGCAGCCAGGGTTAGAACTAGCACCCATATGGGATCCCAGCATGTACAAGGCGAGGACTTCAGCTACTAGGCTACTGCACCGGACCCCAGGAATCCAATTTAAAAACCATTTTTACCTTGTCATTTGAAATTATTTCAAGCTGGGGAAAGCACCAAAAGCCATATAAATAATTCCTGTATAACCTTCAAGCAGCTTCACAATTGTTAGCACTTTACTAAAGTCCTTTTCTTTTTCTTCAAGATTTTTTTTTTCTGAATTATGTGTGACAGCCTTCATGTCCCTTACCCTGCTTGAGAGGGTACATCCTAAAGGCATTTCTCTTGCATAATCACACTGATTATCAAATCTGGAAATTTTAATGGCATTTAAAAATATTTTATTTTTATTGGAAATTCAGATACACAGAAAGGAAAATCTTCTGTCTGATGATCCACTCCCCAAGTGGTCACAACGGCTGGAGCTGAGCCAATCTAAAGCTAGGGGGCAGGAACCTCCTCCAGGTTTCCCACACAGGTGCAGGGTCCCAAGGCTTTGGCCATCCTCGACTGCTTTCCCAGGCCACAAGCAGGGAGCCAGATGGGAAGTGGGCCTGCCAGGATTAGAACTGGCACCCATATGGGATCCTAGCACATTTAAAGCAAGGACCTTAGCCGCTGGGCTGCTGTGCTGGGCCCTTGATGACATTAAAAAAAGTTAATTTAATTTTTAATTTATTTTATTTGAAAGGCAGAGAGATACACAGATATAGATCTTCCAGCCACTGATTTATTTCTTAGATGCCCAAATCAGCCAGGGTTGGACCAGGCCAATGGAGGAGCCGAGGAGCCCGGAGACCTTGGCCAGGTGAGAGGTCTCCCACGTGGGTGGCAAGGACATAACTGATTGAGCCATCCATCACCTGCTGTTTCACAGGATGCTCATTCCTGCGGGAACCTGAAATGGGTACTACACTTGATGTTAGCTAAAAGGCCAAGAGGTGATGGGAAGCTGCAATGGACAACTGAGCTAGGACTGGAGCCAGGCACTTGGGTTGGGATAAGAGCATCCAGCTGACACCTTAACCTCTGAGCCAAACACTCATTCGGAAAATTTAATAGTTATTCACTACTGTTATTGATATTAAAGTTTCACAAATCATGTGTCATGTGCAAATAGACTTCCCTGATTATGCAGTCGAATCTAGTTCATCTTACTTGCTATGCTTATTTAAAAAAAAAACCTCTCTGATGTTTTCCTTAAAATTTTCAGTCTTTTTTAAAAATTTAATTTAATTTTTTATTTTTAATTTTATGGTACAATTCCGTAGGGTCTGGGATTTCCCTATACTTGATCTTAGCCAAAAGGCCGAGAAGCCATTGGGATTTCCCTAGCCTCTGTACAAATCCCCACCTCGTATTGGTTTTCCCCATGTCATTATAATAGTACAGTCCTTGTTTAAATGTGCCATTGCTGGTTCAGACAATGTCAAACAATCCAGTATTTTATTGTCTAGATATGTCCAACAGTTTCGTTGGGAGTCCATCTTTGATTTGGAAGTAGAGTGCATTGTATCTTCACATCTGGGTATGATAGTCTATTACACTGTCACTATACAGTCCCTTAAATGAAAATCCATAAAACAAAATCAACAACAGGCATAATGGTAAAATAAAAATTTACAGCGCCATAGAGTCAAAAAACACACCACTGAATAACCAACACATGGATGAAGAAATGAAAAAGAAAATATAAAAGCCGCTCTTGGAAAGTGAACCAGCCTCCGAGGTAAAATGATGCCATTATGTGATTCATGATCCAGCGATGAATCGACAAGAGCAAAGAAACTATTTGGAAGAAATGAAAATAGAAACAAAAACATCAAAACACGTAGGATAAAAAAAAAATGGGATGCAAAACAACCTCCCTATTGCTTTTCTTTAATCTTTTGAATCTTTTAAAAAAAATATTTGTCTACTTTTATTTTGAAAGATATATTCAGAGAAAAGGAGGGAGAGAGGGAAAGATGTTCCATCTGCCGGTTCACTTTCCAAGTAGCCATAGCCACCGGAACTGAGCCTTTTTTTTTTTTAATCATTTCTCCTTTTAGAGACACGTTCACCAGGAAACCAGCTCCCCTCCCACTATGCCGGACAGGTCGCAACCATCTCTTTATAAAACGTGCGCAGCCCAGTGAGCTAGCAAAACAGCCCAGTGAAGTCTGGTAAGGCCCAGCAAACCTGCTTACATTCCTCAGCACTAGTAACTTGCTTGTGGAAGTCTGTAAGTTGTTTGCGTGAGAGCCTCTTCGGGGTCCCAAGGACTTGAGCCATCCTTCACAGTTTTCCCACGACATAAGCAGAGATTTAGGTCGGAAGCAGAGCAACAGGGACAAAAAATAGTTCCTACAGGGGCTACAGTGCTTAAAGCTGGAGGATTAGCCTGTTGAGCCCCTTGAATCTTGTCTGAATGTCAATTTCAGGGCACTGTTCTAAGGTGATAGAGTGGGACTTTGCGTTCTCTTGGTTTTGGAAAGTCCCTAATGCGTCAGTTCTTTCACATGTTCACAAGCAAATGAAAGAACAGAACTTCAGCACATCCCACCCTCTGCTACCTGTAAACCACCAACATAGTGAATAAATCAACACATTATTTTTGAAAGCTCGTTAACATTTCTTTTTAGCAAGAGAGAAACTTCCTTCCCTCAGAACCTGTCAGTTCTGAAAGCCTGCTAAATGATTTTATTTTCTG
This sequence comes from Ochotona princeps, assembly GCF_030435755.1. Taxonomy (NCBI): domain Eukaryota; kingdom Metazoa; phylum Chordata; class Mammalia; order Lagomorpha; family Ochotonidae; genus Ochotona; species Ochotona princeps. Next base: position 104,524,126 of record NC_080834.1, on the reverse strand, counting down.
GATGGCATCCCTCCACGATGTTGTCTTTTCTTCTGCCATTATCTCCTGCAAATGCTTGGCTGACAATCTTTTTCATCTTGGAAGTATTTTGAACATAAGATGACTGTTTATTTAATGTCTCATGCACTTCAGAGGATAATGACCAGAAGAAGGGACTGTTTACTTATTTTTCAAGCACTGTAGCTTACTCAGCTCCAGACTTTCAGAGAGCCTATATTAATTTGTCTTTATTTTGTCAGTTTGAAGTTAGATTAGCACTTGCGAGCTTTTATTCTTTTCTGAAATCTAATGGGAATGTGTTGCCCTGGTTATTTGCCATTTACACTTTCTGTCCCAGAGACAGATATTTCCCCCGGAAACACGTAAGGAGGCAGCAAAGCTGTAAAATAGTGGGAATGATGTTTTAGCTTCGAAATCTAAAAATAATTTCCATTTTCTCCTCCCTGCCATCCTTACCTATTATTTTTAAAGAGCTGGTGCAGATTGTAAAGCGGTAAATGTCATTAAGTCAAATGTCTTTTTTTTTTTTTTTTTTTTGCGGTATTGTACTCTTCCATGGTTTGGAAACATCTATTCCTCCCTAGAGCACCAGCCCAGTGCCTGCTGGGTTTAGGTACTCTGCAAGGTCCTGGGAACACAGCAAGGAATGGGAAAAAAATGAAGAATGTCCAAAAATGAGATAAGTGGGGCACCTTGATACAGTAGGGGCAGCCCTCAGCAGCTCAGAGCAGTGAGATGAAGCTGGTCTTTTGTGTCCAGGAGCTCTAAAGCCTTCACTCTTCACTCTGGAGATAATCTGTGAGTTATTTCCTATCATATCTATTGCATCTTCCCTTATGACAGAGATCTTCCTGAACTCTGAGCTCTTGAAGGAATTGGGAATCGGGGGCCCTTGTTATGGAGGCAAAGGGTGAAGCTGCTGCCCTGTGTCACCTGCATCCCATAGCAGCACAGGCTCAGAGTCCTGGGCTGCCTCATGTATGATACAGTTCTCTGATAACACACCTGGGAAAGCAGCAGGAGCTGGTTCAAGTGCTTGGGTCTCTGCATACCCACGTGGGAGACCCAGCTGGAATTCCAGGCTTCCACCTGGCCTGGCCCTGGTCCTTGTGGCTCTTTGGGGCTTGAAGTAGCAGATGGAAGGTCTCTCTCTGTCTCTGTATCTATGCCTTTTTGAATAAATAAATGAATAAATACATAAGTAAATAATCAAGTCTTTTAAAAAAAGGAAGAAAAAAGAGATGTGTTATTAAGACGATTCTTTTATCAGAGGGAGGCTTTGAATGGACATGAGAAACCTTAGAGTATTTGTTACCTAAAGGATGGGATGAGGCAAGAGAAAGGAGTGAGGAAAAAAAAGGGGAAGTCAGGGCCTTCTAATAAATGCTCAGCCAAGGACTCATCCCAGGAGGCACCACCCTTTTGGTGCTGAAGTCCTTACTTTCATACTGGTACCCTTGACCAGAAAGCATACCTATCATCATTGCCAGAATAGAAGGGACTTTGGGAGTCTATTATACATTCATTGTTCTCATATTAAACAGCACATTAGTGTCACCTGAAAAGAATTAAAAGAAAAAAATTTGATGTCTGTGTTGCAGGCCTTACCTCCTGTCCCCCTTCCAGATTTCGATTTAATTTGTCTGTGATGTACCCTGACATCAAATTTTTTTTGACTGATTAGTTTTATTTACTTGAAAGAGGCAGAAATGCATGCAACATCCAGGATTGTGCTGAGCATCATAGAACTAAATATTCCTCTCTAAATTCAATTTGACAATCTGCTTTTAAAACAAATTTAGTGTCTTTAGTGTCTTGGCCTGACTAAGCCTCTGCTAGCAATGCTAAGCATCCGCTATGGGCAGCAGTCTGTGTCCTGACTACTCCACTGCCCGACCAGATAGCTGCCTGAGGCCTGGGAAAGCAGGAGAGGGTGGCCCAAAGCTTTGGAACCACATGCCTATGTGGAGGACTTGGAAGAGACTCCTGGCTCCTGGCTCAGCTCCAGCCATTGTGGCTATTTACGGACAGAAGATCTTTGTCTCTGTATCTCTTTCTCTCTGTGAATCTGCCTTGCCAATAAAAATAAATCTTTAAAAAATACTAAGAAAAGTTATAGTGTCTCAACCACTGTTGTTTAATGTAATTATCTGTATGCTCAAGTTTAAGTCTACCATTTTCTATTATCTTCTATTTGTTCAATTTGTTGTATACATTTGAAGTATAGCTAGAACATTGTAAGAAATTATGCTGGGCAATAAATGATTCTCCATACATTTAAAAGGATTGAAATCCTGTTGAGTACAATCTGTAGCCAAAATAGAGTTAATTGAAATGTAAATAGCAGAAAGACTTCTGGAATATCCTTCAATATTTGAAATTAAACAATGACTGCTAAATAACCCATGAGTCAACTGGACCACTGGACACAGGGAAAACCACAGGATTTGAGGTCTGACCATGAAGTGCATGTGTCAGAACTGGGCCTCCTCGGTTACTGAAGCCTGTGCAGTGGACAGCATGCGCGGATGCAAATGGGGGACATGGTAACCAGTTCATTAAAGCTTGCAGAGGGTGTCTAGTACCATGGAGGGCAGAACAAATTGGACCACACTCCTGGCCAAGCTTTGACAGCAAATAGCTGGGCAAGTGGAAACTCTAGGGTGCACTATGTCAGCCAATGGACCTTAGAAGGATTTCCTCAACCTTGGAGCAACAAAATCAACAGCATCTCAGAATTATCGAAACCACGTAAGCAGTACCCTCAGAACATGCCCCATAGCAGGGACCCTGGGATGATGTCGAGTAGCTATATTCCATCCATGGGACTGATGAGGCTAGGCTGCTGAGAGCAGCTCTCTCCTTCTCTCCCACCTCTCCTCTGATTCAGGAAGGAAAAAAAAACAAAAACAAAAACAGAAGCAATTGTCTCATCTACTTTCCCTATTCCTCGACCCTTCCAACTTGCACAATGATCCACATGGGCATACATCCTTTTCAACTATATAAACATCATAAAAAATTTATAAAAACATAACAATGTAGGAACAAATTCCTGTGTTCCTTTGAATTAAGTGACATTGAGTAAATTACTTTGTTCTTTTCATTGCATTTCATCATTTGTATGTCTCCCATAGGATTATTTTGATGACTAATTAAATTAACAAAATCAGTATAATAAAGTTTTGGGGGCTAGTACTGTGATTTAGCATGCTAAGCGTCTGCCTGTAGTGTTAGTATCTCCTATGGGTGCTGCTCCACTTCCAATTCAGCTTCTGGCTAATGTACTTGGGAAAGCACTGGAAGATGTTCCAAGTGTTTGGGAGGTCCCTAAACCTAAATGGGAGACCCAAGAAGTTGCTGGCTCCTGGCTTCTGTCTGGCCCCGCTCAAGTGGTTGCAACCATTTGGGAAGTGAGCCAGCTGACGGAAGATCTCTTTCACGGGGTCTCTCCTTTCTCTGTGTATGATCCTGCCTTTCAAATAAAGAAAACAAGTCCTAAAGAATAGCTATTTAACAGAAAATATAAGGAATACAAAGAAGTCTATTTAATGATACTTGTTTTGAAAGTGTGCATAATAATGAAAACTGAGGCCCATTTGAATGCTCAGTTCTAGCAGAACAAGAAAATAACTGCAGGTAGCTTTGTTCATTGAAATGTGAAAGACTCAGTCAAATCATTATGCATATATGTTTTCCAGTAAAAGAAAGGCATGGGCTAAGATTATACTTAGTTTCTTCTCAATTATATATATATATATATATGAATATATATTTACTTTTATTTGAAAGATATACAGAGAGGAGGAGAGACAGAGATCAATTATATTTTTTAAAAACATCAAATATGTTTACAGTAAAAAAAATGTAGGTGTGCCCAAGGGAGCTTCAGAAAGGTTAAGGAAAAACAGAACTGAAAGATCCTTGGAATTTTTCACAAACTTTTGGCAGCTTCCTGGTGTGTAGAAATGTCACCTCTATGTGGTTAGAATCTGTAGTGGACTTCATTTCTTGTTTACTATGATGATGATTTCGTATTTTGCAGAACTTCCCTGAGCATTGTACTTTTCTAATGAAAAAATAACAAAAGAAAAGTGAAATCACCAGTAAGAACTGTTTAAGGGCGAGCGGGGTGCTTAGTCACCAGCTGGTCTGACCCCTGGCAAGGCCCTGAAAGCCTGACCATGCTGACCGCAGCTGCCCTCTGGGGCCAGTGTGCCATGTGTGCATTACGTTAGTGCATGCATCTCAGAGAACACCTGCCAGCTTCGGGAAATTTTAGTAATTCCACTTCCTTCTTTTTTAAAATAGGAAGGCGGTGGCTGGCCTGGGAATATATGTCATTTGGGCACTCCGGTTGGCTCTGGATTCTGAATTGTTAGAGCATGTTTGCCTGGTAATCTCCTCGTCTGTGTGAGTTGTTAGGGGTAACCGAAGGCAGCTGATTACCTAATTGTCGAGGGCCGGAAACCTGGCTCTTTCCTGAGTTCCCATCGTGTGCATGGATTTGGCCTCACTGGGTTTCCTACCCCTCGGTTACAGTCCTCCCTTCTCCCTGTTCTACTCACTGACGCTTGAGCCTGATGAGCTGCATACGGAATCAGCTGAATATTCAAAGCAAACATGTTTCTATAGTCAAAACTAATCCATGTAAGGCAAGTAAATGAAGCCATCTTGGGGTCATTGAGGTACAATGTATTCATTTTGTTTGTTGCTTAAAAGTTGTTTAGGGTCCATACAGCGCTCTCTGCTTCCTATTTCATTTTCCTTAGGGCACTGTTGGAGGATACTCATATATGTGACGTTTCTGACAACTGCTTCTGTTGTGTGGAGCATTGGTTTCTACCGGCATGTGAGGATAAACCTAATGTCCAATTCAGTTATTTGTGTGAGTTGTTGGAGCTTATTTGCTATTAAAAACTAAGTGTTTTTCTCTCCTTCCCACCAGCTCCAGGTTTGGCTTTTCTAACACGGAGGCTGTGAGAACCCAACACCAAAGCAGCCAGCTGCAGTGGGTAATGTACACATCATTGCTGGGTTTTTTCGGTCTACACAATGAAACAAGAAGTTGGCATGATTTTATTTTTTCACCTCCGTGACAGTTTTGTTTTGCTTTGGTCAGTTTCTTTGCACTGAAATTGTTTGTTGATTTGGCATTGTGAAAACCAACTCCAATTCCACAATACTTCTGTGACTGTGAGACCAAACAAAAAAAAAAGTGACAAGTGAAAAGGATAATTAAACTGTAAATCAGAATACTTGGTGATTTTGTTCCAGCTTTGTTACCTGAGCAGTTTACGTGACCTTGGGCCAGTCCCATTTCACCTCCCAGGGCTTCTGTTTCTTGAAATGTGAAAGGAGGAGGCTGGGCAGGACCAGCCGGCAGGTGCCTGATGATTTCACCCTTGCGTGATGCTTTGACTGGAGGCAGGTGGAGAGCTAGTGTGATCCCGCATCAGTGGTGACCACCAAGGTGACAGCTTCGCACTTGTTTTCCAGACTCAGATCACAACTTCTGCCTTCATTTTTAACCTTAGAAACATGTTTTCCTAATTCCTTGTATAAATTGATAGACGTTGTCTTAAAAAAAACTTAGTAAATGCAAAACAATGGATAGAAAAAAAGTTTGAATTACATACAATCAATATTGTATACATAGTTCCAGACTTAGAAATATCATCTAAATATAGTTAGTTCTGTTCTTAAGCATGCAATTTTTTTTTCATGACAACTGATACTATTAGATAGCAAGTGGAACATGCCACACACAAATTTTGTTTTGCTAAATTTGTTCCATGTGAAATACTAGGTGAACTCGGAAAACTTCACTCCACCGCATGGAGCTCAAAGAAATACATGAAACTCATGTGCACACACCTCACGCACAAGGACAATGAACCGTGCGCATCACCATTTGATGTTATGTGACTTTTTGTTCCCTGTTACCCTGCTTTTATCCGCTGACTCATTCTCCAAATGCCCACGATACCTGAGTCTATGTGATGAGCAAAGCCAGAGGCTGAGAATGCAATCCAAGCCTCCCAGCAGGAGTGGCAGGGATTTGGTGGCTTGGGCCATCACTTGTTGCCTCCAGGATATGCAATACTGCAAAGCTGGCGTCATGTTGGAGCTGGATTTGCTGATGTAGGACATGAACGTTTTACCGAGTGTTTTAACTGCTGGACCAAATCACCTGCCTCCTGATCAACTTTTTGAGTGCAGTGCCCCAACCACATTTTCCCATAAATCTTGTAGTTTATATTGCCTGATTTTGGACAGGATGGTAATTAATATAATTAATACTTAGTACTTACATTGTAATGAATAACTAAATAATGATGAAAAGCTGAAAGAATAAAGAATTTATTACACCAATCACTTAACTGTTTCTTCAATTAAGTACCAAATTATTGTCGTTTTTCAAATCTCAACCCTTGAGTCTACATCCAACTGACCTTCTGTGATGAAGTGGCGAATACCCAGGAAGCCATGCTGCTGCACACAGAACTCATAGCGAGCCCCTGCAGGAGTAGAATTTGGATGACGATGATTAGAGTTTCCAGTTCATGTTTTTTAGCTTAAATTTCTACTGTAGGTGTGGGCATTGTGGTACTGTAAGGTAAGCTTCAGCTTGGCATGCCCATGGTCTATTTTAAAGTGACTGGGGTAGGAGCCACTGTTTTGGATCCAGTTTCTGGCACCTTGTCTTTGAAGCAACTGATAAGGACACAAGTGATTGGGTTTCTTTCTTTTTCTTTTTTCCCCATGGGGTGGGGGAAAGAAGATTTTACAGAGAAGAGATGCAGAGAGAAAGATCTTCTATCCACTGGTTCACATCCCAAGTGGCTGCAACAGCTGGCTCTGAGCCAATCTGAAGGCAGGAGTTTCTTCTGGATCTGCTACATGGATGCAGGGTCCCAAGACTTTGGGCCATCCTCCACTGCTTTCCCAGGCCACAAGCAGGGAGCTGGATGGGAAGTGGAGCAGCCAGGACAGGAACCAGTGCCCATATGGGATCATGGCACATGCAAAGCAAGGATTTAGCTGCTAGGCAATGGAGCCGGGCCTTAGTGTTTGGGCTTCTTGCATCCAAATGGGAATAGAGCTAGGAGCTCTATTCCTTGGCTTCAGCTAATCCCAGCTGGTGTGGGCATTTGGGGAGGGACCCAGTGGATGAAGATTTTTCTGCTTCTCGTTTCTTCACTCTATTTTTTTTTTTTGCACAGATAAATAAACAAATAAAATAAATAAATAAATACAAGAACCTACCTTTAAACAATTCTAAAATAGAACTATCAATAAATACGGCCCACATAAACAAATGTTCTGTTTTAGAGTCATAAAGTTTCCAGAATGCTAAGGGAGCTAGGACATTTGAGAACCCAGCAGTCTGATTTTCTATCAGAATATTTAAATTTCCAACTCGTAGCCAAAGTGCAATAATAATTATCAGAAACACAATATAGTAGTGCAAGAATAAGAATTTTTAACAAAGATTTTTCATTATGGGCTTGGTGAGCTGGTTCATTGGCTAATTCTTCTCCTTGCAAGTGCTAGTATCCCACATGGCACTGATTCATGTCCCAGCTGCTTCCACTTTAATACAGTTCCCTGCTTGTCACCTGAGAAAGCAGTAAAGAAAGCCCCAAAACCTTGGGACTCTGTACCTGGAAGGTAACCTGTAAGAAGCTCCTGACTCCAGGCTCCCATTGTGGCCACATGGGGAGTGAACTAGCAGATGAAAGATCTTTGTCTCTCCTTCTCTCTACAAGTCTGCCTTTCCAACAACAACAAACAGGTAAACAAACAAACCTTTTAAAAAATTTTTTAATTTTTTTCCTACTTGAAAAGCAGAGTCAATGAAAAAGAAGAGACAGAGAGAGAGAAAGAGAATATTTTAAAAGGTTTTTCCCTATAGCGGGAAGTTTCCCTCCAGAGATGTGGTACCCATTTATTCACGTAACATCAATTTATGCCCATTCAACATTGGTTGACTTCTGCCCAGATCAAAGGCCACAGAACAGTAGCTAAACTTACAAGTTAGGGCTCAAATTGATGTTGTTTTAATGTTTTAGAAATACTGGAGCTTTAGCGCTGGTGATGTGACACATCCGATTTAGATACCACCTATGTCAGTAGCATTCTGTATCAGATCACTGGTTTGAGTCCTGACTCCTCCCCATCCAGCTCCCTGCAGGAGGTTAAGCCTCCAGTTGGGATACCTACATCTCATATCATAGTGCAAATTCAAGTGTTGGCTACTCTGTTTTCAATTCAGTTTTCCTGCTAACACACCCCGGAAGTAGTATATAGATTCAAGAACCAGAGTCCTTGTTACCCAAGTGAGAGACCTGGATGGGATGCCAGGCTCCTGGCTTGAGCCTGACCCGAACTCTGCTACTGAGGCTGTTTGGAAGGGAAACACCAGATGGAAAAATCACTCCTCTCTCTTTCTGTCTCTGCCTCCGTTACTCTTTCAAATAAACAAAATAGATCATTTTTGTTCATTAGAAAAATACTGGAGCTTCTTTACTCTGAAGTTTTTTTTTTTAAAGATTTATTCATTTTTTATTACAGCCACATATACACAAAGGAGGAGAGACAGAGAGGAAGATCTTCCGTCCAATATTTCACTCCCCAAGTGAGACGCAACGGACCGATGCGCGCACCTCTTCCGGGTCCCCCACGTGGGTGCAGGGTCCCAATGCATTGGGCCGTCCTCAACTGCTTTTCCCAGGCCACAAGCAGGGAGCTGGATGGGAAGTGGAGCTGCCGGGATTAGAACCGGCGCCCATATGGGATCCCGGGGCTTTCAAGGCGAGGACTTTAGCCGCTAGGCCACACCGCCGGACCCTACTCTCAAGTTTTAGGTTGACTTTTGAATGTGCTTACTGATGTGTTGGTGAGCTCATGGCAGGAGCTGAGATCCACGTTTAACTTCTGAGAAGGAAATAGCAAAAAGGGGACATCGGCCATCTCTATGATTTGACTCAACAATTCAAGACTTGGTAAAAGCAAGGAATGCATTTTAAATATTGTTATGGCTAAAAATGAGGTGTGTGTTAAATAAAAAGTTTTCGTTTTACAAAATCACAGCTTGTAGGAAATATAGTATTGAGGAAATAATTTAGCCTCTTATGATAAAAATGGAAGGAAATTGCTCCCCAGGTTCTCCCTTTCTTCCTCTTGGCTTCCCTTTTCCTGATCTTTTGTTTTCTCCTCCTTGTTAGCGCATGGCCTCAAGGAGACGTTGCTAACAAATTGGGGTCTCTCCAAGACCTGAGAGGTGTTCAGCCGGGAGTCACAGAAACAAAACAATCTTCTTTCTCTCTTGTTTTTGCATCTTTCACCTTAAATAGCCCATTTTTACGTTGAAAACTTTCTTTAATATCTACTGGTTGCTTTCTAGATGTTTTTGTCATATAACCGGTATAGTAAACAATCCCTCATATGGGACAGAATATAAATATGTTCTGTATATTTGCTTTTATTTGAAAGGCAGATTTGCAGAAAGAAGGACAGACAGAAAAGAGGTCTTTCACCTACTGATTCACTCTCCAAATTGTTTCAACAATCAGAGCTGAGCTGATCTGAAGCTGAAGCTGAGAGCTTCTTCTGGATCTTCAGTCTGAGTGCAGGGTCCCAAGGAATTGGGCCATCCTCTGCTGCTTTCCTAGGCTAAAGCTGAGAACTGGATGGGAAGTGGAGCAGCTGTACATCAATTGGCACCCATATAGGATTGCTGGTGCTATAGGGAAGAGGAATCTGAATATATATTTTAATGTTGATTAATTTATATATGGATGTCCCAACTGGTGGCTGAGCCGTAATACCCATCCCCCAAATTTTCTTAAGTTGTCTCCTTGTGAGATTTTCTAGAAATTTTCCCTGTATGTATTCGTAGCACATATTGGTCTTTTGGGATTTTTTTCACTTTCAGATATCCAAGGAAAATTCATTTCTCTCACTTTCCAGAAGCAAACTGAAAACGAATACTTTCCCTGAACACTGATGCATGCCAGACTGAAGTACTCTGCAGCCATAAGGAAGAATGTAGAGGAACTCTTTACCTTCATATGAAAAGGTCCCTAAGACTCATTTATTGAATAAAGAAAAGGAAGGTTCCAAACAGTGTGTCCAGGTTGTCATCTTTTATGTAAAAAGGAAAAGAACATGAGTACGTATTTACATTTGCTTATTTTTGCATAAATTTGGGAGGAACTTACAAAAACTAAATACAGTGATGTTCTGTTGATAAAAGAGGAAGGGAGCTAGTAAGACTTAAAGCAGGAATCAAATCAAGGTTTGTCACTCTGTCTTGACCATGTGACTGCATTACCCACCCTTTTTAAATGATTCATTTATTTTTCTTGGAAAGGCAGATTTACAGAGAGAAGGAGAGACAGAAAGGAAGATCTTCCATTTGCTGCTTAATTCTCCAAGTTGCTGCAACAGCCAGGGCTCAGATGATCTGAAGCCAGGAACCAGCAGCTTCTTCCTGGTCTTCCACACAAGTGCAGGGTCCCAAGGCTTTGAGGTATCCTTGACTGCTTTCCCAGGCCACAAGCAGGGAGCTGAAATGGAAGTGGAGCATCCAGGACTTGAACCAGTACCCATATGGGATCGTGGTGCATGCAAGGCAAGGACTTTAGCCACTGAGCTATCATGCCAAGTCTGATATTATCCTTTCATAAATTAATAACAATATATGAAATGGATCACACTTCAGTTCAGGAAGAGTGATACCACAACATATTCACGGTCTGTGATAGAGCCCTGTACTGGTAGTTCAGAAGGCACTTACAGGTTCTGGGACTCTTCCCACCATTGATACCTGTGAGGTACTTGACCTTGAGTTCTGGCAGCTCTTCTCAGTAGGAGGGCATCCCTCGAGAGGAGGAAGTGAGTCTCTTCCTCTGCCCCAGGCAGACCCTCCTCTGCCTTCCTTGCATTCCTCAGCTGTCTGGGTCATGCTGGGACTGGCACTGCAGACTGTGGCAGGCAAGGGGAAGAGGCTGCCGCAGGCGCTGGCACTGCCCCCAGTGTGAGCTGTCTCTGACTGTAAGTGTACCAGAAAGCCCTTTGAAGAGCTGACAACAGGAACCTGTGCCTTTTTTTGCAGCAAGATGAAGATGCTACTACTCGGAGAGTTGAAAGCAAATTCAGGAAGGCTCATGCTCAGTGGATAATGCTGTTAACCATCCTTGCCAGGTCTGAAGTTTGTTATTATTCCAAATACCTTAGAATAGTTCAGCAGCACATGTCTAATTCACATTAATTTATTCTGTTATTATTTGGCTTTCTGCTGCCAGGAACTCTGGGCATATGGCATTCCCCCTAAGACATGAAGAAGGAAACCATTAGGGGTAATAATAAGGACTGCACATTCATTGATATGTTTAACATGTTGGCTTGGAGAAGAAATTCTGAGTCATGAGCCCCCGCAGCCTTGCAGCTGTGTTCAGGTTAGGACCTTCTCCCCATTACTGTTGCACTTCTCCCAGTGGCGTTGGTGACTCTGGGGGCTGTCTGAGCGTTGGCTTTGTGACATTGACAACCATCCAGATGAGTGCTAAACATACAGGTTCCTTGGCGTGGCCTGCATCTGTTAATTCTCATCTGACTAGTTTGGAAATATGCTGTGTTAGAATATTGACAGGAAAATGATACTGTACTGAACAATCCTGCTTTCTGGTCAGCTTCTGCCTCCTTGTTTTTTTTTTTTTTATACCAATATTTGCAGAGCCAGATATAACATTTGGGGTTATAATGAACAGAGGCTTCTAGGAGCAGCTACGTAATTTGTGAAGACTTCACAGTTTGCTACACGCTGTTTCCTCTGTCAGGCATGTCTGGGCCTCTACAGGGGACAGATGAACTCACAAATAGCATGCAACTTTAGTAGTATCCGTATTGAACACACCAAAATGCTCCTCCCACAAAAATAAATGTGCCCACCCACCGTGAAGTGAAAGTCCCCACAAGGAAGGCTCTGTTTCATAATTCTGGGTATACATGTGGGTTACTTCTATTTTTACACAGAACAGGTTGAAAGTTAACGGAACAGGGCCAATGTGTCCTGAAATGTCAGTATCCCGAGAGGCATGGAGTCAGGCCCCAGCTATTCCACTGCTGCTCCAGCTCCCTGCTAACGTGTCTCAGGAAGCAACAAAAGATGGCTCAAGTGCTTGGGCTCCTACACCCACCTGAGAGACCCGGAAGAAATTTCTGACTCCTGGCTTTGGTCTGTCCCGGTTTCAGCTGTTACAGCCATTAGGGGCATGAATCAGCAGATGGGGGATCTCTTTCTCTTTTTCAAATAAGAAAATAAACCTCAAAAAACAAACAAAAAACCCCAGTAACAAAAATTCATCATAATAAAAAGGTAACAGAATCTTCCTGTGAGGTTTTCTTAGTAGTAAGTTTAAATCTTTCACCAGTTAAATTTCTAACTATGTCAGCAAGTTTCTATTTGCTTGATTGAACTGACAAAATTGAAAGGCAATGGTCAAGTCACATGCATTGAAATGTCGCTCTGTGCTCCACAGCTATGCAGAATTATGTCAATTGAAAGCTAGAAGCATATTGTAAACAACAGACAAGCAGATGAACAATTTCTTACATGTTTTATTGATTTCTTTAAAAAGAAGATTAATGGGATGGGAGGAGAGCAGAGGAAAGCAGGATTTTCTATCTACTGGGTTCCTCCACAAATACCTGCAACAGCCAGGACTGGACTGGGCTAAGGCCATGAGCGAGGCGTTCCATCTGAGCTGCTCAACTAAGTGGCAGGGACTCCAGAACCTGAAACATCATCAGTTGCCTTGCCAGAATGTACTGGTACAAATGATGTAGTCGGGATACAGATCAGTGGTCCAATACGGGATACACATGTCTTCAGCAATGACTTGGTAAGTTTGACTTCTATTTTAAAAAAAGATTCATTTGCACTCAATACCATGTCAATTAACTTCATAATATTGTAAATTGTTGTTGATGTTATGTTGTGGCTTTTCATTGGATGGGATGATATTCTGTCAGACCAGAGATGGTCTCTCCAAGAAACTGTTGAATTTATCTGGACAATAAGATGCTGGACTCTATGCTTGATACATGCTTGCAATGAAAGAATTGTAACTGGATTTGAACTGTACTACTGGAATCCACCATGGGGGAAGGGATTGAGGGAATCCCAGTGCCTATGAAACTGTGTCACATAATGCAATGCAATTAATAAAAAAAAATAAGGAAAAGAAAGATTCATTTGAATGGCAAAGTGATGGGTAAGTGGGGGAGGGGTGGAAAGAAAGACATAGAAAGAAATGTGTGCTGATGTCCTCAGTGTCCCTAAATGTCCACAACAGGAGCAACTGGACCTAGGTAAAGCCAGGAGCAGGGGACTCCATCAAGTTCTAGCACATGGATGGGTGGGACTCACGTATTTAATACATCGTCTGCTGCTTCCCAGACATTTTAATAAGAAGATGGTTCTGAAGTTGAGTAGCTGGAACTGGAATCAGCACTCAGATATGGGATGCAATTGTCCCAAAGGTGGCTTAACCCGCTATACCCCAATGCTCACTCTGACTGATGTTTTATTTGTTTATCTATTTATTTTAAAGATTTATTCATTTTTATGCCAGGGCATGATTGCCTGTACTGGATATGAATGCAGCACCCAACCAGCACACGTGAGATCCAGGAAGGGAGGGACAGAGCTGGCAGGGGGATTAAGGGGCTGGTCCCCTCACCGGACAGCTACTCCCACTGGAGAGCGTTGGCTGGGACAAAGACAGACCAGACTAGGCAAGGCTACAACACCTGTGCACTGCATGTGGACTAGATCAGGGAAAAGCCAGGCTGGACTGATTATTCCTGCAGGTGCAAGCACAAATTAGAGTGGGTGAGGGATGTTTGGGCATAGCCGGCAGAAGCTGGCACTGGGGACTAATTCTGTCAAGTCAAATCACAGAACCACCTAAAGAGTGCATAAACTGGGACAGAGAGACCTGGGAGGGAAAAAGTGGGTTCCCCCTTCTTGGGTCACTATTCCCGCGGGAGGGCATGAAAACTAGGATGGGGGCTGGGATGGCTAGATAGAGAGGCACTCAACAACACCCGTGAGGGCTGGATGGTTGAGTTGGTTAGATAGAACTAAGCTTTAATACCCATTGACAAGTACAAGAGCCAACTGGGATGGGGGACAGACTGGTCTTCTGCTACACATACTGGCTAACCAGGGTAGGGGGCGGGCCTGGTGGGGGTTATTGTGGGTCGCCCCAACTAGGCTGCAGCTCCCACTGGTTGATGTAAGGGCCGAACCAGACTGGACTGCAACACCCATTGGTTCCAGTGCAACTCGGGACTGAAAACAGAACCAGCCCAGCAATTGAAATCACCAGCTGATCGGGGTGATGGACTGTGCCGGGCCCTGTGCTTGCTAGAACATACAAGAAACTAGTCTGGGAATACCTCAAAGTTTCTTTGGAGATCTCCCCAATCGAACTGCTGGACTCAGAACTCTAATCAAGAAAAGACAGAAGACTGAACAGATCAATCATTCATCTCAGCTATATGTTGGCAGCGAAAATATGGGGCAAACGGAGACTTTATGATGGACCATATCCATCAGTGGACGACCTCATCGAGCGAAACTGGCAGCGATTCATAACTGCAGAACTATTAACACCACATGAGCACATATCTCAGAGCATGCCCCACATCCAGGACTTGGGCTGGGCGGGAAACTGGGTGGGACTTCTCCCTCAGTATCCCCCTTTACCTCAGATACATGATGGAAACAATATGGACATAATAGTATTACCCACTTCCCTATCCCCCTGAACCCTTTTTTTTTCTTTAACTGTAATTAACTATGTAAAGATTGTCGACAACAATACAATAAAATAGATTTAAAAAAAAAAAGATTTATCCATTTTTATTGCAAAGACAGATTTACAGAGGGAAAGAGAAACAAAAAGATCTTCCACCTACTGATTCACTTCCTAAGTGGCCACAATGGCCAGAGCCGAGCCTATTTGAAGCCAGGACTCAGAAGCATCTTCTGGGTCTCCCATATGGTGCAGGGTCCCAAAGCTCTCAGGCATCATTAACTGCTTTCCCAGGCCATAAGCTGAGAGTTGAATGGAAAGTGGAGCAACTGGGACAAGAACTGAGATCCCAACACTTGCAGGGGGAGGGTTAGCTTGATTGAGCCATAGTACCAGGCCCATGACTAATGTTTAAAAAGTGTATTGATTTGACAGGAAAAGAGAGAAACACAGAGAACACAATTCTGTCTGGTTAGTCTGCAAATGAAATTAGAACTGGGAACTGAATCCAAATTTCCTGTGCTGGTAGTGGGAATGCAATGAACTGAACCATCATGACCGCCTCCTGGTGTCTACATTAGCAGGAAGCTGGAGTCTGGGGCTGGAGCTGGTACCTGGTACAGGTACTCTGATATGGGATATGGGCAGCTTCACCACTAGGCTAAATGCTTACCCCCAAGTTTCTGGTTTTGGTTTGTTGTCATTGTACCAAACAATCAACAGCTACAACTTTACTGGGACAAAAGCAATTCAAGTTTTTAACATCTTTACAGTGAGCTTCATTGCACTGAGAGCAGAACTCTTGCTGTCTGTCTCATTCAGAATACAGCCACTATCTCAGTTTGTTCTTTGCATCTTATTAATTTCATTCCTTATTCTTGGTCTTCAGTTACATGTTTCCTTAATTAAAAAATAATTCCTTATTCTAGTCCTGGAAGGAAGAAAGAGAGACTTGGAGGGGAGGCAGCAGAAAATGACTTAAGTACTTTTTTCCTTGTTATTCACATGGGAAAAGCAGGTGGAGTTTTGGCTCCTGGTTTTGGCGTGGCCATACGATGGGTGTTGTAGGTATTTGGGGAGTCAATCAGCGGAAAGAAGGCCTTTCTTTTCTGTATCTCTCATTCTCTATGTATTGCTGCACCATTCAAATAACATGAATCATAAAAAATAGAATAAAATAATAAAACAAAATAAGGGGTTGTTGCCATTGTATAGGAGGCTAAGTCGCTGCCTGTGACGTTAGCATCCCAAATGGGCACTGACTTATGTTCCAGCTTCTCCAGTTTCAATCCAGCTCCCTACTGTGGAAAGCAGTGGGGGATGGCCTGAGTCACTGGGCTCCTAAACTCATGTAGGATACCTAGATGGCATTAGATTAGCTCAGCTCTGGCCATTGCGGCCATTCAGGGAGTGAGCCAGTGGATGGATGAAAGATTTCTCTATTTCTCCCTCTGTAACTCTGCCTTTCAAATAAAAATAAAATAATTTTTTTTAAAGATTTGTTTTTGTTACAAAGTCAGATATACAGAGAGGAGGAGAGACAGAGAGGAAGATCTTCCATCCGACGATTCACTCCCCAAGTGAGACGCAATGGCCGGTGCTATGCCGATCTGAAGCCAGGAGCCAGGAACCTCCTCCAGGTCTCCCATATGGGTGCAGGAACCCAAAGCTTTAGTCCATCCTGGACTGCTTTCCCAGGCCACAAGCAGGGAGCTGGATGGGAAGTGGAGCTGCCAGGATTAGAACCGGCGCCCATATGGGATCCCGGCGCGTTCAGGGCGAGGACTTTAGTCGCTAGCCACACCGCAGGGCCCAAATAAAATAATTTTTAAAAAGAGAGAGGAGGTGATTAAAAGAGGGTGGAAGAAGATAATGAGGAAATTCAGCAATAAATACGAGGGAGGCTGTAGGTTTGTGCAACTACAGGCCCATTCCTTCTCTGGAAGAAGAAAACAAGGAAAAACCTCAGCTCTGTAAGTTCTCTGCAACCAAATGATGGCACACACACATTGCTAGTCTCGCCAGGAAGAGTCCTGGACTCAGAAGAATAAAATATGAGTCAAAATTTTACATTGTCATTTAACACATTTTCTTACACTTTTATTAGGTCTGTAATCCTTTGTGGCAGTTGTCATAAAAATAAGGGGCATCAACTATGTAAATCTCTTGTCTAGAGTATTCTGCCTGTAGAAGATCAGATGTAAGTTAATGCCTCTGTTTTTGAATTCTTCCTCCAAATCATCTTCCTCTATCCCCACCTCAAACCCCCCTTCATTTTGAAAGATTTCTTTATTTTTCTTAGAAAGGCAGATTTATAGAGAGGAGGAGGTACAGAGATACATCTTCCACTTGTTGGTTCACTCTCCTAGTGGCCACAATGGACAGAGCTGAGTTGAGCCAAAGCCAGGAGCCAGGAGCTTACTTGCAGGTGTCTCACAAGGGTGCAGGGTCCCAAGGCTTTGGTTCATCCTCAACTGTTTTCCTAGGCCACAAGCAGGGATCTGGATAGGAAGTGGAACAGCTAGAATATGAACCTGTGTCCATATGGGATCCTGGTGTGTGTCCATGGTGAGATTTAGCCACTAAGGTATCGAGCTAAGCCCTCCCCCTTTTTAAGAGTCTCATGTTGGGGCCCAGTGGCATGGCCTAGCGGCTAAAGTCCTCGCCTTGAACGCCCCGGGATCCCATATGGGCGCCGGTTCTAACCCCGGCAGCTCCACTTCCCATCCAGCTCCCTGCTTGTGGCCTGGGAAAGCAGTCGAGGACGGCCCAATGCTTTGGGACCCTGCACCTGCATGGGAGACCTGGAAGAGGCTCCTGGCTCCTGGCTTCGGATCGGCGTGCACCGACCCGTTGCGTCTCACTTGGGGAGTGAAACATCGGATGGAAGATCTTCCTCTCTGTCTCTCCTCCTCTCTGTATACCTGACTTTGTAATAAAAATAAATTAAAAAAAAAAAAAAAAGAGTCTCATGCTCTACTGACTGAGCTAGCCGGGCACCTCCTCCCCCTTTTTAAAAACTAAATTTGGTGTAGGCTAACATGCTGTGCCACAGTGCTAACATTCCAAATAGGTACCAGCTCAAGTCCTGGCTGGTTCACTTCCCATCCAGCTCTAATGACTTAGGAAAGCAGCAGCAGCAGAAAACCCCTGTGTTCAGGTCTTTCTGGACCTGTGTGGTCAACCTGGAAGAAGTTCCTGACTCCCAGCTTCAGAACACCCAAAAGTTTGGGTCGTTAGTTCTGTTTGGGGAGTGGGCCAGTAGGTGGAAGATCTTTTTCTCTGCTGTTAACTCTGCCTTTCAAATAAAAACAAAACAGACACTTTCCTTTGGAGTCAATGTTGATAAAATGTATTTTTTGCTTTTCTGTCAGCTCCAAGAAAGTCCTAACTCTGGGTGGCAGTTCCAGCTAGCTCCCTCCTCCATGAACCAGCTGATGCAGACCTGTTACTCAGCTGGGACGCAGCTTCCCATCGCTCATTGGGTAGCTGGAAGCAAGATACAGATTCCAATTTTCTGAATTGAATTTTTTTTTCTGATTCAGGCACTTTCAAGATCATAGTTTATTTATTACGTTAGATAAAAGACAGTATACATATTAAGGAATCCCTTCAAATTCAACTCTAGAGTTATTCACCATCTAGTACTTTTGCAATGAATGTTAACCGAAAAAATCTTGACACCTGAAAGCCCCACTAGTAACATGAACTATGGAAATACAAAATTTAATATTTGATTTGTTCAATGTATAGTATTTACATTATGAAACCAATGATGGTACAATAAACAGTGATAGAGTAAAAATAAACTTGTAAAAAGCAAAGGTTTATAGTCTTGCAATGTGCTGATCATAATTGTATATAAAAATTAAAACATAGCAGAACTTTCTGTTACAAAATTCTTAATCATCTGAGTTGTAGTCATTACTTGCTAACAATTTTTTATTATTATTTTTAATTCATTAATTACATTGTATTATGTGACACAGTTACATAGGTACTTGGATTCTCCCCACCCCTCCCCAAACCCTCCCACCATGGTGGGTTCCTCCACCCTGTTGCATAACCACAGTTCAAGTTCAGTTGAGATTCCCCCATTGCAAGCATATACCAAACATAGAGTCCAGCATCTTATTGTCCAGTCAAGTTCAACGGCTTCTTAGGTATACCCTCTCTGGTCTGAAGACAGAACCAGCAGAGTATCATCCCAGTCAATTAAAAGCTCCAACATACCATCAGCAAAAATTTACATCATTATGGAATTAATTGACATAGTAATGAGTAACCAATATGTTAAAAGTAAATGCGAGTTCTTAACCACCTTCTGTGACCACCTCATTGACATTTCAATTTTAGTTTATACACAACATATAACATACATAACATAACATGTTATACATACCATCATATCATCTTAAATTAAGGCAAACATGTGGTATTTAACCTTTTGGGATTGGTTCATTTCCCTTAGCATTATGGTTTCCAGTTTGGCCCATTTGGCCACAAAGAACTGCATTTTGTTTTTTTTAATAGCTGAGTAGTATTCCATGGAGTAGATGAACCATAGCTTTCTTATCCAATCCTCTGTTGATGGACATTTTGGCTGCTTCCAACTTGCTAACAATTTACATGCAACATCTGCTAGGACTGATACTGATTTTTTCCTCAAACAAAGTGTGAGTAGATAAATGACATTTCAGAGCAGACATTAATTTACTTGTGGACAGAAAAAGGGGGAAAAACTGCACTCAAGATTAGTACTGGTTACAGCCTCTTCCCTACAGAAATTATAAAAGGAGTTAGGACCCCCCAAAAGAAACTGAGAAAGAAGCTGCATAGGCAAAAAGTACCATGAATGGCATAACTCAAAAAATCCCAAGACCAACCAGACCCACCTCTTTTTCTCTCCTTCAACGAGAGGTCTACTTACCATCAGAGAGCAGTAACTGAGGCAAGGGAGGGGCACCAGGTGCACAACTAATGAAATCTTGCAAAATACTGGGATGGGGCAGGGGTAGCCAGAGAAGGGCCAATTTATATCTACTCCAACTAGAACTATATACAGCAGAGCTGGAATGCAGCCCATCCCACACTGGCATTGTGAAACAATTGGACCTTTATGATTTAATGGTTAAAATCATAAGAAGTATGATAATACAATAGATTTACATGGGAAGCAAAATCCAAGGAGGACTTTATATTAAGTATTTACTGTGCTGTTTCAATTTAAAAATAATTTTGCAAAGTATACATCTCAACTGAGGTCTATGTATAAAATGTCCTAATAGATACAGATTTTTAGCTTTGGTGAGTTGAAGGCCGTGCTGTGACTTCTGTGTGAACTGTAAGCAGAGCACTAGATGGACGGGCACATGTGGGCAACTCAAGCTGAGGGAATGCAAGAGCTGTACATGTGAGGAGGCCAGAGGTGCTGTGAGAGCTAAAGCTAATTCTGAATTGAATTGTGATATTCCCTGTGCTGGCTGACATCCATCCACCTGCAGAATGGCAAGGAAGGGATGTCAGTGAGCCTTTGTGTGCCAACCTGTGAGGAACTGTGTAGAGGGAAGGGTTCCATCAGCTGAGGGAGTATTTGAATCTGGGAGAAGGCAGTTGAGGAGTATGTACATTAGTATCAGGAAAGCAGGGTCCATGTCTGAGGGCTGAGATGTTTGTTTGGGTAGACCATGGGTGTCCCAGCCAGGTCAGAAGTAGCTTCATTGGGAGCTACCACGTTGTGTTTGTGTATAGACTCAGCACTATGAAGATGAAAAGCCTCTGCTACCAGCTCCTTTTGCTTTCCACCACAATTAAATTATGCTCTGTTTTCTGTTTTCATTTCTGTTTTTCTCTCCTTCATAGAAATAAACCTTGTGAAGTATATATCCAACAGGTCTTACCTATGTGACCTGAAAGCAAAAGTTCCACCATTCAGCAGCTAGTCTTGGTCTGTAAGAACTCTGTGAATGGGCAACAACATTTTATTCTCGTTATCACCTCCTTAGGTTGAATAGAATTGAGAGGCCTAGATGTGGCCTTGGGGGTGTGTTTCAGTGTGATAATGAGAGAGTATTTTATCCAACTTGTGCTTTACTTTTAGTTCTTGGTGTATTTGAAGTATGATCTGTGTGAGATTTTGCATAATTTTTGCAGAGGCTGTGTGCTTGTCGGTGCTGAGTCTCTAACCACGCCAGTCAAGTTCGTGTTCAGCACAGAGTAGGTGTGCAGGCCACCAGAGAGTGAGAAGGAAATGAGGGGCTATTTTACTTTTTGGATAACAATAGCTCCTGATGGTGATTTCTATGCATTTATAATGGAGAGTTTTCCATGTGGGGGCTTGACTGCAGGCAAAGCTCCAGCTGTTAGCAGCCGTTGGAGAATAAACAAGCAGATAGGAGCTCTCTTCCTCTCTCTCACTCTCTCGGTGTCACTCTACCTTCCAAATAAACTAATCTTAAAGAAAACAAAAGTTCTTCTTGGTCTGAGAGAAGAAAATATCCTCAGACAGGCATGTTGTCCTCTTCCATGTAAACCTGTTGCCCCTCCGCAGGGCAGCTTTGCTCTGACGCCTGCCGACTCCTGGCAGCTGGGAGTCAATAGCTTCACATGCAGATCTGGGAACGCTATCTACTTGATGACTAAATTTGCTATCCAGGACTAACTTGTTCATCCTGACTTGAATATTATTTCTACCTGGACTATGGATTGTGTATGAAGGATATTAAGCAGAAGTGAATATCATCTTCCACTTATCCTATCAAGTAGGCAGAACCAGGATTGGAACCCTGACTCCATACACACACACACACACACACAAACACACACACACACACACACACACACACATCCCAAATGGCTCAGTGGCCAGGCTGAAGCCAGGAGTCTAGAACTGGTGTTTAGCATCACGCCATTCTCCACTGCTTTCCCAAGTGCATTAGCAGGAGCTGGATCCAAAGCAGAGTAGTGGCTTTGCAATTAGTGGCTTAATGTGATGTACCACAACACTAGGCTCCTGACCCCCGTATTTTTTTTTCTTTCTTTTTGTTATCCACTAATTACATCGTATTATGTGACACAGTTTCATAGATACTGGGATTCTCCCCTACCCTACCCAAACCCTCCCACCATGGTGGATTCCTCCACCCCGTTGCATAACCACAGTTCAAGTTCAGTTGAGATTCCCTCATTGCAAGCATATACCAAACCTAGAGTGCAGCATCTTTTTTTTTTTTTTTTTAAAGATTTTATTATTATTGGAAAGGCGGATATACAGAGAGGAGGAGAGACAGAGAGGAAGATCTTCCATCCGATGATTCACTCCCCAAGTGAGCCGCAACAGGCCGGTACGCGCCAATCCGAAGCCGGGAACCAGGAACCTCTTCCAGGTCTCCCACACGGGTGCAGGGTCCCAATGCATTGAGCCATCTTCAACTGCTTTCCCAGGCCACAAGCAGGGAGCTGGCTGGGAAGTGGAGATGCTGGGATTAGAACCGGCGCCCATATGGGATCCCGGGGTGTTCAAGGCGAGGACTTTAGCCGCTAGGCCACGCTGCCGGGCCCAAGAGACCAAATTCTTAACCTCTATATAAGTCTATATAAGTCTATATAAGTCCTGTTACACTAGGAGGTATTCTAGGGATTAAATGAAATAATTTATGTTAAGGACTCATTATGTGATACATACAGTACATTATAAATTCAATGTTGTTTTAAACAGGCTCCTATTTTAGCATTGCTGTCTTTCTGGTTCTAAGTACTAAGATCTCAGCTAAATAGGTATTATTACATGTTGTCCATTTAAAAAAAATATTTATTTTTATTGGAAAGGCAAATTTACAGAGCGAAGGAGATGCAGAGAGAAAGACCTTCTGTCTGCTGGTTCACTCTCCAAGTGGCAACAATGGACAAAGCTGAGCTGAGCCAAAGCCAGGAGCCAGGAGCGTCTTGCTGGTCTCCCATGCAGGTACAGGGTCCCAAGGCTTTGTGTCATCCTTGACTCCTTTCCTAGGCCACAAGCAGGGAGCTGGATGGGAAGCTGAGCAGCGGGGTATGAATTGGTGTCCATATGGGATCCTGGTGCATGCAAGGTGAGGATTTAGCCATTAGGGTGTTGTACTGGGTCCACATGTTGACCTTTAACACCCGCTTCCAGGTTACACATAGGGAAACCACATCACCTTGTGATGATCCACAGGGATTCAAAGATTTTCCTGATTCTGTTTTATGATTCTTTATCCATGATCACCATTTCTGAGATTAATTTCTTAAAGATATTTTTAAAACTAATCAGCATGTCATTCCCTTGGGAGGAGTGCTAGCTGCAGTGAAGGACAACACAGGTAGGGAGAAGGCAGCATTTAGCTTGTCACTATACACAGTGCGCACAGGGTACAGTTTCACAACAGGACTTCCAGACTCCCTTTCCAACAAATTGACAGTAATGCTGATTTATGGAAATTCAAAGATGAAGGTTCTTTCTTTTTTGTTTTTTTCTTTTTCTTTTTTTAAAAATTTCACTCAAAAGATACACATGTCACATGTACACTCAGAGGGAGAGAGAGATGTTTCTTTTTTTTTTTTTTTTTTGGTTGCTGCTCCAACTGGCTGGACCAGGTTAAAGCCAGAAACCTGAAACTAGCCAGCTTTCCCACACAGCTGGTAGGGCCCAAACATTTTACTGCTTTTTCAGACTTGTTAACAGGGAGCTGGACTACAAGTAGAGCGTGGGGCACTGGAATCATAGGGGAGGCCAGCGTCCCACACAGTGACTTAAACCGCTCTCCTACAACATCAGCACCCGTTTCTCCATTTAAAGATTAGGTTGTCTGGATTTTTGCTGTTGAGTTGCGTGAATTACTTAGACATTTTTTATATTAATCTCTTGTGAGATGAATTATTTGCAAGCATTTTCTCCAATTCTTAATTCTCTTGAATTAGTTTGAAATGCTTGTGTTTGTCAAGTTTTACTTTTGTTGCCTGTGTTTGGAGGTCATATAAAAAAAACCTTTTCTGAAACATCCCATCCCCCCTTTTACATTTCCTAGTAATAACATGGTTTTGGTCCTGTATTCACATCTGTGATTGAGTTTGTGTTGGCTTTTTTTTTTAAGATTTATTTATTTTATTGAAAAGGCAGATTACACAGAGAGGAGGAAAGACAGAGAGGAAGATCTTCCATCTAATGATTCACTCCCCAAGTGACCGCAACAGCAGTGCTGCACCGATCCGAAGCCAGGAGCTAGGAACTTCTCTCTGGGTCTCCCAAGCGGGTGCAGGGTCCCAAGGCTTTGGGCCATCCTTGACTGCTTTCCCAGGCCACAAGCAGGGAGCTGGATGGGAAGTGGAGCTGCCGGGATTAGAACCGGCTCCCATAAGAGATCCTGGAGCGTTCAGAGCGAGAACTTTAGCCATTACATTATAGTGGGCCCTGGCTTTTGTATTTTAAGAGGTAGAGACAGGGATTAATTGCATTCTTTTGCATGTGTATCTGGTTTTCCCCACCCTAATTACTGAAAAGATCATTCTTTTCCTAGTGTATGTTCTTACTGTCTGTTGAAAATTAGTTGATTGTAAATATGTAGATTCACTTTTGAATTCTCTAATTATATATATAGGAAAGATTCATTCATTTTAAAAATCAGAATTACAGAGACAGATATCTTCTATTCCCTGATAAATCCCCAAATGTCAGATACAGCCAGAGTTGGGTTGCTCCAAAGCTGGAGCCAGGAGCTTCCTCCAATGCAGGAGTCTAAGGACTTGGGCCATCCTCTGCCGCTTTCCCACACTGTTAGCAGGGAGTTGAAACGGAAGTGGAGCAGCTGGACATGAGCCTACTATGTCCGGCTAGCCCCCTCCATACCTTATTTTTTTTTTCTGTTTATGTGAAGAATATCTTGATAATTTTGGTAAAGTTGTATTGAATCTGTAGATTGCTTTGGGTGATTAGAATGAATGTTTTGACCTTACAGTTCTTCTAATCCATGAAAGCAAAATATCTTTCTGCTTTTTGTCCTCTTTGTAAGTCTTCATCAGTGCATTGTAGGTTTTCACTTCACTGGTTGCATTTTTAAAGACATTGTTTTTAAGATTTAATTATTTATTTGAAAGGCAGCGAGAGTAAGAGAGAGATTCAATCTGCTGATTCACTTTCCTAATACCCACAATGGTTAAGGGTTCCTGATAGTTAGGAATTCAATCCAGGGCTCCCATGTGGATGGCAGGAACCCAACTACTTGAGCCATCACCACTGCTTTCTGTGGCTTTCATTAATATAAAGTATGATGTGGAATGCACGCATCTTAACTATTAGGCCAAACAGTTGTACCTACCAGGGAATCTTAACAAAAATAATCTCTTTCTAATCAATATTCCAAGGAGAAACAGCATGGTGATGTGAGTGAAGAGGAAGAAAACCAGGAAGGGAGGTACCAACATAAAGGTCCAGGAGTGAGAAAAGAACAGTATTAGAGCCAATAATTTTTTTTCACTTTTTTTTTTCAGTCCTAGGTTAACTTTTTTTTTTAATAATTATTTTTTTAATTTTATTTTTGACAATCTTTACATAGTTAGGGTAAAAAGATTCAAGGGCTGTAGGAAAGTGGGTAAGACTATTATTTCCATATTGACTGTTTCCTTCAGGTGTTTGAGGTAAAGGGGGTTTTAACGGAGAAGCCCCACCCAGTCTCCCACCCACCCCAGGTCTAGAGCCAATAATTAGAGAGAATATAAAACTTAGCATGCACACTGGCAAACCAGACAGCAAGTGTTAAATGATAACAGATTTCCAGTTTTCACTACAGTGTTTTTTTTTAATCAAGTTAAGCATGAAAGACTAGCAAGGCACATACATGGGAAATTTCTTGGTTTAATAAATGAGTGTATGTGCTGTGCTGAATCAGTGCAACTTCCTTAATCCAATATCTGATGAAGGAGCACGGGTAGAAGAATTAATTTATGGTGCACTAATTAAAGAGGGGTATGTACTGTATATACGGTGAAAGTCTCTGAAATGAATATTTGATAAACAATATCTGGTAAATTAAAAACCTGAAATGTTAAATTAAATGCAAATTAAAATCTGGAATGTGAAATTAATTAAATATAGAAAGCTGCATCAAATAGCATTACAGGTCTCAGTTAAATCAAGGAGGGGAAACAAGCCAAGATTCTCAGCATCACACACTGCCAGCATGCGCTTTTGATTCACCTGTTGGGAATAAATGAGCGAACCCGAGCTGTAGCTTTATGTGTGAATTTACATATCGTATGCACAATCATTTCTGGGTACTTTTTAGTTCTGGAGTTAAGTGGGGGAATAATAAGGACTTTTTAACTTCATCATGGAAAAAAATGACAGGAGATTTATTCAAATCACTGAACCCTCTTTCCAGCTAGAGACAGGTTGGCAAAATTGCTTCCTGAAGGGTCCCCTCTAAGGCAGTGTGAGTCACACCGCATGGTAGCTCAAGCAATGTCTGATGTGCAGCAGAAGAGTGAGATTGGAGAGTCAGGCCCGGAATGTCCCCAGAGCCCTGTCCTTTGCTGTGATTTTTTTTTGTGGGGTAGCAGGTAGGAGGATGGGGGAAAGACCAGGCAGTCCTGATTGCCGTAAAGGAACTCAAGCAGAGATACACCCTCCAACTGTTGGTTTTTTTTTTTTTTTAATATTTATTCATTTTTAATAGGAAAGGCAGATTTACACAGAGGAATGACAGAGAGAAAGACCTTCTGTCCACTGGTTGATTGTCCTAGGGGTCACAGCAGCTGGAACTGAGCTGATCCAAACCCAGGAGCCAGGTATTTTGGGGGGATCTCCCATGTAGGTGCACGGTCCCAAGGCTTTGGACTGTCCTCGGCTGCTTTCCCAGGCCTCAAGCAGGGAGCTGGATGGGAAGTGCAGCAGCCAGGGTACAAATTAGTGCCTATATGGATATTGCTGCATGCAAGGCTAGGATTTAGTCACTGAACTAAATAAATGTGTATGGGGAAATTTACAGAATGGATTTTCATCTTCCCCTGGGCTACAAGGGATACACCTTGTGTATACCCCATTACAGTACTTATTCTGTAGGATAATTATTTTAAAATGTATTAAATTTAAAAATTTATTTAGCACCAGTAGTATATGAAAATATTCCATTAAAAATACAAACACCACAAAAAGAGCTCCTTAATTTTAACTTTCAACCCAAACATAGCCCCTGCTACTACTGTGTTCTATATTTTTCTGTCTTTTTTCCCAAATAATTGCATATATATACAAACTCACAGAAATATATGGCTTAAAAAATATTTATTTTAAATGTACAAGTACAGATTGAAAGAGAGAGCGCACTCTTCCATCTACTGGTTCACTCCCCAAACGGTAGAGATATGCAGGCTGGGCCAGGCCAAAGCCAGCAGCCAGGAGCTTCTTCCTGCTTTCCCACATGAGTGCAGGGACTAAAGCAAGTAGCCCATCTTCTAACTGCTTTCCCAGGCATATTAGCAAGGAGCTGGATTGGAGCAGCAGGGACTGCAGCAGGTGCCCATATGGACACGCCATGGGATGCCGACGCTGCAGGCAGTGCCTTAACTCATCATGCCACAGTGACAGTCCCCAGCATACAGTTTTTTGTAAGAACTTTGTTCATATAAATAGTTCTATACTATTTATTCTATGACTTGTACTCCCAAGTCCCACTTTTTTTTTTTTTAAAGATTTGTTTTGATTGGAAAGGCAGATTTACAGAGAGGAGGAGAGACAGAGAGAGAAAGATCCTCTGCTCAATGGTTCACTCCCCAAGTGGCTGCAATGGCTGGAGCTGCACAGATCCGAAGCCAGAAGCCCATAGCCTCTTCTGGGTCTCCCATGTGGATGCAGGGTCCCAAGGCTTTGGGCCATCCTCGACTGCTTTCCCAGGCCACAAGCAGGGAGCTGGATGGGAAGCGAGGCTACAGTGATTAGAACTGGTGTCCCTATGGTATCCCAGCGCATTCAAGGTGAGGACTTTAACCACTAGGCTATTGTGCCGAGCCCCAGTTTTTTTCATCTTAAAAATTATTATTATTATTTTATGATACAATTCCATTGGCCCTGGGATTTCCTTTACTCCCTCCCCAAATCACTGAGCTACACTGAGCTACACTGAGTTCTCCCATAAAATTACAACAGCATAGTTCCTCATAAACAGTCATAAGTCCATCATCGTGTACATGGATAATGGCAGAAATTTCCACATCCCATTGTTAAGACACATCCAACAGTTTCATGGGGTGTCCATCCTCGATCTGGAAGTAGATATGCACACTGCACTGTGTCCTCACATCTGGACATGTCAGTCTCCACTACACAGTCACTATATATCCCACCTTTTAAGCGTATAGTGTCTTGGGAACCTTGATTCATTGAGTTATAAATCCATTTCATTCCTTCTTTATACTACATAACGTGCCATGGCTGTGTCTTGAGTTAACCGTTTCTTTGTTGATGGCATTCAAGTCATTTCCAATACCATGCAAAGCTGAACGAAGCTGAATTCTTTGGTCATGTGCTTTTGTCTAGTGTTTCTCTAGACAGTAAGAGAAGTGGAGTCTGGTGTGGGCACCTTGAAACATTCAGCAGAGGCTTATGATTTGCTTTGACAGTGCGTGAACCGCATTAAATGTCTACAGATAACATTCACTCATGTGAGAATGTGTTTCTAACCTGTTCACTGAGTCCTACCATTGTATCATATCTCATGCCAATTTGACTGGTAAAAACAGAAAAAGAAAAACCTTTATTGTAATATTTGTTTCCCTGGACACCGACAAGAACTAGCATGCTTAAAGTGTTTTTTGACCATTTTTATTCACTCCTTCGTGCATTATCCAAATGTGCCTTCTGGCCATTAAAAAAAAAATTTATTTATTTTTATACGAAAGTCAGATATACAGAGAGGAGGAGAGACAGAGAGGAAGATCCTCCCTCCACTGGTTCACTCCCCGAGTAACCGCAATGGCTGGAGCTGAGCAGGTCCCAAACCAGGAGCTTCTTCGGGGTCTCCCACACAGGTTCAGCATCCCAACGCTCTGGGCCGTACTCGACTGCTTCCCCAGGTCACAAGCAGGGAGCTGGATGGGAAGCAGGCTGCTGGGACACAAACAGGTGCCCATATGGGATCTTGGCATGTGCAAGGTGAGGACCTTAGCCACTAGGCTACCATACCGGGCCCCTTCTGCCCATTTTTAACCATTAAATTGAATTGGTTGGCTTTTCCCTTTTGTCTATGGTTCTCCCATCCAAGTGCTAACCAAGCCTGAGCCTGCTTAGCTTCTTCATTCCCACATAATCAGATGTGTTCAGGGTGGTATGGCTGTAGGTTGGTTTCCAGTTCCTTATATATTCTAGAGGTTAACCTTAAGCTACCAAGACTTTTCTATTTTATTTTCTTTTTAACTCTATTAAATTTTTTCTATATTGTCCTTTTGACTTATATAAATAAGTTAAACTATGACTTGTATCTTTTTATTTAAACTATTTTAGTGTATTATAATTATTCGTTTACATGATTTCCTGACATAATAAATAATGAATTTCTGTTTAAAGATATATGTATTTACTGGAAAAGCAGACTGAAGGTAGAATATGTGGGAGAGAGAGAATTTTCCATGAGCTGGCTCACTCCCCAATGGCTGCAGTGGCTAGGGCCAGTCCAAACCACATCCAGGAGCCAAGAACTCTGCTTCAGTCTCCCATGTGGGTGGCATGGGTTCAGCACTTCGCTGTTTGCTGCTGCTTTCCAGGACTGTCAGTGGAGGGTTGAATTGGAAGTGGACCAGCCAGGTGGTCCACAATTTGCAGACTGTGATAGGTGACCAGCTTTACAAGTAGTGGGACGCTATTCTAAGATGATGAATTTTTTGTATCAGCTACTCTATTCTATTTATTTCTGTATTTCTAGGGCTTAGCACACATAAGTGTTTACTTGGCACATGTGTTTAATAAATGTTCATGAATGAATGAGTGAATGAATGAATAAATACATTAATTCAGAGAGATATCAGATTTTTGAAAATGTCTATCATAATATGATTTTGACTGATAGACAGTGAAGCTAAGCCGAATGATAGTATTGTTAAGTATATTAATGTTGCTGAAATAAAAGAATATTTTATCAGATTCTATCTCTGACACTGTTCTATTCAACATTTAAAGAAATGATTTGTGTGAAATTGTAGCAGGCATACTTAAGAGATCTGCAGAATATAAAATTTGAAATAGATAAAAAAAAAACCATGATTAACTCAGGATCGTTCTAATTGGGAATGTTGGACTAAAGCCAAAATCTGGGGGCTGGCACTGTGGTGTACCAGGTTAATCCTCCAGTCTGTAGTGTTGGCATCTGATAGGGATGCTGGTTCAAGCCCCAACTGCTTCAGTTATGATTCAGCTCCCTGCTAATGTGTCTGGGGAGAGCAGTGCCAGCTGACACTAGTGCTCGGGCCTCTGTACCCATGTACATGGAGATCCAAAGGAAGCTCCTGCGTCCTGGCCACATGCCAGCCCAGCCCTGACTGTTGTAGCCATTTGGGGAGTGAATCAGTGGATGGAAGATCTCTCCCTCACTCTCTCCGTAACTCTGCCTTGCAAATGAATGACTGAATGTTAAAAAACATGAAAAGCAAAAATCCTCCCAAGATAAAGATTTCTGGAGCACTTACAATATGCAGACAACCACCATGTGAGTTCAGTGCATATAAAAAGGGTTGCTTGGCTTTTCCTCTCAGCATAGTGACAAGCTCCCAAGGGCAAGGATTCTGACAGAGTCCCCAGGGAGCTGCATCACCTTCTACGATTCGTGTCAGAAGACAGTAAACATCACTTCCACAGCAGACCAAAACCTAGATTTATGAGAATGCAGTATAGATGTTACCTTTTGATGGCAGGAGTATCAATAAGAGCACATGGAACGGGAGGCAGCATTGCAGCCATCGTTGGAAAACGAAATAAGCCTATTTGTATCTTTCCTAAAGAGGCTCTGGAGATCTGAGAACACTGCTACAAAAAGTGAAGAGTGATATCCATGATAACCAAAAAGATACTCCAAGGGTAAAACAGTCCTAGGGTCAGTACTACGTAACTTTTTTTTCTAAGATTTTATAGGAAAGGCAGATTAGATTTCCAGAAAGAAGGAGAGATATAGAGAAAGACCTTCCATCTGCTGCTTTACTCCCCAAATGACTGCAATGGCCAGAGCTGAGCCCTTCTGAAGCCAGGAGATAAGAACTTTTGCTGAATCTCCCACATGGGTGCAAGGTCGCAGGCTCTGGGAGATCCTCTGCTGCTTTTCCAGGCCATAAGCAGAAAGCTGGATGGAAACTGGAGCCACTGGAACACAAACCGGCACCCATATGGGATCCCAGCGTTCGCAAGATGAGGATTTAGCCATTGAGCCATTGTGTGGGGCCCATAGTATAACCTTTTGAACTTAAAGATACTATGGAACGTTTTTTATGTCTAAGTTTCCTCTCTAGTAAGCACAGTAGTTGAGTGAGATGACTTCTAGTTGTAAATATCATTGAAACCAAATCTCAGCCTACTAGTCCCTTGTTACTGGCTGTTCCATGAACTGACAGTTTGCAATAGCCAATCTAGAAAAACTTTCAGAGGATGTTGTATGGTAAAGGATTAGAGGAGACAGCTGAGCATGGCCCAACATACATTGATAGCTGAGGTAAATTTGGAATATATTTTTGAAAAGGTTCCCAAGCCTCAGCTTCAGACTTACAAATTGATTAAAAAAAGGTCTATGAAATGATGCCATAGAGGAAATCTGGATAAGAAAACAGACCTGTTCATGGGCTGGTCATTTTAAATTAGCTTAAGTAGTTACAAATCATATCAGATCCCTCCTCTCATTGAATTTGATAGGCTAAGAAATTAGATTCTAAGGATCATTCCTACAGGATAAAATTGGACCATTTCTGAAAGAAGAGAGGCAGCTGAGTTAGTATTAATTGCATTTACAGTTTTTTGTTTTGTACTCAATTCATGCCAGACCGTAAGCAGCATGAGCCTGTGTTTTAAAATTAACACAGCACATGAGAATAATGTTGACGTTGGGAAAAACTAGTTAATAATCAAAGTTGCTCACTCCTCCAGTGGAGGGTGAAGAACCTAGACAAGTCTTGAGATGAACAGATACACTTTTCTGTATGGATACACACAGACACACACACACACACACACATTTGTGTAGCACACACCCACAGATTAGTGTAAGTGCTCGTATATGTGTATGTAATGGTCACTTAAAAACTGCCTGTGGCACATAGGAGGAAGTCCTTGAACAGAGATGATGATGTTCACTGAAAACTCAAATTCAATGTGACTTAAAGGACAACTCAGCACTGGCATCCCATAATGGCACTGGATCAAGTTTCAGCTGCTCCATGTCCAATCCAGTTCTCTGCTAAAGTACTTGGTCCAAGACGAGCATCTATCACCCATGTGGGAGGCTTGGTGTTTCTTGGCTCCTGACTTCAACCTGGCCCTGCCCTAGCTGTTGTGGCTACTTAAGGAGTGAATCAGCAGATAAAAGGTCTCTATGCTACTCCCACTATCTCTGTAATTATGTGTTTCAAATAAGTACACATATAAATATTTACAAAAATAAGGGAAAGAGAGGAAGAAGCATGGTAGCCTAGTGGCTAAAGTCCTTGCCTTGCGTGCACTGGGGTTCCATATGGGTGCTGTCAGGCCCAGTCATTGCAGCCACTTGGGAGTGAATCAGCAGACAGAAGATCTTTCTCTCTGTCTCTCCTTCTCTCTGTACATCTGCCATTCCAATAAAAATAAATAAATCTATTTTTAAAAAAAGAATAAGGGACAATCGCAGATGCACAATCTAGTTGGTAAGCAATCTCATGTAAAGAAATCAGACTTGCAGACATATTTATGGGATTAAAGATAATAACCCCTTTCTAGAATGTACAAGAGTATATGTGCTCAAATATAACTAGAGAAGTATCAGAATTCATATTAATTTCTTGATTTCCTTTTCTCTTTAGTATGAACCCAATTTCTTTCTGAGATTTTTGGTGAAAGAGAAAAAATATCTCCAGGTTTATATGCCATAGCTCCCTACCAATGCACATACATATATGTGATTGGTCCAGAGATAAATAAACCTGCTGGCCTATATTCTATAGGAATTAAAAAAAGAAACATCATACGTATTAGTAACATTTACCTGTAGGAATAGCCAATTTCTCCAAATAGTAGAAGGTGTAATTACACAATGAAAATTATAGGAAGATGATGAGGAGGGTTTGGCCTTTTCCCCCTTCTTCAATTCATTGCAAGATCTTATCTTTTTGACAGGTATCATAAAAAATTGAAGCAAGAAACTGGGAGGCAGGATACTTTTCTGATAATCAATTTGCTTAGAGGGAAACAGCATATTCGGCAAAGAGTCAAAAAGAATTAAGATAATGCAGGCTAGAGGGCATACTTGTATGTCCTCTCTATTTCTCACTTTTTTTTTTTGTCTATCAAGATGTTAGATATCCATCGAGAAGCTATTATTTCGTGCAGGCCCCGGTCTCCCAAGGATTAACTCCACAGCTTAGCTTGTTTCTCAGAGCATAACAGGATTGGTAATTTTGGCCTGATACATATAGCCACTGGCTTAACCGCAAGTTCCTGCTTCCTATTTGTCAAGTTATCTGCCAGGGGATTGGATAAAACTCAAGGGATTTAGGGTGGCCACGAGAGGATTGGATAAACACTGGGAGGAACTGAAGGGATTTAGGGTTGCCACTACTGGGAGGAACTGAAGGGATTTAGGGTGGCCACTACTGGGAGGAGCTAAGCAGAGTATAAAAGAAAGTCTGGAGTTGCAATAAAGATCATTCTGTCATCGATCGGCATTCGGTGTACTGCGTGTTGCCTTGTCTTGTCTCTCTGCGTTGTCTGCGTTGCAACCCTAGTCCCTCCGCTCGGCTCGGGGTACGTGGCGACGAGGGTGTTCACAACATCTGGAGGTTCCCACCGAGATTGAGAAAGAGAGGATACGACGAAGGGTCGTCCCAAGAGTCTGGCCAGCTGATTCAGGTAAGTGGGACGTATTGTAAGTCTCTGCTAAACTGGTAGGAGAGGGAGTTTCATTTTGAAATATAGTCACGTTTTAGTTGTATTTTGAAATACAGTTAGGTTTTAGACTTATTTTAAAATATAACTAGGTTTTGGATTTATTTTGTAAGTTTTCGATTTATTTTGAAGTATAGTCAGGTTTTAGATTTATTTTGAAGTATAGTTAGGTCTTGGTGTTTAATTTATCCGTTGAAAAGGACGATAAAATGGGTTCTGCCTTCTCCCGGGATAAATTGGCCACCGAGCTTGAAGAACTTCTACGTCAACTGGGGATGCCAGTTAAATTTAAAATGATTAGAAATTTTGTTAAAGCCATTCAATCTAGCAGTCCTTGGTTTATTGTTTCAGGCAACTTCAATATTCCCGATTGGGAACAGGTTAAGGCCAATTTACAATCCTGTTTACAAAAAGACCCAGATAATTTCCCCATTGTTAACTTTTCTTTGTGGCGCTTAGTCCGTGATTCATTATTTACTGATAAAGTGAAAGTTGAGAGACAGTTAAGAGAAGTACAGACTACTTTTGAAGCAATCCAGGGGTGGGAAGTTCTACGGTCCTTGGAAGCCTGGAACGAGGCGGCCTCGAGTGAAACCACCCCGAGTGAGACCTCTTCTTTAGAGGAGAGTGAGGTCTCTTCTTTAGAGGAGAGTGAAGCCTCTTCTTCAGATGAGAACGAGGCCTCTTCCTCGGAAGAGAGTGAGGACAAACGAGATGAGGAGGTTTTCTTAAAGCGGAAAATTAAGGATAAAGAGAAGATTTTCTTAAAGCGGGAAATTAGGGACATTAAAAGAAAGTTAAAGAAAGCAGGAATAGGTGCACGTTCCTCTGGCAAATTGTCCAGTTCAAGACCACCACCATATGCCCCTAATTTTGTGACCCCTACCGCTCCTCCTGAGGAGGAAGCCGTGGGCCATTCACCCAATAATTACCCCACGCGGCCATGGAGTGACGGCCTCACTGATCAGCCGGTGGGTGGGGTTCGATGCTTCCCTGTAATAGAGGTCCCAGTTCGAGGAGGTCCCCCTCGCCGGGAGCATCAGCCCCTTCAATTTAAAGACCTCAAAAATGTAAAGCAGGCTGTTAAAGATTATGGTGCCCAGGCACCCTTTACTCTTGCACTCATAGAATCCTTTTTGAGTTTGAATCTTACTCCTAGTGATTGGATGCAATTGTGCCGCTCTGCTCTCGATGGTGGTGACTTTCTCCTATGGAAAGGGGATTTTCAAGATAGGTGCAGATTTTTTGCTGAGCAGAACGCGGCTGGGGGACATGCAGATCGAAGCCTTGAAATGCTTACTGGCACTGGACCTTTTGAGGGCATCCAACAACAAGTTAATTATGACCTAGGAGTTTATGCACAGATAGCAAATGCAGCCCTTGGAGCCTGGAAGGCCTTGCCTAATGCTAATACAGGAGACCAGCTTTCCAAGGTCTTGCAAGGCCCCACAGAACCTTTTCAAGAATTTGTGGACCGTATTATGCAGGTTGCTACTAAGATCTTTGGTAATGTGGAACCAGCAATGCCAGTAATTAAGCATATAGCCTTTGAGAATGCTAATAAATATTGCCAGAATGCTCTCATGTCCCACAGAGATAAGTCCCTGCATGATTATCTCAAAATTTGCAGACATATTGACTCCACCCATGCCCTTGGGCAAGTGATAGCAGCCGCTGTTCAACACCCTCAGCCCCACCCTAGGGCGCCTCCCAAAACCTGTTTCAGATGTGGACAGCCTGGACATTTTAAAAAACAGTGCCCCAAAATTCTGCGACAAGGAAGATCACCCCCACAATCCTTGCAGGCCCCAGATCTTTGTCCAAGATGCCATAAAGGCTATCATTGGAGCAGTGATTGTAGGTCCAGATATGATGCCCAAGGCAATCCCCTATCGGGAAACGGGGTCAGGGGCCCGCTCCGGGCCCCCCAACCTCAGGTGTACGGAGCCCAGCAGATACCTGTAACTTCCGGAACAGCGCAGACTCCTTCCAGAGTCCCTCTCCCAAGGCGAGGAACACCGACATTTCAACCCTCCTCAGAGCAACACCAGGTAGCGCAGGACTGGACCTCTGTGCCACCTCTGGAGAGGTATTGACCCCGCTCCTGGGACCCCAACGGATAAAAACAGGAGTCAGGGGCCCCTTACCTAAGAATACCTTGGGCCTGATCCTAGGAAGAAGTAGTGCTACTATGGATGGAATCAGGGTACTACCAGGAGTGATAGATGAGGATACCCCTGCAGAAATAGAAGTCATGGCAGAATCAGCCAAAGGCACTATAATCATTCCACCAGGAGCTAGATTTGCCCAGCTAATCTTGATCCCCAAGGTTCCAACTGACAACCCCATTCTTAAGAGAGATAGACAAGGAGGATTTGGACATTCTGGCCCCTTGGCATGTTGGGTCTCCGACATGCAAACCCGACCCACCTTACAGTTAGAGATAGAAGGGAGAAAATTCACAGGTTTACTTAATACCGGGGCTGACAGTACAGTTATATCCCAGGCACAGTGGCCAAGTTCCTGGCCATTAGAGGCCACCCCAACCGTTCTCCAAGGGATAGGAACTTCTCAGCCACAGAAAAGTGCCAGGTTGTTAAGGTGGAAGGATCAAGAAGGGCATTCAGGAGTTTTCCAGCCGTATGTCTTACCACATATTCCTATCAACCTGTGGGGACGAGATTTGTTGAGTGCCATGAATGTTGTATTGACCTCTCAGCCTGTGCCAAATATGCTTAATAGACAGGGATACTTTCCTGGAAAAGGTTTGGGCAGACATCTTCAAGGTGACCCCCAACCAGTCTGTGACAGGGTTAGGACATTTTTCGCAGGGGCCATTGTAGAGCAGCCTCGTCAGTTAGTGGAACCCATTAAATTAACATGGAAAACAGATGAACCAGTTTGGGTTGAACAATGGCCCCTTTCAAGTGAAAAATTAGAGGCTGCAATTGAATTGGTAAAGGAACAGCTTGAGGCTGGACATATTGTTCCATCCACCTCTCCTTGGAACACCCCAATTTTTGTTATTAAAAAGAAAAATAATAAATGGAGGCTTTTACAAGATTTACGTGCAGTAAATGCCGTCATGGCCCCTATGGGGGCCACGCAACCTGGTTTGCCATCTCCTGTGGGAATACCAAAAGATTGGCATATGCTTGTGTTAGATTTAAAAGACTGCTTTTTCTCCATTCCCTTGCACCCGGAAGATGCTCCACGTTTTGCCTTTACCTTACCATCCATCAATTTAAAGGCCCCTTCCCAACGTTTCCATTGGGTCGTGCTCCCACAAGGGATGATGAACAGCCCTACCATTTGTCAGATATATGTGGATAAGGCCTTAAAAGGAATTAGATCACAATTTCCAAATATTTATTTAATCCATTATATGGATGATCTTTTGATTGCAGCTGAAACCCGTTCCATTCTGTCCTCAGCAGCACAATGTATTTATCAGGCTTTAGCCACAGCCGGGTTGATTGTTGCCCCGAATAAAATTCAGACAGATTTTCCTTATCAGTATTTAGGCCATCAACTTTTACCAACTGGTGTCACCCCTCAGAATTTGACCATCAGATTAAGTGATGTGAAGACTTTGAATGATCTGCAGAGTTTGTTGGGTGATATTAACTGGATCCGACCAATTTTGCATATTTCCACTGGGCAACTCAAGCCACTTTTTGATATTCTTAAAGGTGATCCAGATCCTTCCTCACCCAGACAATTGTCCAAAGAAGGCAGGGAATGTCTGCAGTTAGTCGAGCAGGCCATTCATAATGCTCATGTTAATTATGTGGATTATAAGGCACCAATGCGGTTGTTGGTCTTTCCTTCCAATCATGCGCCTACAGCAGTGTTTTGGCAGACTGGACCTATATATTGGGTCCACTCCCCAGCATCCACTGGACAAATTGTGCAATCATATCCCACTGCTGTTGTATCTCTGTTGTATAAGGCATGTAAGATCAGCCTGCAAATTTTTGGAAAATATCCTGATTTCATCTCCATCCCCTATGATTCCCAACAGGTGGTATGGTTGCAGAATAATATTGATGATTGGTCTGTCTTTTGTGCCACGGTTTCTTCTCAGTTAATTAATCATTATCCTTCCCATCGCTTAGTACAGTTTTTTAAAAGACATCCAGTTGTTTTTCCAAAAATAATTAGACAACAACCCATATTAGGAGCTCGTGTGGTTTTTACTGATGGGTCGGCTAAAGGCAAGGCTGCTATAGTTTCTGGACATGAAGAACAGGCTGTTTCCATCTCTCACAAATCAGCTCAAGCCGCCGAAATAGCCGCTGTTCTTTTTGCCCTTCAAATTTATCATGATGAGCCCCTGAATTTATACACAGATAGCTGCTATGTGGCTCATGTTGTTTTACCTTTAGAAACCACAGCCTATATAGCCCCTACCTCCTCAGTTTATTTGCTTCTTTTACAATTACAGCAGCAGATTTGGCAGCGCACTTGTCCCTTATTTGTTGGGCATATAAGAGCGCATACCTCCTTGCCTGGCCCCCTAAGCGAGGGTAATGTATGGGCAGATTCGTTGACTCAGGTGTTGCACATATCCCTGACCATGGACCCTTATGAACAGGCAGTGCGCCTTCATAAAAGGTTCCATCTCAATGCAGCTTCCCTGAGATTACATGCTAAGGTGACTAGAGAACAAGCCACCCAGATTGTCACCAATTGTGAAGTCTGCGCTCAATATTGTTCTGTCCCATCCCTAGGGGTTAATCCCAGAGGGTTATTGCCCAATCATGTGTGGCAAATGGATGTTACCCACGTCCCTTCCTTTGGAAAACTTCAATATGTGCATGTTTCAGTTGATACCTATTCCCATGTAATATATGCCTCCGCTCATTCAGGAGAGAAATTAAAAGATGTTAAAGCCCACTGTTTACAGGCCTTTGCCTATATGGGCGTCCCCAAACAAATTAAGACCGATAATGGACCGGCCTATGTTAGCCAAGGTTTTGAGAAGTTCTGCCAAGATTTTAATATAACTCACAAAACAGGCATTCCTTATAATCCTCAGGGTCAAGCCATTGTTGAACGTGCTAACCGCACCCTTAAAGTTTATTTAGAAAAAATAAAGAAGGGGGATGTGGCTGAGCATTGCAGCTCACCCCATTCCTTACTGGCATCTGCCATCTATGTGTTAAATTTTTTAACTGTCACTAATGATGTAGCTCCTGCAGAGCGCCATTGGCTTCGCCCTGCTAATGAGAATAAAGGCCAAGTAAAATGGAAAGATCTGGCCACAAATAAATGGCGAGGACCAGATCCAGTACTAACGTGGGGGCGAGGCTCTGTTTGTGTTTTTCCCCAGGATGAAGAAACACCTAGATGGGTTCCCGAGAGACTTACACGACAAATCTCCTTGGCTCCAACTCAACATGATCCCACTCCTAATGATGTTCTTGCAGGATAGGAGACCCTGACAGCAGTGGTGCAACTTCCTGATATCCTGCCCATGGGAAACGCAGATCTCCAGCTGCTCCCCGATTTACCATCATATATGTGTTACCCCTGTGAAATGGCATTTAACTGGCAGCATGGATACTTTAGGAACAAAGCGGAATCTTGGCCATGAGGCTGATGGTCGTAGCCATGATTGCAGTACTGTTTAGTCTTCTTTGCCGCCTATGCAGGCAACAAGCCTGGGAGCAGGTCATTATTTGACAAACCATGATGGTTTTAGCTGTGGAAAATCCTAGCGCTCAAGTTTGGCTGAACATGGTGTGATGGGCAGCCAGAGACGGGTAAGATCTGGCAGCGCTGATGACCAACCTAAGACAGGGATTCCCCAGGTGGGGCTCCCCATGACGGGTAAGGCGTCAACTGACTGCTAGACAACCTAAGACAGGCGTCCATTAAAAAAACAAAAAAAGGGGGACATGCAGGCCCCGGTCTCCCAAGGATTAACTCCACAGCTTAGCTTGTTTCTCAGAGCATAACAGGATTGGTAATTTTGGCCTGATACATATAGCCACTGGCTTAACCGCAAGTTCCTGCTTCCTATTTGTCAAGTTATCTGCCAGGGGATTGGATAAAACTCAAGGGATTTAGGGTGGCCACGAGAGGATTGGATAAACACTGGGAGGAACTGAAGGGATTTAGGGTTGCCACTACTGGGAGGAACTGAAGGGATTTAGGGTGGCCACTACTGGGAGGAGCTAAGCAGAGTATAAAAGAAAGTCTGGAGTTGCAATAAAGATCATTCTGTCATCGATCGGCATTCGGTGTACTGCGTGTTGCCTTGTCTTGTCTCTCTGCGTTGTCTGCGTTGCAACCCTAGTCCCTCCGCTCGGCTCGGGGTACGTGGCGACGAGGGTGTTGCCAACAATTTCGGACTCAATTTTCCCCAAAATATAGACATGTATTTATTCCTAGAGAAAAACGTGAACATGTTTGTGGAGAAATTAAGTCGAAAGATTACATTCTGTTTTTGCAAACTTTAAAGAGCATTTATTTATTTTGATTTTGTTCTACAGGTAGAGGGACACAAAGAGAGACAGAGATAACTTGGCTATCTGCTGGTTTAGTCCCCAGATGCCCTCAATAGTCATGGCTCAATCAGACTAAATCCAGGAGCCAGGAACAATAGTCTGGGTCTCCCATATAGGTGACAATGATCTAAGCATTTAAGTAAAAATCTGCTGTCCTCAGGGGTACACATCAGCCAGAAACTAGGTCCAAAGGAGGGGAGCCAGGAATTGAACCAAGACCTCTGATGTTAGATGTGGGAATCCCAATTGGCAATTTGACCCTGAACCAAATGCTCATGCCCACAAACTTTTTAAGAGCTCGTGTGTGTGTGTGTGTGTGTGTGTGTGTGTGTGTTTTAAAATGAATCCTTGTTGCCAATTCTTTGCCTTATTTTTACGGAAAAAATCAACGCTGTGGGAAGCTAGCACCCAAGATACACCAAGCTGTGATTTG
The DNA here is from genome assembly GCF_030435755.1 of Ochotona princeps. Taxonomy (NCBI): domain Eukaryota; kingdom Metazoa; phylum Chordata; class Mammalia; order Lagomorpha; family Ochotonidae; genus Ochotona; species Ochotona princeps. Next base: position 104,483,230 of record NC_080834.1, on the reverse strand, counting down.
CTTTTACAATTGCTTCCTGGTTCACTGCTTTTAAGAGACATTTCCTCTGGAACAAACCCAAAACCATTGGATGTCTGGAATTGCGTGAGTTAGCAGCTCTAATGACTGATGGGAGTTGGCACTGAGTGACCCAGAAGCTGAAGGTAGCATCTGCCACCCAATTCAAAATGAAAAGATGCTCCGAGTGGGGTGATTTCTCTTCCTCTCCACCATACTGCTTTTATTTATGTGGCAAATATAAAACAAAGCTGTAGTGAGAGCGCTTTTCAATTTCTTGGGTGGTGGAATTTCTGACTCAGGCTTTGCAAACATGATGATGCTTGAACTTTAAGATGAACATTCCCACAGGAGTCTGGAGAAACAAAGCTCTCTGCCCCATTGTGTGGCATCGCTTGCCTTGGGAATTCCAACAGAGCTGGGGTGGTGGCTGCACAGGTGCAGACCTTCTGAAGCACTTGAATAGAATGGTTGGAGTTCAAAGGCGTTTTTGAACTTTAAACACAGGCTTTCTTGGTTGCATCTAGTCTATTTAGGTAACAGGTTTCTCTGTGGAACTTTTGAAGCAGAAATCTCCAATACTTTTTTCTACCACCTTTTCCCATTTTAAGACATAATTCGGAGCTAGTTTTGTGGCAAAGTAGATAAAACTGCCTCCTGCAACACTAGCATCTCATATGGGCACCAGTTCCAATCCTGGCTGTTCTACTTCTGAACCAACTATCTGCTAATGTGCCTGGAAAAAAACCCAGTAAGATGACCAGAGTGTTTGAATCCTGCCATAAAGAAAAGATCTGTGATACATTGTTATGTGAAAGAAAGCAGATTGTAAAATGGCAGTACATTTTTAGGAACAAGAAACTGGTGAAGAACAGCAAAGGTTAGAAAATATATTCTAAAGTCCTGAGTGATAGGATGATAGTAATTTAGTGAGTTTTTTTGTTGTTGTTTATCTGAACTTTAAAAATAAAATAGTGGGTGCAGTTTGGGGAATATTAACCACCTTAACAAAACTGCATAAAGCCCTTAAAGTTTCTGATTTTTGCATGTGGCACAGGACACTAACATAACTGAAGGAGCATGGCTGTGGAAAAATCAAACGACAGGGAACATTCAGATGTCTCTTTCTAAGGCCATAGGTGTTGTGTGTCAACCTGTGGGAATTCTACATCTGTGCTCATTTCCCGTTCCAAACCTGCAGGGTGATGAATGAAAATATTGACAGACTGCAGGAAAGGAGAAGGGACTGAGGCTTCATAAGTTTCAGTAAAACTGGTTTCATCATGGAAGTCAAATGCTTCAGATAAATATTTGTTGCTAGTGAGTGTTCTGCTGATGCAAAAACTCTGGCCCAAAATGTTCCTATTGAGGTAGACCACTTTCCATTGTAGTGGATGTAGATGTATGCTATATTCCATGTAGTCTACTCCAATGTGTAGAGACTTTCTGGGTTTGCTCATAACCTCTGCGAGTTTCTCACCCGGTACACTCACAGTAGATGAATGCCAAGCTGGGGTTCAAGACTTAGGGATGAATGCTTGTGGCTTAGATCAGCCCCAGTAACATGCATGCCCCTGACCCTGATGTCCGCGGGTTAAGGGGATGCTCACCTGATGTCTGTGGTCTTTTCCTTGTTTTATTCTGACCACACCAAGAGGCAGGTGAGGCCTTCACATACATTGTCTTTCATCTCTACGTGAACCCTGTAAGGCAAGCACCATCACCTTGCTTTTTTCCAGATGCAGAAAATGAGGTTTAGAGCATCTCATTAATTAAACCATGGGCAGTGCTGAAGAACCCAGATCTGCTGAAAAGCTATGTTTATTCAAGCATCAATACTATCATTTCACTAGAAACTCCAATCCCACAGCCTTACTTTATTGCTTATTATTTTTGTAAATATTCTGTTTACTTACTTTAATGACAGAGTTACAAAGAAGGAGCAAGTGAGTGAGAGAGACATCTTCTACCTATTGGTTTGCTCCTCAAATGGCCACAATTAATGGGGCTGGGCCAATCAGAAGCCAGGAACACAGAACCCCATCGGTGGCTCCCACATTGGTAGAAGGGGCTCAAATATGTCACCTTTCGCATTTCTGGGCACATTAACAAAGAGCTAGATGGAACTGTAGCAGCAGAAATTTAAGACAATGCACATTTGGGGTGCTGGTGTTGCAGGTGGCAGCATAACATGTTGTTTCACAATGCCAGTCTCTAGCATATTAAAATCCAGGCAATCTATGTTCCTTTTTGTGCTTATACTTAGCCTCTCTTCCTTCTTTCATGGGTTGCATCTTGCTCTTCCTCTTTTAAAAAGATCTGATTGGGCCCGGCGTGGTAGCCTTGTGGCGTAAGTCCTTACCTTGCATGAGCCGGGATCTCATAAGGGCACAATTTATATCCTGGCATTACCACTTCCCATTCAGCTTCCTGCTTGTGACCTGGGAAAGCCGTTGAGGATGGTCCAATGCCTTGGGACCCTGCACCCATATAGAAGACCCGGAGGATGCCCTGGCTGCTAGCTTCAGATTGACTTATCTCTGGTCATTGTGGCCACTTTGGGAGTAAATCAACCGATGAAAAATCTTCCCCTGTCTGTCTCTTCTCCTCTCTGTATGATTTTTCAATAAAAATAAATACATCTTTTTTTAAAAAAAGATTTTATTAACTGTATCATGAAAAATAAAAATTAAGAATCTTATTAAAATAATTGTACATGCATATTGGATAATATGTGAAGTTTTGATTTAACAAATACTTTAAAAGCTACAGAGAGAAGGAGAGACACAGAGTTTTTCCATAACTGGTTCACTTCCCAAATATCTTCAATAGCTGGGGCTGGGCCAAGAGCTAGGAACTTCTTATGGGTCTCCCGCATAGGTGTAGGGACTCAAGACTTGTGGCCATCCTTCATTGCTTTCCCAGGCTATAACCAGAGAACTGCATCAGAAGTGGAGCAGCAAGACACTGACTGGTGCCCAAATGGGATTTGACGCATGCTGGTAGCAGATCAGCCAACTGAGCCATCAAAAGGCCCCTAAAAACATCTTCTGAACAAGGAGAAACATGTGCAGCTAATAAAAAGTTACAGCTGGTTATTGTTTTTGCTCTTTTTTTCCAAAAAGTTCTACAACTGTAGTTTTTCTCTTTTCGCCAGGTTAACATATCAAATTTTACTATAAAGGTGGAAATTGTTTATTGATACTGTTCATTAATGATCCTGTTTATTAATTAATTAGCTCTCAATGTATTCATTTATTTGAAAGCAGACAGATGTCCACACATGGTGGATGGAGACCTTCCATTCACTGGTCCATTGGCCTGGGCCAGACCAAAGCCAGGCTTCCAGAACTCAATTCAGTTTTCCTAAGTGGCTGACAGTAGCCCAAGTACTTGGGTCATTATTTCCTGTCTCTCACAGTGAGCATTAGCAGGAAGCTGGGTTTGGAAATGGAGCCAGGACTCTATGTCAGACATTTTAATATGGCATTTTATGAAGCATCATTTCAGCTGCTATTGCAAATTCATGCCCTGATATGATTTATTTTGTAAATCTCTTTGTTAAGAAGGTTTTGCATTTTATCTATTTTTATTTATTTGAAAGACAGAGCAAAAGAGAGAACAGATCAAGACAGAGATTTTCTACTAGCTGGTTCACTCTCCAAATACCTACAACACCTGGCTCTGCCCTATGTAGGAACCAGAAGCCAGGAACTCAGTGTGGGGAGTATCTCGCAGAGACACCACGAACCCACATATCTGAGCTGTCTGTTGCTTCCCAGGATGCACATTAGTAGAAAATTTAATCAGAAGTAGAGACAGGACTTTCTCAGGCACCCTTCCAAGTGGCCACTTAACAAGCTGTGTTACAGCACCCAACCTTATTAATGAAGATTTTAAACAAATCCAAGTATAATGACACAATGATCCCCAATGTACCTATCGCCACAAAATCTTAAGTCACAAACACGCTTAATACTTATTTATGACATTATATAATACCCAATATTTGCTTCAGAACAGCTTGGAAGGGAAGGGGGACTTATACGAAATAAGTATGTTAGTGACTTAAAGCTTTGTGGCAATGGGTACATCTATCTCTAAAAAAAGTCTTAAAAAGAGAAAAAACAAGCAAACATGAAAATATACAAAAACAAAAAAAAGCAAAAATAAAAAACAAAACAAAATAACAATAACAATAAGTCTTTCAAAACTCCACAGGGCATACCTAAAATATTAATAATTTTCTAATATCATCAAACACCTAATAACGTTTAAATCTTCAATTGTTTTCACAAATATCCTATTGTTTTCATAGTTTATTTCTATCAATGTCCAGATGAAATTTTTGTGTTCAAATTGTGGTTTTTGGGGAGGCAGATTTTTGCAAGTATTTTCTAACCTGTAGAAGACCATTCTCTATCTATATTCCTTCCCTCTCTCTCTCTCCTCTTTCGTATTGTGTTCTCTTTTGGTAAAATGTGATTCATTTGTTGGGGAAATTAGATCAACAGCTCCCTGCTAATATGCCTGGGAGGCAATTGATGATGACCGAAGTTCCAGACTTGGACTTGGAACAACCCTGTCTCTTGCAGGCATTTGGGGAGTGAACCAATGGATGCAAGATCACTCTCTCTCTCCGTCTGCTTTTCAAATAAGTACAATAAACTGTTACAGAAAAAAATCAAGAAAGAAAGAAATTAGACCATCTCGCCTGTGATATTTCTCCAGTGTGAGTTTTGTGGATTTTATTCCTCGACTTTTTGAACGTAATTCTCTTCGCTATTACTGCTTTTCCTATAAATTATCACTTGGATTGAGAAGTTTGGCCAGGTTCAGATTTGACTTTTCTTCTGTTAAGATTACTGCCTCAGTGGCACTTGTTTCCTCAGTCTGGGGTACTTAGTGATGCTACCTCTCTTTTTGTAATGTCAGCAGCTTCTCACAATCTTTGTCTAGATCCAATAATTCATTAGTGACTCAAAAGTGGTGATATTTTGATTCTATCATTCTTTATTTTTCATACTGTTGTATATCATACTTACATGTACTATGCCAGATACATCTATAAAGAGAAACCATTTGTCAAAACACTACCATATCTTGGATGTTTTAGACATATTGTTTTAAGTCAGTGTCCTAATGGTTTGTTAGTGATTTTTCCCAACTAATTCTTAGATACATCTTTTTCATTACTGTGAAGTATTTCCTTTCCTCTTTCCACTTCTCTTTTCTCACTGCCTTTTTTTCCTTCCTCCCTGAGCTCTCTTTCCCCTGTTTGGATTTGTTTTCACAACATTCTTGTTACATCAGCGATGACCATGAGGTCCTGAGGTGAGCAGGAGGCTAAACACACCAAAAAGGAACTTGTACAGTGTTTGCCTTTTGGTAGTTCAAGAACAGTGGGGTTCCCAGTGGCCCTTGCCATGTGCAACTGGACTTACTGACAGTGCCCCTATTCTCATCCTGGTTTCTTGGAATCCCTGAGATCTGGAGGGTAAAATATACTGCTTGAATTTATGACTTATTTTACCTTTGTTTTCTTTCTTTCTTTTTTCTAAGATTTAATTTTATTGCAAAGGCAGATCATATTTCTGGAGAGAAAGAGAGAAAAAAACTTCAATCTTCTGGTTCACCCCCAGGTGGCCACAATGGCCAGTGCTAAACTGATCAGAAGCCAGGAGCCAGGAACTTCTTCCAGGTCTCCCACGTGGGTGCAAAGTCCCAAGTCTTTTGATTGTCCTCTACTGCTTAAACAGGGAGCTGAAGGGAAGTGGAGCAGCTGGGATATGAATTGGCATCCAAATGGAATCCCAGCACATGCTAGATGAGGATTTAATGGCTGAGTCAACTTGCTGAATCCTATTTTACCTTTCTTGAGGTGACTTTATGAAGTTTGTGAATAAACCAAAAAATTACGTGTTTTTCAAAAGGACTTAAATTAGCAGTTTTACTGATGTTTGTAACAAACTAGATATCATCCTATGCCACATTGAAATTACTGTTTTTAAAACATTTTGTTTATTTGAAAGGCAGAGAGACAGAGACGGAAAGAGAGAGACATTAAGAGACTAAAAGAGACATCTTCCTTCTTCTGGCTCACTCCTCAAATGTCACAGTACCTGAGACTGGGCCAAGCTGCAGCCAGGAGCCTGGAACACAGTATGTGTCTGTCTGCCTTGTGGAGGACAGAGATCCAAGAACTTGAGCCATTACCTGTGGCTTTACAAGTAGACGAACTGGGACTTCATCAAGTGCAGGCTGTGTCAGTGGAGACTCAGCAGCTCAGTGCCCACTGCAATACCTTCCATTTTTAATTTTGTGTAACATCTCTGGCCGTTACTTACACACCAATTTTTAACTGGCCTGATGTCTTTAAAATTCTGCTTAATGTTGTGCTTTTGTAGCTTAACATTTTATTGTTCATATGATTCTGAATTGCTGTATTATCTTGATAATTACCGTTTACATGACCATGGTTGAACATTTAAATGATTTCATTTTTATATATGAACATCTTTGTGCTTGAATTATTTCCTGAGAGTAAATTCCCAGGGTGTAATGGCTGGATGAAAATATATGGGCGTTTTTATGGCTCTTAATAGGTTTTGCCATATTGTTTTCCAAAGGCAAGTAACAATGAACCTGACACTGGCAATGAATGTGTGTCATTTGAAATGATTAAGTTAAATCAATTATTCACCAGCCATATGTGAAGGCATGTCCCAGCATTTCTGTCTGCCAGGACCTAATGTTTCTGATTCACTCATTCATGAGAAATAAGTAAATAAGTAAGACGTTTGTGTATACTGATTAAATTAAGAGTTTTATTAATTGAGATTCTAGAAAGGCTTGTAGATAGTTGTTTATTGCTTATGATGCCTACTTATCTCCCTGATTTTATGAGTAGGGTGATTTTTTTTGCAAAATTTTTGTGATATACAGAGAATCAGCAAATACTGCCTTCTCCGGACTCTTTCATAACAGCATGGATAGAAGGAGACAGGAGACGTTTTATTTCTCTAGTTGACTTTTAGGAACTCATCTTTTATACCAGTTAAGATCTTTGTTCTTTTGTTTTGGGGGCATCTAGTAAGTAATGCTTCAAATCATGCCTGAACACTGAGTAGATATTAATATATATAACCCCAAGCTATGAAATTATGAGAAGTCCCATCAGCTGTGCCTATTGGTCTTTTAACTTCTCTAAGCTCATTCATGTGTTTTCTCCTTTGATTCTCCCAAGCCATTCTGCGTGGTGGACTGGGGTGGCATTATCATCTCAGTCTGGCTCATGGGAAAACTGAGGTACAAGGTATTGACTTACATAAATGCCACCTCTTAGGGCAAGTGCAGTTGCCTGTGTCTGAGTCTTAGTAGCTTTCACCAATCACTTGGAGAACGAACCAGTGAATGAAAGTCTCTCTGTCCATCTGTCTCTGTCTTTCTGCCTTCCAACTAAAATTAAACAACATACAGCAAATAAGTTTTAAAAATTTTATAGAGATAGCTTGTCTTTTCCAAAGGCACTGTTGTAGAGTGCTATCTTGGTCATGACAGTAATCGAAGGGGTTTCTCTATTTTAAGCAGTGGCAGTCACTATTATGTGCTCAGAGGCCCGTTTGTGTTGGACAGTTCTTACTGTCTTCATTGCTGTATTACTTCTGGGAGATAGTGGGAGAAGATTGCAGCTTCAAAAAGTAAAGAACTTTTTCCAGTTTCAGAGGTAGTTCATGGAAGAGCTATGATTGGAATCCAAATTCGTCTTCATGCAGCCCTCCTCAGAGGCCACTTTGCCAGTAGTTAAACACAGCATGAATTCAGACTTTATTTTGTTTTGTTTTGGTGTTATGGAAGAAATTCATCTTCACCTCACAACATTCAGGAACATTAAACAAGGTATTTAAACAATATCTGACCATGTCATTTTCATGCAGTATACCCAACCCTATGTTTAATGACCTAGTGTCCAAGAGATGATAAAATGGGAGCATGGAGTATAACTTTCTAGTTAGCCTTTTTTTTCCTCTCCTAAAAGTCAAGCTTAAGGTTCACCTCACAAAATCCTGCTTAGCTGGTTTATGTACTTTCTGGTTTCCGGTCTTATACTTACTTCGTTTGTTCACTTGGGAAGAAAGCAAACACAACAAAAAAGAAATCAAGTCCTGACTCCATACAGTAGCTAATAGAGCATCTTAAATCAACACAGCCAATGTAACCTGTACTGATTCAAGTAATTATTTTGTCTGTGGGGTTTCACATTGTTCCAGCTACCAAAACTTCCTGATCCTTAGACACGGAACAGTGGAAGGCCTGGCTGTTTATTGGTTCAGAGCTCTTCTCAGTATATGAAAAGAAGATGTAATTTTCAGTCTTGTCTCTTAGAATTTCATGTCACACCCTCTTTTTGACTACATTAAAGTAGTAGCAGAAAGCATTCCTTGAGATACAATAGAGCAATTTAGCTGCCACCCTGAGAGTTGGTTTGGTATTAGGTTACCACTGTACATACATATGTATATATATTTTTTCATACCATACTAGTTTACAGGAAATTTGGGACAAGGTCAGGGAAAGTGCGTAATTGTTATCACTTTTTCCTAGACCACACCTGAATCAAAGGTTTTGTGCAGAAACAAGATTGAACTTGAGTGTTACTCGGGACTTAAAACAGCAAATGTGACTGTGGAAACCAGGCTGTCTCAAAGTTGTTTCAAGGGGACCAAGCCCAGCTGGAGCAATTTGTTTCCATTTAGCTGACATTGCTCCTGGGCTGGTTGCGTGGAGTGGCTGTGTTGTCCATGTCACACAATGCGGTGTGCCTGTAGAGCCCAGACTGCCTTCAGCCGAGTGTCCCAGCAGTGGGTGGCTTAGGTCATGGCTGCACATGCTCCTGTACAAAGCTGTTCATGATCAAACTGACTCATATCTAAGATGGATTCACTTCCCCACCCAGAGACCAATTCCTTGCTACAAAGGTCAATCAGGCACAATTAGCCTGTGTCCGGTCCTGTGTCCCTAACCTGGGGGTACACAGATCTCCTTTAGCATGTTTGTTTGTATTGTAGCTGCTGGCATGCTGATTCCTTTTAATAAAATTCATATCTGGTCTCAGGCGCTGTCACTAAGTGAGAATTATGACTAAGCCTCTGAGCAACTTTTGAGAACCTCAAGAAGCAATTATGTATAGAGACACTGCAAGCTACATTGGTCAATCTGTTTCTTCTCATTTCAATTGAATTTGCCAAACATTCATTGCATTCCTACTGTGTGCCAAGAACTGTGGTTGCAAGAATGAATGAGATGTGGTTTGTGCCCTGAAGAGTTCTTGATTCACCAAGTCTCGGAGCCCCTGTCCCCTCCCTCCACTACCACCATGCCTCCACTGTCACTCACACAGCCAGTTTTTAACTCCCTACCCTCGGCCTTTGTTGGGAAGGGGAATGCACAGGTCCCATTTCTGTTGTTTGCACCACATGTGGGTGAGTTTTCTCCCTCCTCCCTGTGAACAAACCTTCCTCAGCCTTGTCTGTGACGTCTCTGTAGCTTTTTCTGGTTCTCTGGGTGATAGAAGCTTTGGGAGCAGAGGTCTGTGGTTCTGGATTTATAACCCAAGCCGGTTGTCATTATCAGACAAGCAGAGCCAAAAGCTTGGAGTGTCATGGGTATGTCAGGGGGGCAAAAATAGGTCCTCATAGCTTTCAAAGGTATGGGAATCAAAGTGGCTGTGATTTAAATTCCTCTCAATTGTTTGAAGGCAAGGAAGAAAACTCCCATCTTTTTTTTTTTTTTTTAAAGATTTATTTATTTTATTACAGCCAGATACACAGAGTTCCTCCCCAAGTGAGCCGCAACGGGTCGGTGCGAAGCCGGGAACCAGGAACCTCTTCCAGGTCTCCCACGCGGGTGCAGTGTCCCAAAGCATTGGGCCGTCCTCAACTGCTTTCCCAGGCCACAAGCAGGGAGCTGGATGGGAAGTGGAGCTGCCGGGATTAGAACCGGCGCCCATATGGGATCCCAGGGCGTTCAAGGCGAGGACTTTAGCCGCTAGGCCACGCCACCGGGCCCGAAGACTCCCATCTTTCCCCCGACTTTTCTTCCCCCGTCTCTTGTTTAGAACGCTTCATCGCTCCAAGCTGGGCGAGCACAGGACGGCTGTTTAGAAGTTGTAATTGGAAAGTTGGCTTGGAGTTCTCACTTTGGACCTACAGATGAGAATCCACATATTGAGGCACAATTGAAAATGAGCAATTTGCCTTGAGAACAGGCAGATTTTCCAGCTTCCTATGACTAATGGCACATGAAGAGAGTCTAGTAATCACATAATTAGTTTGCCATTGCTAAGAAATCATTTTCAGAGTCCATGAGATGTGGTTTGCAATAATTTCAGTGGTTCTGCACCAACAACCTAGACTTCGGAGGCCCACATTTGAAGACAAAGACCCAATTTTCAATGATAGAGCTATGGGGAATGCTTCTAACTGGGGAACAAAGCTTGGTTTAACTCATTTTCTTTGTATTTTGCTTAGACTTCAACCCTTGGACCAGGTTCAGGAAAAAGCTTGCTAGAGGATTTACAAGTTTTGTTTTCAGATCTCAGTCCCAACTCGGTTCATGTGCTTGTCTCGATTCCATGCTGAGTGAGAGACTTTCCTAGATGGTTTACCTTTGTCAATTTTTTGATTGCTTCTGTGACTATAAATCATGATTCAGGAAAGACTGAGCATCTTTATTATGTTTTTCAATGAGGTAAGTGAATACAGACTGTGAATAGTATTTATACATTTTATAATGACTCTTGGGATATTTGGGATTTTAAGAGAAATACAAGTGATCTTATAGATGAGAAAAATTGAAGAGGAAAGGAGTGCTTTTGTTTTTTTATCTAGGATTAACCTTTAGAAAATTAGTATAAATTGAAAATTAATGAAGCTGAGTGACGGATGTTTGTGAATCTCAGTCTCTATAATTTTTATATGCTTGAAATTGACTACAGTAAAACATAAAACTTCAAAGAAGTTAAACATAAAACTTCAAAGAAGGAAGATTCTCAAAAATATAAAAATAATTTAGAAAAATAGAGGAAAGAGGAGGAGGATGGGGTTATGTGGGAGAGAGGAAGGAGGAGGAGAGAGTTCAACTTTTTGCAATCATGTGGTAGAAAGCCACAAGCCACCATCTCTCAAGCCATTGAGTAATAGTAACAGTTATTAAAAATAGTCCCTGACTGAATACTTAATATGAACTGAAATTTCCATGAACATTATGACATTTAACCTTCCCAACTGATGCTTGACAGAGTGTCCAGATCTATTCCTGAAAAAAGAAATCAACACATAAATGTTGTGGGGAGAGACCTCAGTTAGATGTGATCCACACTCTTGTCATGACATGTGAAAGAATTCAAGGAACAGATACAGATAGAGCTGAACAGGAAAGCAAAATGGATGAAAAAAGAGATGAAAAACACACACTTAAACCAGAAATTCTGGCAAACTGATGAGGCAGAACTGGAATGGACAAAGTTCATGGTTGCTGTTTCTGTAAGATGGTCCCAAGATCTGGACCCGTACTTACTTGGATAAATAAAGGAAGCCGAGTTTTGGGGACAGACTTGAGTACTGCCTATTTTGAAAATCTCAGCAGTGTCATCGTGTCAGGTGGGTGATGGGAGTGGGTGTACTGAGCCCACAGCTATTTTGGAGGTTTCTAGACAGCATCACTCCCACTGCAAGAACATGAAGTGGCTCTGGTTGGAGCACAAGGGTCTGTGGTACTTCAGAATATTTTTCAGCAATGAAAAGACACACATATACACACACACAAAACCTGACTTCATCTCACATAAGTAGAGACCAGAGTCCAGGCATACTCAGAATCTACTTCAAAGCAACCTGACTTTTGGTCATTTACTTCAACCACAAACACTCGGGTGTTATTGTAACTGTTTGTGAGAAAATAGTGAATCATCTGATTACTGGTGAGTCAGCCCACCAGTCCTGGGAGAAAGATGAGCAGCAGGACACCAGGGCTGATTACAGCTTGTTCTTTTTTTTTTTTTTCAGTCTGAAAGTTCTGCACATTGATTTGAGATTATTTCCCAATCCTTCCAATAAGTCACAGTGTTATTTGAGGCCAAGCGTGTATATGTATAGATTCATTATCTCGCCGTATGAAAAAGAAATCCACAAAACTGGTCATCAATGAAAAAATCAGGTTAATTACACAAGTGTTTTGGAAGGAATAATTAGCGTATCAAAACAATGACTTTTATATACCAGAACAAAGAACACAAACTCAAGATCTTTAATAGTATCATCCTACATGGCAAATAGATGATCGTATGGAAAAGACGCGCATATGCAGGCAGAGCACAGAGGCTTCCAAGTGCATGGTTATTGCCTCTGTAACATCATCAGGCTCATTTTTCCTTCTGCCTTCCAGCTCCACCCCTGTGACTCCCAAATTGTGTGTACTTGCATTCAAGTTCTTGAATATCCAAGAATACCAGAGTTTTCTTCAACTCCTTCTTAGAAGTATAGAAGAACTCATTGTTAGAAACCAAATGTTTCCATACAGTTTATTGAGCAGGGTTTCCTCCCGTATAAAGAAAGCAATACTTATTTCCAAGTGCTGCAGTTAACTTCAGCAGGAAACCTTGGCTTCTTGTTTTGTGGATATGGCCTATGGTAATAGGTTAAGTACTTAATTCAGGTTTGGGTCATGCCAGGTAAAAAGAAACCGGTAAAGAATTTTTCCACTTACAACAGACTTTTTTTTATCTATAGGAAACCCTTCATATTCTAAGTCATTTCTATTACAAAACAGCTTCCTATTTACAGCTCTACTGTTATACATGGACAGGGTAGTAAAAAGAGGCAAATAAGATTATCAAGTAAAACCACATGGTGTTTCTCAAATTTTATTTGGCAATTTTAAAAGCTGAATCTTTCTGAGAAGGGAGCCTTTTAGCTACTTTGCAGAAACCACTCTGGTTTGTAAATTAACTATATAACATATTTTGCCTTTGTAGCTTGATTTAGTAGTTTCTTACCCGATCAAATCCCTAGCATCATTGGGAACTAGGTTTAAGTAATTATTTTAGAATTGGACCTGTGCCAGATTTCTGAATGGGAAAATTTTACAAAATGGATGAAAAGTTGTGGTGTTAGTGTGTGGGATGGAGAAGGAAGGGAAACCTCTTGGTCTTAGAAGCTATTAGACATTTCTGTCCTTCACTTGATGGGACTTACAAATAGAGGCCGCACGGAGAAGTGAGACTTTGACATGTGCGAAATCCCAAGAATTATCCGGAAAATCTGTTTTCAGAAAAAACAACCCTTTAGTCAGCTGTCCTTCCGATACAGGTGGTCTGCAGGCAGCTTTTTCTGTGTGAACAAATGAACAAGTACAGGAATCTGAATGTTCCATTAGTGAATAAGCTGCTTGTGGGGAAAAATGCAAACTGGATTAAGGCTGGATTTTCTAAGAAAGAGGATAGGATCTAAGACCTGGAGATTGGTATTTGGTTTTTAGGCACACAATACCTTTTTAGCTATTGGTTCCATACTTAGCATTCTGGAGAGGAACTCCAGCCAACTCTCATCTACATGGGAAGAGGCCCTGAGGAGCCTGGACTGGCTGGAGTGTGAAGGGTTTAGGCAGGGCTGGCCCAGGGCAAAATTGTGAAGAAGGCATAATTCAATTTCTAGATACACTTCAATTCCCATTCCCCACTTAGGCATTCAGTAACTTCCAGTGTGTGTGTCTGTGTGTGTGTGGTGGGGGATACCACATTTACCCCTTCCTATCTTAATTTTCATTGCTTGCTTGATATCCATATTGAAGAAGACCCAAGAAAGTAGCCCACAAAGCAGCAAAGCCAACAATGTATGCATTTATTTGTGATTAAAAAACAGTAAATACTAGTCACATAAAAATTGGAATATGCAATAAAGAATTTTAAAAAACAAGTTGCTGTTTCTCAATCTCTCAGAGATAATAATCTGGTTTTCCCATGTGTGTTATTTCTGTTGTACAACTTAAGCATTTGGGATAGGAGTAGGGGTATCATTGTTGATTCTTAGAATTATTTTTTAATCCCTCAACTTTTTTCTTCTATCTGTCTGTATTTTTATCTTTAAGATTTTGCTGAGTGCTGGAGGAAGAGTTCTGTGTGTGACAATGTGATTTACTTACACCTAAAAATCTCCATGGTAGCATGATTATGTGACAAATACTATGTTCTGATGGTAAAACTGGGTTTAGGAAAAATATTAAAAACTTTGTTAGTGGCATATAAAAAATAAGATTATAAACGTTGATAAAAAGTGCCAATACTTTTTTCTTTTAATTTATTTAAATTATTAATTATTTTTTATTTTTGATGACTTTTACACAGTTGATTAGGGTGATAAGGTCAAGGGCTACAGGAAGGTGGGTGAGATCACAATTTCCACATTCTCTTTTTTTCCTTCCTGTATCTGGGGAGAGGAGACAAAGAAAGGAGCCACACACAGCCTCCCAAATGCCTTTGCTCCCTGGGAGGGAGGACAGCCACCCGACCCCACCCCAGAGTCCCTGATGTGGGGTGTGCTCTGAGGGTCCTGTGCAAGAGGTTTTGATAGTTCAACAGTTCCTAATTACTGCCAATCTCGCCACTCCAAATACAATGAAATCTCTCCAGAGTCTGCTGGTTGATATAGTCCACCTTGGAGTTTCTGTTTGCCTGGTTATTCACTGTCAGCTCTTGGTTGGGGTAGTTGATCGATTTGTTCTGTTCTCCGTTCTCTGTTGTGGTACCAGGTGTCCTCTACACACTCCAATGTACTGCCATATCCTCCACGTGCATCTGGATATGCTGTCGACTGTTCCGACAAAGCCACTGAGGAGGCCCAGCTCTGACACATACACTCCACAGTCAGACCATGGAACCTGCACTTCTCTCCATGGCTCAGGTTCTGAGTCCAGCAATTCAGTCGTGGGGATCCCCATAGAAACCACAGCTGAGGTGATCCCAGACCTGTACCAACACTTTGTACTCATGTTAAAGAGTTAACATATATAAAATTACCATAATGAATATAGCACTTTCTATCGTGAGTGGGGGGGGGCGGGGGAGTAGGGGAGGGAGCAAGTTCTTTTCTCAAGAAACTGGGCTTTGGAAGTGTTGTACCATGTAAGTTGCTGTGAAGTGGTAGAGGGTGATCTGAAATCCAGCGTGAATGTCACATGTGAAGACAATAGGCACAGCTTCCTGACCTTTCAGTATTGGTAGGAAATGTCATGGTTCAGTGACTTCCACAGGCTTCAACTTTTTAAAATAAAGGATTTAATCAATTGCCTGAAAGGCAGATTGGCAGAGAGAAATGGAGAGATGAAGTGAGATTCCACCTGTTAGTTTACAGTCCAAGAAGTGCTTGTAGGATGATGTGTAAAGTCTCTCTCTCTCTCTGTCTCTTATTCTCTCTCATTCTGCCTTTCAAGCAAATATATACTCTTGTTTGTTTTTAAGAATTATTTATTTACTTTTGAAAGGCGGATTTACAGAGAGGGAGAGGCAGAGAGACAGAAAGAGGTTTACTCCTCCAATATCTGCAAGGGTCAACATTAGACCAGTCTGAAGCCAGGATCCAGGAGCTTCTTCTAGGTCTTGCAAGTGGATTCAATATGTCAAGTACTTAATCTACTGTACTTTTCCAGACACATTAGCAGGGAGCTGGAGCAGCCAGGACTGGAATCCATCACCCGAATGAGACGTAAGCACTGCAGGCAGCAGTTTAACCTGCTATGGCAGAGCACTAACTTCTAAATATATACTCTTAAAAAAATGTGTGATGCACAGTACATTTGCATTAGAATCATTAAGGATTCTTGTTCAAGTGCAAATTCCTGGGCATCAAGCCAAATCTTACAAATTAGAAACTCTGGGGGTGGTGCTAAAAATATCTTTCCAATAATTTGATCTTACTATTTCAATGCACATAAATGTTAACATCCTCCTCTATAGTAATTTCTTTTTTTTTAAAGACATTTGAAAAGCTGTTTTAAGTCTACAAAATAGAAAGTGAGCATATTGTCTTAAGTGGCTGATCCTCTGCCTACAAGTACCAACATCCCATTTGGGCACCGGTTTATATCTCAGCTGTTCCACTTCCAATCCATCTCCCTGCTTATGACCTGAGAAGGCAGCAGAGTACAGCCAAGTCCTTGCATCTCTTGAACTCACATCAGAGACCTGGAAGAGGCTCCTGGATTCTGGCTTCAGATCTGCTCAGCTTAGGCCATTGTAGCTATTTGGGGAGTGAACCAGAGAGAGGAAGATTTTTCTCTTTGTCTCTCCTGCTCCCTGTAAACATGCCTTTCCAATGAAAATAAACAAATTTTATATAAAAAAGAAAATGTGAGGTAGTAATACAGAGTTCTCATATGTCCTCCCCGCATCAATCAATATATATATCACTTCCGAGTCTCACTTTGGTTTCTTTCTTTGGATGACTGCACAAATACTGACAAGTCCTGTCAATCAGTCTTCACTTCTGGAATTCAGACTTCTAAATGTTAACTACATGTCCCATGAACATTACAAAATAAGAACATTCAAAACTGAACTTCTCTTCTTGGTGAATACAATCATAGCATCCACATTTTCAGGCACCAAATCCCAATTCACTTTTCACTGACCTGTTACTCCCAGTTCTCACCCCCATCTCCACTTTCAGTTAGATTCTCAGTCTTTTCACCCTGCCCCTTGCCCTGCCCTAGGCCACGTTCACGCCCTCTTTAGACTGCTACGGCTGTCACCTGCCCATACCAGACTGTCCTTTCTAGTCTATTCTCCATTTGAAGATCTGGATGATCTTTCTAAAATGTACATCCAAATAGCCACTCTCTGTGACACTTACTAAAGTCCTAAATTCCTTTCAAGACCTGCAAGTTCCTACATAACTCTTCAACCTCATCACTATGGGTCTCTGTCCTGGGATGCCCTGCTTCTGTCCTTCTCTTGCCTAGCCTCCTCCCTGCCCCCATTTAATTAATGGTTTTACTTGAGAAGGAAGAAGGAAGAGATGGGGGGTGGGTGGCAGAGACAGAAATAAAGAGAGAAAACACACAGGGAGACAAAACTCTCTCCTGCTGGTTTATGTCCCAAAGGCCCACAATAACTGGGGTTGGTGGGTCAAAGACAGGAGCTGGAAACTCAATCCAGGCCTCTTGTTTGGGTGGTAGGAAGCCAGCACCTGCTACCTGCCAGAGTATGCCTCTCTTAGAAGTCAAGATTGGGAGCAGAGTCAGGATTTGAATGCAGGTACTCCAATACAGGATGTGGGTACCTCAGTGAGTGGCTTAATTGCTAGGCAAAATGCCCATGCCACTTTATGTGGATGCTCACGTCATATACTCCTGCTGCACTTAATGCTTCCTTATCAATACATTCTACAGGCTGAACGTAATTACTTGCTTAATTATCTATCTCTTCTATCATCAGACTTATAACTGCGTGATAGCCAGACCTTTCCTCTCTTGCTTATGATCAAGTATACCAATGTTGAGCACACAATTAGTATTTGAGGAAACAGTGAAAGAATGAGCCACTTTTGTCATGTGAGGCTCCTTCTCAAGGAAAACCAGTGCGGATGGCTGGCCAATTTAGTTTAGTTCAAGACAACTCATTCTAACAAACAGCTATTATTGAGTATTTATTATGCTCTATTGGGCATGTCAAAATGTTGGAGAAGACAAGGCCTGTACCCTCAAAGACAGTTGCCCTAACCTAACTTGTCACTGGCTGGCATCCTGCTGTTTATGGACAGATGGCTCTAAATTACAGTGCCACAAAATGCCCTGACTTGACTAACTGCCTGCTGCCTCACTCTCCACTTGGTACTCCGCCTGCCCCCACTTCAGGCATTCACCGACATTACATCTAGATTGGCTACATTTGTGTGTGTATGATGAAAGAAGTGTGTAATGACAGGATTCTCTGCCAAACCCTCCCTGTCACACACCTCTGCCTGTTGGGGACAAGCCATTTTCTTTTAAGTTTATATGCACAACAGAAGTTCAACGGAATAAGAGTTACGCAGAAATCTTAATTCTGTCATTTAATAACTAATTGACCTTGGGCACGTCTTGGATTTTTCATGTACCATTAGAGACAGTAAAGCCATTTCATAGGCTCTTAAATTGTTGGGAATATTTGTACTATTAACTGAAGAGAGTATTGACTAAGCTTTTTTGAGTGCCTCCTTTATACTGGGCGTTGTCCAGCATCTTACCTCATTTAGGCATCACAACAGTCTTATGTGGTAGACAGCTAACATTGTCTTTCCTATTTCAGGTAAGGCAAGTGGGGTTCAAGTGACTTCCCCCTGGTGAGTGGAGGAGTCAGAGTTTCAGACGGGTGGCCTGGCTCCATGCCCTGAGTCCCTGAATTACCACTTTGTGGTTGAGCTTAATGGAAGACTGATAAATTCTTGTTATGGCAGAAAAGACAACAAAATACTTTTCAAAGAGTCTTATTTTATTATTATTAATGCTGTTGTTTCCAAGGACCTGAGTGAACTGTGCTGTGGAAAGTTTCCTTACTCCATGAAATAAATGGGTGCTGTTGGGAGTAAAATGGCAACATTTATGTGCATTGATGTGTTGATGGTTATGCATACTTAGATTACATGCAGCTTAGTCACTTCGATGTAGCCCTCTGGAAAATCAGATAGAAAAGCTGGACTTCTGCATGGGGGACTTACTTAGATGAATTAAAGATGGTTAGGTTAGGTATTGGGTAGCGGGTAAGCTGCTGTTTGGGGTGTTAGCATCTCATATTGGAGTGGCTGGGATTGAGTTTCCTATGCTTCTGACCCAGTTTCCTGCTGCTGTGTGTTCTGGGAGTCAGTAGATGACACCTGAAGTGCTTCGATGCCTGCTGTCCACATAGGAAATCTGAATGGACTACATGGATGCATGGGCTCAAACACTTGAAGGCCATCCTCTGCTACTCTTCCACGCCATTAGCAAAGAGTTAGATTGAAAGTGGAGCAACTGGGACTCAAAACCAGCAGCCAAATGAGATACTAGCATTAGGTGGGGGCCTAACCCATTATGCTATAACCTGTTACACTATAGCCCTGTTGTTTTTTTTTTTTTTTTTTTAAGATTTATTTATTTTTATTGGAAAGTCAGAAATACCGAGAGGAGAGACAGAGAGGAAGATCTTCTGATAGATGATTCACTCCCCAAGAGACCAAAACGGCTGGTGCTGAGCTGATCCAAAGCCAGGAGCCAGGAAACTCTTCTAGGTCTCCCATGTGGGTGCAGGGTCCCAAGGCTTTGGTCTATCCTTGACTGCTTTCTCAGGCCACAAACAGGGCGCTGGATGGGAAATGGAGTTGCAGGGATTAGAATTTTTGCCCATATGGGATCCCGGCGCATTCAGGGCGAGGACTTCAGCCACTAGGCCACACCACTGGGCCCGCCCTGTTTGTTTCATTATATATTTATTTGAAAGAGAAAATGAGAGACAGAGAGGTCTCTGATCACCTGGTTTATTTCCCAAATATCTGTGGTAGCTGAAGCTTAGATGATTCAAAGCCAGAAGAGAGGGGCTTCTTTCTTGTCTCCCATGTATGTTCAGGGGTCCAAGGACTTGGGTCATCCGCTACTGCTTTCCCAGGATGTAAGCAGAGAGCTGGATCAGAAGTGGAGCAGACAGTACTCTTAAGGGATGCTGGCACCACAGGTGGAGGCTTAGCTCACTACACACAGCACCAGCCCTGTTTTTTTTTATTTTTTCTTTTTTTAAAAGATTTATTTTATTTTTATTACAAAGTCAGATATACTGAGAGGAGGAGAGACAGAGAGGAAGTGGAGCTATTGGGATTAGAACCAGCAGCCATATGGGATCAAGGCGAGGACCTTAGCCACTAGGCCACGCTGCCGAGCCCTGTTTTATTTTGTTTTAAAAACACTTTATTCTTTCATGAGTTTATACAGTACCTATTCCTATGCTAGTGCCTTCTAGGTTCCAGGAATTTGGGGATTCAGAGAGTAGTGTTGGTGACTAAACGTAATGAACATCCATTATCCTAAAATGGTTCTTCTGTTGCCTTTCTTTCATGAGTCTTAGGCTTTCTTTGTGCTATTACAGGACTCCACTGTGATGAGATATATTTGAATATTTGGGTCAGTGGTCTATCCTATGTCAGTCACATAGCTGACCTCATGGAGGTGGAATATCAGATTTTCACACAACTCTAGACAGCAATCTTCATCTATTTACCATCCATATACATATTCATATTATTTCCAAGAAGGATTGGATGTCATGGCTAGAATGCAAAAAAAAAAATCTGCTGTAAATTAACAGTTTTGTATATTTGCATTTCCATGCATTTTCTAGGCTATATTTTGATTTTAAAAAATTTATTTACTTTTTGAAAGGCAGAGTACAGAGAAAGAGGGAAAGGGGGGAAGAGAGAGAGACAGAGAGGTTGAGGAAGAGGAAGAGAGACAGAGCTCTTCAATCTGCTGTTTCTCTCTACAGATTGCTACACTGCCCACGGCTTACCAGGCTGAAGCCAAAAGCCAGGAACTTCATGCAGGTTTCCAAGTGGTTATCAGGTATTCTAGTACTTGAGTCATCCTCTGAAGCTTTCCCAGACATACTAGCATGGAGCTGTATCAGAATCAGAATAGCCAATACTTGAACCAGTACTCTCATATGGGATTCTAGTGTTGCAAGCAATCACTTAACCTACTGTGTCACAATTCCAGGTTGTCTAATACGATTTACCACATTTTTGTGATGCAATCATTGAATTTAGAGCTAGTACCAAAAGCCAATGATACTGATATTGATTTGTCATTATCTCCATTTATTTATGCTGTCCCTTGAAATAGTTTCTGTGTATGAGAATACTGGTATTTGACTGTAGAGTGTTTCAGCTGACAACTGCAGATAATGACTCAATCTGAATTATTCCATAGTGTTTAAAATGATGACATACTGGGCTTGGTTTCATCTCCAATCTCTGTTGCTTTTAAGGTTGACCTATAACACATGCATTTACCTGTGTAGAGTAGTGAAATTTTATGCTGGGAAAAGTCCCCATTTTAATCAGCTTTAAACAACAACAAAAAATCCACCTTAGGTGCTAATTAGAATCTAAATTCAGGTGTTAACCTCTTTGACTGAAAGTGCATGTTGAGTAATTGTAGGAAAGGGGCCAATTTCAGGCACAGCAGTAATTACTGAATTAGTAGAAAAGTTCAAGTAGGGCTTCAGATTTCAGATCATTACTGAGCTTTCTGAGGAACAGCTAATCCTGAAGTGATTGGGCTGCTCACACCTGTGTATGTGTGCTTGCTTGAGTATGTGTGTGTATGAGAGAGAGAGAGAGCGCATGAGTGAGTGTGAAGGGAGTGCCACTTAAATCTCAAGGAAATAACCTCACTAGTGACAACAGGATTAGTTATCAGAATTTCCCATCATTTTAAAGTATAAATCTAAAGACTTCTGAATTGATCTGTAAAGTTTTCCTACTTTCATCCAAACATAGGTGGAAAACTCCCATTTTACTCGGAGCAATGAATTCCTGAAATGTTAAGATTTGGTCTAGCATTATTTACTTCCATAATTCTCCAGGAATTAGCTTTTCATATACTAACAAGTATCCGCTTCTGACATGCACTTCAATTTTATGGAAAAATGGAAGGAAAAGGCATGTTTAGTTTTTGCTTTAAAAAGTTTCTGAAATCTACATTTTCCATGATGCCAGTCTTCCATAGATTTTTCAGGGTCTTACATGGTACGCGGTGAGTATCTCACTGAATCTGGTTGTTGCTCTTAAACCTGCTGTAGCACCTGCTTCTGTGAAGTAACCTTAGAGGACAACATTGTTGGTTCATGGGGTGCTGTTCCCTTACAATGCCATCCTCTACCTTCTAATAAAATCTAATGGTCCGAAGAAGAAACAAGAACCATAAAGTCAAAATGCGCCAGGATCTGCAGGGCACAAAGTGCCTGGTGCTTCCTTCCTTTGGGGGACTACTGCTCCACCACTGAGCGCTAGCTCTGATTACAAAGCGCTAACTGGTCTCTCGCCTTGTGAAGGGTCTCTGGCTTACTCTAGCAAACACTGTTGAACTGTTAGCACCTGTTCACTGAACTCAACAGTAAACCTATGGAAATTTGCAGTACTAAAGATTGACATGAACATTTTTCAAGGAATCTTCCTATTTGAGGCAAAATGGACACCACTATTCAAAGCACTTTTTTTTCCCCTAGAGCTAGCTACGGTGTGTGACCCACAAAAACTTTCAGTAGACTTTATGTCCTAGAGAAAAGTTTGCAGTCAGAAAAATTGTAAACATGTATAAACAAAGTACTATAAAGATCCAATAGCCCCAAACTGGAATATACCTACTATTCATCCACACAGAACTGGGTAAATAAGTTACAGATCAAGCATCTAGTGGGATATTCAAGAAAAATGGTTGACTCCGTAAGTGTGATATGTAAACAGTCTCAAGAAAGATAGATATATTGAGATTAAAATATTTGTAGAGTGACATATGGAATTGCCTCACTTTCACAATTTTTGAAACATAAATCTCTGGAACTACATATGTACTTATACAGATCTGTATGTATACATGTGTGTATATGTATATGTATATATGTATGATGGTTGCCCCAGTAACTGGAGAAGGGTGCAGCTTGCTTTGAGCACAGCCCCAGACTTCAACTTCAACGGATGGTGGAAGTTTGGCCAGCCCCTGAGACGGTGAACTCACCGTTTCACCAATGAAGGGCCAAAGTGACGCTGCTTCAGCTTCCGCGACAAGAGGAGTTTAAAACCCCCTTACACCTCTCTCCCTGGCTCTTCTTGTTTCTGTAGCCCTCTCTTTCATGCCTGTTTTTCTGTTATACTGAGAAGGGACATCTGTGACCCACAGTTTCCTGGAATAAAGGTCATCTGAATTCTTTTTATATATTCAGTTGAGGTACTTCCTCTGGTGGTCAGCGAATCTTACCATATTCTTTGCCTGGTGGTTGGGGAATCTTACAATATATCTATTTAGATGAACATGTTTCAAAAAATTTCCTCCAGAAAGGTGCCAGGAGTAAGTTTTAGAAAGATGAATTGAGCATAATTATGGGTGGCTAGGAATATCCAAGTAAAGGAATAATTATTTTAACTTGTACCTTTTGGCACATTCTGTGTGTTTTTATTGCCTTATGTATTGAATAGTTATATTTTGAAGATGCAGGTCCATTTTAAAAACATATAGAAGAGGTAGATGTCTATTGAAAAGCTAAGGTGATATTTATTATCAAATGAATGTTACAGGTAGTGGATATCATAGTTTTAATGGAGAGAATACTAGGTGAGCTTCTGAATAATGTCTATAATCATTTCAGTCATGGACTCATGTTTCTATCCATTGTGGTTATTTTTATTAATGGCCAACTTCCCTCCCCCCCACCCTTATTTTAAGGGAAGTGTGTGGGGGATATTGAGAACTCCTGTCTGTTACTTCACTCCCAGTTGCTTGCAATAGCCAGGGCTGCGTAAGGCAGAAGCTGGGAGTCAGGAACTAAGTTTGAGGGTCTCACATGGGTGGAAGGTCCCCACCCACTTGAGTCATCACTGCTGCCTCCTAGGGTGCACAGTGAAGGAAGCTGGAGTTAAGAACAGAGCCAGAATTCATATCCAGGCACTCTGATACGGGATGTAGGTGTTTCAAACCACTCCAAGCATCTGTCCTACGGCTATTTTAAATACTTTTCTGTCCATTGTAGTTATTGATGGTCATATTATCCTGAGTTCTTTTGATACAATCTAAGAATTCTTTGACAGCATCTTTGTTTTCTGGTGTGATAAGATGTTCTGAAACTAGGCATTTCTCTAACACATCTTGGCTTACTGGAAAATGATATTTAGACACCGTGGTCTTAGCACTATGGTACTTGCTGCTACCAGATTGGCTATATTTTTTTAGCTTTTTCTTTGCAATGAATGGATCTAGGATATATAAGATAGAATACACTAGAGTTCATATTAATACTGTCAATACAGATTCAGTGTGATACGGTTTTTCTAAGCCTCACCAATCCTTATCCCTTTTTTCTAGTCCTCAAAGATATAAAAACAGTTATATTACAGTCTCCGAAAATTATTACCAATGCTCCTATTGCACTATTATTATTGAAATAACATTTAGGATATGTTCTTCTAAGGACATTTAGCGGATGGCTGCAGTTTAAAAGTCGTTGAAATTTTTGGCAGCACATAAACTGAATTAGCTCCTTTCTGTGAGGTGATGTCAATAAATAGCTAAATAGTAAGGTTCATTTGTTTTGCTTTTTTTACATTTTAAAAATGTAAATATATTTATCTACTTTTTAATTTACTTCAATTTTAGTTAATACTTAATAGATTCAATGATTTATAGATACAATTCTAAGAACATAATGCATTTCCTTCCTTCTTCCTTGTCTTTGCTTTTATTTTTTAGAATTTGCATTTTAAAATTTAGTTTTTCTCAGTAATTATGTGAAATATTAAACTTGAATCTAGACTTAATTCTACAAAATAGAGCAATATATATTTTAAAAATATCTAGCTATTATCTCTTTTGCCCTATAGGTAATCTCTTTCTCACTCACTCTATTTTTAAAATTGTTTATTTATTTAAAAATGCAGCACTACAGAGAGAGGCAGCTGAAGGCAGAGAGATCTTTTGCCTGCTGGTTTCCTCCCTAGAAAGCTGCAAAGGGCAGGATGGGGCCAGGCAGAAGCCAGGGGCCAGGAGATTCACCCAGGTTTCCCACACGGACACAGGGGTCCAGTTACTCAGGGCATCCTTCCTACTTACCCAAATCATCATCAGGGAGCTGGATCAGAAGTGGAGGAACCAGGACTCTAGGATGCCCAGCATCACAGGTGGCAAATTTACTCATAAAGTCACAATGCCAGTCCTGGTAATCTCTTTTTAAAGAAATGTTTTATGAATTGTCTTTTCCTGATTATTTTATTTTATTTTAAATGTTCAATTAATTTATCTGAAAGACAAGTGACACATGTACACGCAGAAATAAGAGATCTTCCATCCATTGGTTCATTCTCCAAAGGACAGCCATGGCCAGGGCTGGTCCAGGCAAAGGTCAGGAGCCTAGGACTCCATCCAGGTCTTTCACATGGATTTGGGGGTCCAAATACTTAGGCCATCATCCACTGCCTTCCAGGCACATTAGTAAAAAGCTGGATTAGTGTCAGAGAGTAGCCAGGGTTCCAGCTGGCACTCTGATAAAGGATGCAGACATTCCAAGTGGTGGCTTCCCAGTTATACCACAATACCTGCTTCTCATTACCCTTTATAGTAGCTTCCAAAACTTTTTATTGTCTTTGAAATCAATGATCTTTTGTTTCTACTTTTTGGCTTGGTTTATTTTTCTAGGTAATTTTCACCAATTTGTGTTCACACAATCCCCAGTTGTCTCAATCGTTCCTTATTGTATTGATGTACATCAGGTATACCATCAAGATGTCTTGGAATCATGCTCTCAGCAAGTGCTGAATTCTACTGTCTGGATGGATGAGTCCCCTGGTGGCTACACAGTTGTCATCAACCTGTTATCGTCTCCTTACACCATCACCCTGTACTTTTCCCTCCTGTTTATTGAGTAAATCACCCACTTACCGGTTCCTTAGTACCTGCTTTCTTCCTTTCCTCTTTTCTTTTGATGAAACATAGCTGACTGCTTTAGCTTGATACTATGGGGAAGTCCTGAAATATTATTGACACTGCCTCATCTAGCATCACAGAAGGCTGAAGCTGTCACTGCAGTGTTATCTCAATTACCTGAGCTCACTCAACAGATCCCGTGGTGTTCTTCCACATATATATGGCTATTAAGTTATGTGATGTGTAAATGAGTCACAACCTGATTCAGATCCTACCTTCACTCACCTGGGTTGTGATTGCAGGTTGTCTCCACAAGAAAAATTGTTTGCTCTGAATTCAGACAGCTCCTAAATGCAGAGCAGTTTCTGATGCAGTAGAAGTAAAACCTGGTAAGAGATTAAAAAGGTTTGAAAGCTATTTTAGGTTTATGATACAAGTATGAAACACATGCTCAAGAAAGTCTTGAACGTGTCCAAAGATCCCAGAGTGTGATTATTTGCATCAGATTAGCAGTGTACTTGTGAGGATGATGACAGTCAATGACAGGTAGGATACCTTGGTGCCAATAGAGCATGATTCCTCCTGCGTGTGAAATAAAATTCCCTGGATGAGTTCAAAATAATGAGGCATAAGGGCAACTTGTGCTTAAAGTAAGCTGACACATGATAACATTATGCAACAAAATCCCTTTAAATTAAAAGAGATGCAATGCATGCGTACACGGTGGATGCAGCCAAAAACACTGAAGAAAAGTTCAGTCATTCCTTGACAGGCTTTTGGTTGTGTATTTCAGTAATGCATGGGGCTTGTGGTTTATAACATCATCAGAGTTGTACAATAGCATTATATCCCGGACAGTTGTGCAGTTATCTCTCCCTTTCTCTTTCTTTTCTTTGTATACAATAAGGGATCTAAGCCTGGATCCCAGCCCTGCCCAGGACATTTCCTCTTTGTGGCATGTGAGCCGTTACCAACGCTAAGATTTACTGCTTTGGGGATCCGTTCAGAACAAATGTTCCACACAGCCGTCTGCCTCAGGCAAGGTAATTTTGGACAAATTCAACAAGACTTCAAAGGAAGCCACCTACAACAATGCCTACAGAGGATAAAGACTTGATTTAAATGAATGTATTGCAATTAGTGGGTATTTACTTTATATGTTGCCAAGTTCAGATAGCTTTCTCTAACCCACAGGGAAGTAATACATGTCTCTGTCTGGTGAGCTGGAGAAAGAGGATCTGTGCTTCCCGAGGAGACAGGTGTTGTGAACATACACAGATCTGAAAGGGAAGAAAGATAAAAAGTCCATGAAAGGTGGAGACAAAGAATACATCAATGTTTGTTTTGAAGCAAAAAAAAAAAAAAATCTAAGCCTTACTCTCCCAGCTTTCCCCAACCTGAAAAAAGAGACCCTCTGTGGTAAAAAAATCATTTTTGTCTGAAAACTACTTTTATTAGCCAAGAACAGGGGAGGTGACATTTAATATCAATTAAAGGAGTCCCGAACCACGAGACTGATTTAGGAACATCCTGAAGTGCTCTGGTCTAATCCAATCATTCACCATCAAGCATTTCAGCAGTAGAGGAAATTAAGGATTAAACTTTGTGGGAAGCCCGACAAAGCAGTCTTTGGATCTATTCTGGATGTATAGTTGGAGTGGACTTTAATCAAATCATGCCAGAAGCAGACCAAAATGGAAACCCAATAGCCCAGTGTTCTCACATTCATGTTTGCAGTTTCATTCCAGACTTTGTGCTTCCAAGGGAGCTTTAGCATGAGAATTGTTCCAGGCAAAGATCCACATTCTCCTTTAGCATTGCTCAAAGAAAGAACAAATTTAGAGCAAGTCGGTCCTATTTGCTCAAGAAGTGTTGCGCAGAGATTTGGTGCAGGGGTGAAGGGAGGGCAGAAGCAGTTCCATGCCAAATGGTTCTTTAATCTGATTTCTTTGCTGTGAATAGATCCCAAAGTGAGAGAAAGCAAAATGCAGTCTAACCTGTGTTCCTGTTTATTTCCAACAAGACACAATGGAGAAAATAAACTCTCAGGGAAAATTCAAATCCCAGACTCAGATTTGAAAGAAAGCAGGTTTAGAATGAGTAAAAGTTTCTGATCAATAATAATGCTTTATGTAGAATAGGTCTTGTCTAGATGATTGTCAGCCTCCTATTCCATTGGAGACATGGCCACCAGGCTCTACTCAATATATCTCTATCCTGTGCCATAATTTTAGATTAAAAATTATTTTTAAACATTTATTTACTTATTTACTTATTAAATCTGAAAGGTAGAATTACAGAGAGAGAGAGAGCGAGCGCATGCGTGGAGGATGGATAGAGAGATGCTGCATTCACTGGTTCATTCCCCAAAAGGCCAGGGTCTAAGCCCAGGAGCTAGGAGCCTCCTCCTGGTCTCCCACATGAGTGTAAGGACACAAGGACTAGGGGCATCTTCTTCTGCTCCCCACCTACCAGCCATACTATCGGAGAGTTGGATCGGAGTAGAGCATCTAGGACCCGAACCAGGGCCCACATGGGATGCTGGCGCCACAGGTGGAGACTTAACATGCCATGCCACAGTGTGGTCCCTTCAACAATATTTTCTTTTTCTTTTCTTTTTTTTTAAAGATTTATTTATTTTTATTACAAAGTCAGATATACAGAGAGGAGGAGAGACAGAGAGGAAGATCTTCCATCCGATGAATCACTCCCCAAGTGACCGCAATGGCCGGTGCTATGCCAATCCGAAGCCGGGAACCAGGAACCTCTTCCGGGTCTCCCACATGGATGCAGCGTCCCAAAGCATTGGGCCGTCCTTGACTGCTTTCCCAGGGAACAAGCAGGAGCTGGACGGGAAGTGGAGCTGCCGGGACTAGAACCGGTGCCCATATGGGATCCCGGCACGTTCAAGGCAAGGACTTTAGCTGCTAGGCCATGCCGCTGGGCCCATCAACAATATTTTCTAAGGCTCACAGTCGGAGCTGGTGCTGTGATACAGTGGGTTAACCCACCACCTGTGACACCAGCATCCCTTACAAGCATCAGTCTTGGCTGTTGAGCTTGATGATCCTGGGGAAAACAGTGGAAGACAGCTCATGTGCTTGGTCTCTGCCCCTGTTGGATGGAGTTCCAGGATGGAGTTCCAGGTTCCAACATTGTGGCAATTTGGGGAAGGAACCAACAGAAGGAAGTTCTCTCTTTCTCTCTCTCTTTGTGTCTCTCTCATCTCTGAAGTTATCTCTAGATAACTTTTTTCAAATAAACACATAAATAAATCTTTAAAAGGGTTTGGAACTTGACAGAGTCATTAAAACTCGTTCTAAAGCTAGCTTCTCTATAAACCTGATAGAATGTCCTTTTGATAATATTACTCTCAGAAACACATTTTTTTCAGTTTCCACCTTCAAAGATGCTTTAAATAGCTACGTGTTTTATGATAAGAAATTTTCTCTGTAGTTCAGAAAGTTTACCATTGTTCCTATACTTCTTAGGTTTTTGAGATTGTGGCTGTGTGATTACTGGTGTTTTTGAGAAAGTAGAAAAAGAGAAAACTCAGTAGGTAGTGCAGTTCCTGACAGCACAGGGCTATTTGTTTTAATCAATCTTAGACCATGTTGACATGTGCTAATGGTTGAAATGGAGCTATCTTGTAGGTGTGTGGCCTGGCGTTCCTTTCCCTGCTATTTACTTTAGTGACTTGTCTGTCTGAAAGTTATGATCCCCACAAAGCCTCTTCAGGGTCTCAGAGCATGATGCAGCACGCAGAGACAAAAAACAGCCCCAGGGCTCGCCCTCTAAGCTGCTGCAAAGCTATGGCAGGTAGGTAGTGTCAGGGGAGCTGGGACGGGAAGGGGGGGCAGGTGAATGCAGCCTGGCCTCACCTGGATGTCCTGAAAGATTAGGCACCATCATCCCCAAAGTCTGTCCGGTGCAAAGATAAAGGGAACTCCGCTGCCCAGTGTCTCTTTCAGGTTCTGAATTGCCATGTGCCACTAATTTTTCATTTCCGGGACCTGCCATTCCACACAAATCAGATTATGCTCAACACGCTTGTCAACAAAGTAGATCCACTTGCTTGGTGGCTTTTAAGTAAGGAAGCTTTCTGATTTTTAAAAATGCATTAGCAAAGGAATTTATTCTTAGATAAGGAGGAGTGAAGTGGCAGGGTAAACACAGTGACCCAAAGAAAGCACCCTTTAAATGGCACGTGCACACACACACACACACTCACACACACACACAGTCGCTGAGGCAAATACAAGCTTAGAAATAATCCATTTCCTTAATTTAGTGGTCATGCTTTGATAAACTCTATCATTCCTAAAATAATTGTTTCCAACAACATTTAAATGCTTTGTTTCCTTTTGGATGATAATTGGCTTTTTTTTTTTACATAGATAGTACACAAATACAGTGTTGTTGCAGAGGCTTCAAACAACAAACACCCAGTGCCCCCCTTTCTGATCTCTTCAATACAGGTCTCTGCTTCTGAAAGGTAAGGGACTACTGTCACAAGTTCACTCACATCTTACAATGTCCTTTGGCAGCATTGACTGGCATCCAGGTTACTCAGAGTAGTTCAAGTAAAAATGGAGTTACAAGATGAGATTATTTTGGTGCAAAAAAAATTGTTTTGAAGATGAGTTATTTCATTATATGCATTTACATGAACTTTTTCAAGATTGCTTTAAGTATGCATGGATTTTGATTTTTTAAAGATCACTTATTATATAAAGGCAATAGATTTCATGTATTTCATATTTACGGTTTTAAGAACATAAGGATGGAGAAATAAGATGGCAGAATAGGGTAAGGACATGTTTAAACAGAGAATCATAAGCAAGGGTGAGGCAGAGAAGGAGCAATCCCGGGAAGAGAGCACAGGCCTATGGCACAGGGACACCTGGACAACCGTGCAGTGGTGACAGAGGAGTGGTGTTGCAGTGACCAGATACCCCAGCAATGGCCAGAAATTGGTGATCTGAGTGCCACCAGCAGCCAGACAGAAAGAGTTCACTGGGAGCTCAGGAGGTGAACCCAGGCATAGAACTATCCTTCCTGCTAATTGACTTGACTTGACCCTGAACAGAAGCAGAGTGGCAGAACCCAAGCTGCTATGTGCATGAACAGGGTGAATTTCATGGCAGCACATATACTAAAAATACCAAGTGGAGCAGCTGAAAAATGCACCGGTTCCCATATGGGATCCCAGTGCTAGCAAGGCAAGGAATTAACCACTGAGTCATTGTGTGGAACCCTAATTTATTTATTTGAAAAGAGAGTTACACACACATACAGAAAAATCTTCCTCCACTGATTCACTCCCCATATGGTCATAAAAAAAAACAAACCAACAGGGCTATGGCAGGGCAAAGCCAGAAGCAAGAGATTGTCTCCATGTGGATACAGGAGTCCAGGGATATTGGTGATTTTCTATTGCTTTTCTAGGCACATTCACAGAGAGCTGGATTGGAAGTGGAGTAGTTGGGATACCAGCTTAACCCACTGAAACTCGGTGCCATCTCCTCACAATTTCTTGAGCCCAAATAAGCTTATCTTCATGCTATTCTGCGTGTACACTTACAAGCACATGTATCTGCCCCATAATACATAGTAAAGCAGACTTTGCAATCTGCCCCCCACCCCCTTTTTTTGAGACTACTACAATACTATTTTAAATCCTAGTTTGGCAACTTTTGTAATTACATTTCTATAAATACAGTTCTAATCCCTAGTCTGTTAAATTTGTTTTCCACAGGGATTTGTCTTCATGGCTAAGTTTAAAATACTCCTAAAACAATTCACAAACATTCTGTGAGACACTCTGGTGTGGTATAGATTACAAGCCCTTATACTTTCCTTACTTAAAAAAATTGCTAAAATACATTTGGAAACCAATTTGGAAGTAACATATGAGTTAAGCCATTTAAATAAATGAACTACCTTATCACAAAAGGAATGATGTTTCAATGTAAAAACAAATAAACTTACTTTCATGAAAACTGAAACCCATTTTCTGATGAGATTGGAGACTTTGTGTTACTGTAGAATTGCAGAATGGCGTGGTGTGTAGCAATTGCAGAGGGTGAACTCAGGATACAAAGGATCAAGCTGGAGATGTTTGCTTCTTTTGCTCCAGACTGGTGACAACATCAGCATTAACCAGCTCTGATCCTTCAATATCCGCATGAAAGAAATGCTTGTCTTGCCTTTCAGCAGTTGTATTTCCATTTGCTTCTTTGTGGGCTCCTAGAAATGGGAGGCCAGGTCTAACTCAATGTTGCTGACCTGGAGCTTACAACTGGGCAGGTGGAGAACATGACTGAGAGGACTGGCTAAATATCAGATTCCAGCAAGCAACCGTGTCCCAGTTTTGAACCACTTCTTTTCATCCAAGTCCCTGAAAGCTGCTCTTTCAAATGGTGTCCATCCTTTGAGCAGCCAAATCAAAATGCATAGTTGGGGAAAGGAAACAAAATGTAAAGATTCATTTTTAATTTTTATTGGGAAAACAGAATTACAAGGAAAGGACAGCAAAAGAAAGGTCTTCTACCCGCTGGTTCACTCCCCAAATGACTGCAATGGATGGATCTGGGCTGGTGTGAAGCCAGGAGCCAAAGGCTTCTTCTGAGTCTTCCATGCAGGTGCAGAGGTACCAGGACTTGAGCCACCTTCTGCTGATTTTTCCAGGCCATACAGGAAGGGGGTGGGAAGTGGAGCAGCCGAAACTCGAGTCTGTGCTCATACAGGATGGTGGTACTTGAGGCTGAAGTTAAACTTGCTACACCATGGTGCTGACCTGCAACAAAGGAAAAAAAATTCTTTTTAAAGATTTATTTTATTTTTACTGGCAATGCAGATTTACAGAGAGAAGGAGATACAGAAAGAACTCCCATCCACTGATTCACTCCCTAAGTGGTCGCAATGGCTGGAGCTGTGCCGATCTGAAGACAGGAGCCTGGAGCCTCTTCCGGGTTTCCCATGTGGGTGCAGGGTCCCAAGGCTTTGGGCCGTCCTCGACTGCTTTCCCAGGCCACAAGCAGGGAGCTGGATGGGAAGCAAGGCTGCTGGGATTAGAATTTTTGCCCATATGGGATCCCAGCGCGTGTTCAAGGCGAGGACTTTAGCCACTAGGATACCACATCAGGCCCACACTCCAGCTGGATTGGATGAAGGTGTCTAATATACAAAGATTTTTTTAAAAGCTCATGAAAAAATGGGACTAAAAAGTTAAATTCATTTTGGTGCAAGCAATTTTGAAATCATGCATGGCTTTATCATTTCGTGAATTTCTACCAATTTTTGACGGCACTTTGTATATTTACAGCAACTCAAAGTACAATGTAGGATTGTTGTTGACTAGGTCATTTTTTTTTAATTATTTATTATTTTTACTTCATTAATTACATTGTATTATGTGACACAGTTTCATAGGTACTTGAATTCTCCCCACCCCTCCCCAAACCCTCCCACCATGGTGGATTCCTCCACCTTGTTGCATAACCACAGCTCAAGTTCAGTTGAGATTCCCCCATTGCAAGCATACACCAAACATAGAGTCCAGCATCTTATTGTCCAGTCAAGTTCAACAGCTTCTTAGGTATACCTTCTCTGGTCTGAAGACAGAGCCAGCAGAGTATCATCCCAGTCAATTGAAAGCTCCAACATACCATCAGCAAAAATTTGCCTAGGTCATTTTGAAACTGGCTTGCCATGTGGTTCCTGGTGCGTGTACACGGTTTCATATGTCCTTGATCAGATGCTCCATTTTGTTATCTATCTTCCCAACTCTTCCTCTCTAAAGCCCAATTCAAACATCCCTTCCTCTACGGAGCTTTGTTCTCCCTTGCCTTCTGTATCTCCACATTTGGCAGAAATTGCAATTCTCATTTGTTCCCACAATATTTTGTCCAAACTTGTGTTTGAGCATATGACTTTGCTTTCCAGCTAAGTGTCTACACTCCTATCTCTGGTGCAAGGTGACGTTTCCTGAAACTTTAAAGGTTACTGGCCTGGTACCCACGATCTGCAGAAGAGACTCCTGACTTTTGCTATTTTCAGGACCTTCTTAGTCAGCATCAGTGGCCGTAAATACACTCATGTCCTTTCTGTTCCTGGTGGCTGCTCGGCTACATCTGGGATGAAGGCCAGCAAATGGGGAGGTCCTCTGTGAGTGGGCTGTCCTGACTGAGTGGCTGTCCTGGCAACCTCACCCCACTGTGACATGGAGAGGCACGGTGGGTAGAGAGGGACCCGTTTCCAGAGGCTGAGGCAAGGCACAGACCCGCTTTCTCTTCTCCCAGTTACTGAGAAGAGAGGCTTGCTTCTCACTCCATTGGTCTTCCAAACCTAAATGTGCTTAATCACCTACAAGTAGCAGTCATTAATTGTCCCTAAAACAATAATTAGGTACCACATTTTAATGTGAAGTAATCCATGGTCCCATTGTTTCCCCTGCATAGTGACTCCCCCACTGCTGATATTGTGACAGCTACATAAAAAGGCCAGTAATATGTGGGTTTCTGCTTTTTTTTTTTTTTACCTTGGGGAAACAAAGACTTCCCTGAAGTAATGAGATACTTACCATCGCAAAACAGCCAAACAGAACAATGCAGAGATTCTTTTCCAAAAATATCCCTACTATAAAGCCACCAAGAAGGGATTATTCAGCACAAAAATATGGGAGACTGGTTGTTGTTAGGACTTTTACCTTATCACTGGGGAAAACTCAGACTGTGCAAGGCAACCTGTGAGGAAAACAGACACACATGTGAGCTGCTTCTGTTGATGCAATCTTTGAAAGTAGGCCTTATTCTCACGCAGCACAAATGATAACATTAATTTCCCAATGAGACTCTCCAGTACTAAAACAACTTTTGATGTGTTAGTATTTTTAAATGTATAATCATTTTATTAGAAACACAAAGAGACAGAGCAGGAAAGAAAATTTTCATCTACTGTTTCACTATCCAGCTGCCCATAAAGGGCAGCAGTGGGCCAGGCTGCAGCAAGGAATCTGGAATTCAACTTTGTCTCCCATGAGAGAAGCAAGGACTTGAGGACTTGAGCCATTATCTGCTACCTCCCAGTTTACACATTAGCTGGAAACTAGAACAAAAGCTAAGGAGTCAAGACTTCTGTAAAAGTCTTCCCATATAGAGGGAACTTCTATATGGGAAACAGGTGGATCAAGCAGTGATCCAATCATTGTATCAAATGCCAACCCAAACCACTTATTTTTAAAGATTAATGTGAACAGCAGTGTTTCAGAGGGAAGGAGAAGCAGAGAGACAAAGGCTGTTCTATCAGTTGATTCATTTATACAACAGCTACAAAGCCCAGGACTGGGCCAGGCCAAGCCTAGAAGCCTGGACACTCATCTCCGTCTTCCATGTGGGTGGCAAAAGCCCAAATACTTGGGTCATCTTCTGCTGCTTTCCCAGTGCATCAAGAGGGAGCTGGATGTGATGTGTTGCTGCCGGGAAATTAATGGGTGCCATTCTGGGATGTCAGCATTGCAAATGGTGACTTAAACTGCCATACTGATCCTGTCAATCTATTTTTTTAAAGATTTTTTTTAAATTTGAAAGGCATATTTATGGAGAAGGAAGGACACAGAAAGGAAATTCCACCCACTGCGCACTCCCCAGATGGCCATAACAGCTGGAGCCAGGCAAATTCAAACCTTGAAACTAGGACCTTTTTCTGGGTCTCCTACCTGGGTACAGGGCCCAAGGATTTGGGCCAGCGTTCTTTGTTTTCCCAGGCCATCAGCAAGGAGCTGAGTTGGAAATGGAGGAGACAGGACTTGAAACGTTGTCCATATGGGGTACCTGCACTGTAGGTGGAGGCTTAGCATACAATGTCATTGTACTGCCCCAAACCTAACTCTTAGAAAGAGGCCAAATCTTTTATTTAAACATTGTTCTTCCAAGTTAATCCTGTAAAATCTGGCTTTTTTGGGTCTGTAATGCAAAGCGAATTACCCAAATTTCCTAGGAAAATTTTCCCTCCTTGGTCAGAAGCTCTGAATTATGTTATCACCATGACTCAAGGACTTAGATTTCATCTGCAGAGGCCTCTCCCTGTACTGAAAATGGGAAAGCCCTCCCATGATTCCTTATCTATATCTGCCATGGAATGTTCCAGGTCATGCCACCTGATTGGTCTGGTGCCCAGGAGCACTATGGGAACACAGTGAACAGTCCTACCAGTTGGGATGCAGACCTTGGCAATTGTAAAAGATGGTCCGATCTGGGGTTCCTGCTCAAAGTTAGGTTCCTTGGAGAAAAATCACCCAGGGTAAGGAGTTTGGCATTGCAGACGGACTCTACAGCAGGACCTACACACTAAAAAAGGTATGGTATTTTCAAGGGCAGGCATTGAATCCACCTGGATCCTCTTTATGCACAGAAAATGTCATGGGCTCCTGAAGGAGATGACTGTAACAAGTATCTAGGGGCTCTAGCCATTGGAGAGCTAGGCACCAGCAGAGAAAATGTGATTCCCTGTTGGATAAAGGGAGGTGTTAAGATTGAAGACCAGAAGCAGCTGATCATAAAATTCAGGCAGGGTCTGGAGGCCAGGCAGGGCCACTTCTCCCTAACAGCATCCTGAGTTCACCTTGAGCATCACACTGATCATTAGACACTGCTTTAGGGCTATGGATGGATTATTCAAATCAAAGGGTTTTGGATTTTTGAAGAGGAATGAATCCATGGGAAAAGATGGGACCCAACATGTAATAACACAAAAGTCATGGAATTTTCAAATAGTATCAACAATAAGACCTTGGGTAAGACAGGATCACATAGTGGTTATAAAGGAGTGTTGATGGAGGAGCCTTAAATGAGTGACCAGCTCATGGTAGTTGCAGGGAGAATCACACTGGCTTGTAAAATGCCTTCTGGAAAACTGACCTACACTTTGGGCCTGTGGCACTGCTGGGCCCCTTTGTGTCCAGCATATAACTATTGTGCCTACTTTGGGATTTTCAGTGTCTTCCGTGGCTTTCTAGATAGCATGAGAGTCTCTGAGGAGAAACTTTCCATTCCCATCACATCCACCTCCTCACTGTGTTCCTAGCCAGCACCGCCCTCCTCCCCCAATGAGAACTATCCCTGGCACTCACTGAAGAAAGAATATTGAAAGGACATCATCACCAAGTTGAAAGGCAAGTGTTCAATTTGTGAGGTAGTGAGACTCAGCAAGATACTTCTGTCAAAGCACTATTCTGTATAGTTTAGTATGGGCACATTTTGCTCCCTGAGATGTAATATTTCTACCTTGTTTCATTATTGGTTTAGAGCCACTAGTTGGGAGAGAGTACACCTCACCTTATGTGTTCTGGACTATGGTTGTGACATAGCAACTTAACCTGCTATTTGTAACATCAAAATCCTCTATGGATGCAGGTTCCAGTCCTGGCTGCTCCATTTCCAATTCAGCTCCAAGACAATGGGTTTAGAAAAACGATAGAGGATGGTTCAATCCTTGGCCCCAGCTGCATACTTGAGATTTGGTGTGGCACAACCATATGGGGAGTGAACCAGTGGATGGAAGGTCTGTCTTTCTCTCTCTCTCTTCCTCTCTCTCTGTAACCTTTATCTTTCAAACAGATTAACCTTTTAAGAAAGAAAATATGATGTTTTTGGATTTGGAGGGTATTTATTTGGCTAATAAGCATAATAAAATATCTTGGGGTTGATTCTCAAGCCTAAACAGAAATACATTAGTTTCTTTTTATTTTTTCTAATTACCTTGAATCTTCATTTATTTATTTTAGATTTATTTATTTTTATTTGAAAGGCAGAGTTACAGAGAAGAGACAAAGGTATCTTCCATCCACTAATTCAGTCCCTAAAAAGGCCACAATGGATAGTTCAAAGCTAGGAGTCAGAAGCTTTTTCTGTGTATCCAGCGTGGGTGCAGGGGCCCATCTACTTAGGCCGTCTTCTGCAGCTCTCCCAAGTGCATAAGGGCAGCTGTGGTGGAAGTGGAGTAGGTGGGACTCAAACCAGCATCCACTTGGGATGGTAGTGCTACCGGCAGAGGCTTAGTCTGGTACACCACAGCACCATTCCTTATGTTTATGTTTCATAAATACCTCATACACATAGGAGGAAGAGAATTTTACACAATAGTTTTAATTGGCTTGGGTTTTGACAGTGTACCCAAGTCAATGACATTAAGTATAGATTTATTTACTTGCGGTTTCCTGCAAATGTTCAAAAAGCTGATTTTGGAATATTTTAAATTTGGGGTTTTTAGATTAGAATTGCTCAGTCTGTATAAGGATTGCTAAAATTGGAAGATGCAAAATCATGATAAGTTTAAACGACTCTTCAGTAGGTACTCATTCCCACACTAGCTCTGCTGGAAAAATGCAGATCAATACAGCATGCATTGCGAAGTTGGTATAGGCAGGCTAATTCTATTTTTCTTCTCAGCCCAGCAGAAAAAGTTTATAAGCCATGAGAATTGATTTTCTCTTGATCCTGACTTTGACCTTTTGCTAAGTCTAGTGAGCACTGTGAGAAAGAGAGACAGGAGGTCAAGTCACAGCCTTGACAGCCATTCTCCTCCCAGGCAGTCTATCCACCACCCTGTGCCACAAGCCTTCCCCTTCGCTCCGCCTGCATCACGCACGCTGGTTATCAGTGCAGTATGAACTCATCAGTTCTTCACCAGCCTTTCTGTTACTTTGGAGTAGTAGGTGGATAAAACCTTGTGCCCACTGCAAACCTCTGATTTCCAACAACACCTTCTTGTCTGTGCTTTTGAATTAGAAGTCTTAGCAATCAACTGTAAGAATGATTGTTAGATAGCTGGGAGGTTTGGTTTCATGTTTGGGTCAAGACATTGTATTTTAAATGCTAAGTGGTTCTATGATGTTCTTATTTTCTATTTTCAATAAACACACCATAAACAACCACCTCAACTTCACCCCCTCCTCACTAAAGATCAGTATCAAACCAGTTTTTGGGGTTCCCAGGCACTGGTTTATTAAAGTTACTGCTGATTTAAAACTCCAAGTTGTTTTAATTCTCACTCTTCTCCCCTCTGTTTTTTAAGACACAGTCTATAGAAACCTCATGACTACATTTTCCTGGGCAGTCTCCTGTGATCACCCAGCCCAGCAGGTGCTTATCCAGGAGGACCAGACTTTTTAAAGGTCTGGGCTGCCACATGGACTCCATAGTCCTGCCCATTCAGATGGGTCATCACAGGAGCTTCAATTATTGGGAAGAGCATTGGTTTTCTGCTCTAGCAGCGTTGTGGGTGGCATCCTTCACCTCTGCTTTACAGCCAGCAGAGGTGAAGGATGCCACCACATGTATTGCCTAATGGTCAGATGCAGAGTAGCAGCCTGAGGGGGATCAAACCCTCCTTCTCCCGGGCCCTCCTCCCCACGGATATCATTTAGAACCCAAGGCAGAGCTGTGTCCCAGAAATAACCTTGAACTCTCTGAAAGTCATGGGGTTCAAATAGTTTTAAGACAAGGTGAATGCTACTTTCTCTGAAACACTTGTCCTAAGGGCTTTGAAGTAACGGTTAGAACAAAACATGTGATTTATGCATGCTACCGTATGGCCTCTAGAGAGACAGCTTCAGACTGCAGAGAACTGTTGGCCTAGGAGATTGTTGTTAACATGCTAAGCGAGGCAGGCCGATTAATATGCAGAGATGGGTTCTACTTACATAAAGGAGAATATGTGTAGATAATAGATCTGAAGTCAGTAAACTGAAGAATTCACAGCTGCATTGTGAGATTATAGTTGATAGATTTCTTTTGTTGCCCTGCACTTCTCAACCTACAAAAAGCATGTGTTATTTTTATCAATTGAGGTTTGTTTTTAAGCCTTTAAGAAGAAATAATGTCAGGGTGGGAATCATGCTTCTTTTCACTTTGCACTTTTGTGGTTAAGGATTTCTCCGGTGGACACCTGGGCCAGCACCTGGACCAGCACCTGGGCCAGGATTTACTAACGTGGTGATCTGGGATCTGTGTTAGTGCTTCCGGGCAGCAGAAAGAGTGGTGGGGTGGGGACCTGGGAGTGGGCCCTTGGGGAAGGCTCCAAGTGAATTCCTGATCTGTGCGACTCTGTAGGTTTGCCATGCAAAAGTCAGCTTTGCTGGGTTTTGGATCATGCATTTTCTAATCAGAGGGATCTCGAAGAATCATCTGTTTTTGTTTTCTCACATTTGTGGTGAACCTGGAAGGAGAGCTTGTTTTCAACATGTGTCTGTGGGTAAGCACCTGCTATATGCAGGCAGTGGTAGTGGTCATTTTACATAGGCTGGATTAAAATCATGCTGTTAGTACAGACATTATCCCTACCTTGATTTCATACAGAAGAAAGCTGAGGCATAGAGATGAAGCAATTTCTTCCCACTTTCCAGATTAGCCCATGTGAGGTCCTGAAGCTGTGACAGTCTGGCTCCACAATGGGTTCTCACTTTGTGCAAACCTGTCTTTGGGTTTCTAGCATGGAGCATCTGGCTGTTTGTCTTTGACCTTTATCTGCTGACTTTGCATTTCAAGTTCCAGTCTGTACCTGAGTTGCTGAGCAGATTCATCTCCAAGTTACCTTCATCTTGCAGGGTACTCTGCTGCTGTCATGAAGAAGCCCACCCTCCAGTTTAAAGGTCTCTCTTTGCTCGGCCTTAAATCCATACAGCTGCAGGCCTACACCTGAGTTCAGACTCGTTTGCATTAACCCATTTCCCTTGTGTTGTGGTTGTTCCCGTATACAGGCTGCTGGAGTGTGTGAAGGTCTGTTGACCAAAAGATTGTCACAGGTGCCCCAGCAGTTAGGGAAGCGCAGGGAAGGGAGTCAGGAGGCCCTGGAACCCACAGGTTTTTGCCGGTGGTGGCTTATCAACCTCCTCCTCACCCCTGTGCCCTCAGGTTTAGAGAATCCGGTCCTGATTCTGGAGAAAAGAACATGGAGAGATTTCTGAATTAAGAATTGAAGGAACCTTCTCTCTCATACAGGGGTAAGGAAGGGATCAACCCAAGTTCTCTGCATTTCAGCCTGGCCAGACGCATTTGTTCAAATATCCTTAACAAGGGGTAACCGTGTGTATTATACCATGGCTGAACACTTTTCCAGGGATTATAACACAACAAAGTATGGATAAAATCTGGACTATACTATATATAATTGAATCTTTCTCTGATGATTTACAAAACCACCAGGATCCTGCAGTGCCTCAGGGGCAATGTTGTGTCCATGATGGGCCGGGTAATGGCATAAAATCACCAGACTTTAAATAATGGGCCTCACCTGTGTGGCCTTGGGCAAGTGGCTCGACCTCTGAAGCATCACAGTTCCTTCTAAAACCGGATGATACCATTAGATTGTAGATTTTTGTGCCCCAAACAATGTGCATAAAATATGGTCATTATTATCATTGCTACTAGGTTATAACGCCAACAGTTGCTGGTTGAAAGAGAATCCTATTGTGTATCTTCTGATAAACTTCAAAGTCGTTTATTCTAGTATTCTTTCAAGGGGAACATGGCTTCCCCAGCAGCAGGATTGCGGAGAAGTGATACGTAGTCGAGGGCGACACAAAGCGCTAAAACACCATGCTCAACCTGCTGAAGCAGCCCACGCTTATTTAGAAGAACTCAAACAGTGAAGAACATATTTTAAAAACAGAAGTCCCCTTCTGCCCTCATGGTCTCACTCTTTTCTTGGAGGTTAGCTTTTTGCAGCTTAGCATTGTGTGAGATGTAAGCAATGCCATTTAGAGGAGGCTGTTCAGCTTAGATGCACATATCCCTGAATGACAGTACCTATGTTCAATACCCATCTGTGAGTCCAGCATCCTTCTAGTATGCGTCCACGGAGGCAGGGATGACAGTTCAAGGAAATGAGTTTCTGCTACCCACAGGGGAGGCCTGTGCTGAGTTCCTGGCTCTTATGGTGAGCATTTGGTGGTGGGAGAAGTGTGGGGGTGAAGATGAAATATGTAATATGGTCTCTATTTCTCTGTCTCTGCCTCTATTTCACTCCAGTTTAAAAAAATGACATTGTTTATTATTGTTCTATGACTTGGCTTTGCTCCTGCTTGTTCACACAACTTGAGGACTTCCTTCCTTCCTTCCTTCCTTCCTTCCTTCCTTCCTTCCTTGTTTCCTTCCTTCCTCTCTCTCTCTCTGTCTCTTTCTTTTCTTTTTTTCCTCCTCTGTTCTTACAGCTGCATCCACATGGTTTTCACAGTATGGTGAGTTTTGTGTTGTGTAACCATTGCTTGTTGATGAACATTAGATTATTGCTAGCTTTTCAATGGCAAACAATGTTGCAAAGGACTCAGGATGGCTTGACTTTACTAACTTAGGTATAGTAACTCAGGAAAAAAAATTTTTTTTTAACCTCAGGATGCTTCAGCTCATTCTATCTAATATGTATTCTTGGTGTATGTGCTTGTGAACCAAATAATGATTTTTGATACTTTGATGATTTTTGTAAGTTATACATCTTTGAAACACATGATTCAGCTTTAGAGCATTTCCCTTCTTCCAAAGAATTCCCTGTACTTGTTTCTAATCAGTCACATGCCCACCTGCAGCTCCAGATGCAACTATGCTCTCTAGTTTGAACATGGCTGTAAATCTTGCAAATGTGAAATCACAATGTGTAGTCTCTTGTACCTGGCTTTTTTTTTTTTTTTTTTTACTTTGAAACATTGTTTGGAGGATCAGCCAAGTTGTTGGATGTATCTGCTGTTGCTGTTTGGTGTCGCGTTTTGTTTATCCATTTGGGCTTCTTCCTGTGTAGAGTTACTTTTAATCTTTTGCTTCTTATGAATGGTAATTCTGTGAACACTTATGTACATGTTTTTCAAAGGATATTACTGCTTTTATTTCTTCTTGGATAGATACCAGAAAGGTGAATTGCTGAGTCTTTTGAGAACTGTATGGTTAACTTGGGAAAAAAATCTGGCAAACTCATTTTTCCAACGTGATCATCTCATTTTACTTTCCTTCTAGCAAAGTATAGCGCATCAGCATTTGGTCTTGTCAATCTTTTTTATTGTTGATGTTTCAGTGCTTAGGTAATTTTATATGACATAGTCATTTTTTTTATTAATTATTTTGCATTATGTGACAGTTTCATAGGCTCTGGGAATCCCCCCACCCCTCTCCCTCCCCTCCCCCTGGTGGATTCCTCCACCTTGATGCAGTATTACAGTTCAAATTCAATCAAGATTCTTTCCTTGCAAACATATACCAAGCATGGAGTCCAGCTACGTATTGTCCAGATGGGTTGAACAGTTTCTTGGGGAGACCATTTCTGGTCCGAAGTTAGAGCTGGTAGAATATCATCCCAGTCAATTAAGAGTCCCAATATAACATCAACAGCAGTTTGCAATATTATGGAATTGACATGGTTTTGAGTAACCAGTATGTTAAAAAAAAAAAAAAAAAAAAAGCAAGTCCTAACCACAACCTATGAACCTACGATTAGCTCATTGACATTTCAATTTTAGTTTATATACAGCACCCGGCTGCTATATACCTTAAAATGGCTATAAGGTACCATTCAGCTGTCTCGTATGACATAGTCATTTTAATTTCCTAATAACTAATGATAATGGATATTTTTTATGTGATTAGAAGACAGTAATATACATTTTATAGTGAAGTATTTATTGAAAATTTTAATCCATTTTTCACTAGGCAATTTGCCTTTTATTACTGTGTGGATTCTTTACATATTCTTAACATAAACCAAATGTGTATATATGAAATACATTTATGCATTATAAATATAGCCATAAATCAAATGTGTATGATTATAAACATTTTCTCTCCTCTAGTGGCTTGTTTTCTCATTACCTTAGTGGTGAATTGGAAGACAGAAACACTTAACTTTTAAAAAAAGAGATTTGATTTACATTTATTTTTATTTGAAAGGCAAAGTTAAGGAGAGAGAAGGAGCGATAGATCTTCAGTCTGCTGTTTTACTCCTCAAATGTCCGCAAAGGTAGGAGCTGAGTTGATACAATCCAAAGCCAGGAGTCAGAAGCTTCTTCTAGGACTCCCACATGGGTGCAGAGGCTCAAATTTCAGGGCATTTACCATTGCTTTCTCAGACACATTAGCAGGGAGCTGGGTTGGAAGTGGAGCAAATGGGACTGTGCTGGCACCCATATGGGATGATGGTGCTACAGAGGGAGCCTTATCCTAGTACCTCACGAGGCTGACCCTGAATTATTTAACCTTTGAAACACTTAATTTTTTGAAAAGGAGAGTTTCAGAGAGGGAGGGAGATATGGGGAAAGCAAGAAATTTTCCATCTGCTGGTTTCCTCCCCAACTAGTCACAACAGTAACTAGTCAAGTGCTAGAAACTCCATGTAGACCTGCCATGTGGGTAGCAGTATCCCAAGCGCTTAGGCCATCTTCTGCTACTTTCCCAAAACC
This sequence comes from Ochotona princeps, assembly GCF_030435755.1. Lineage (NCBI taxonomy): Eukaryota > Metazoa > Chordata > Mammalia > Lagomorpha > Ochotonidae > Ochotona > Ochotona princeps. Next base: position 104,439,105 of record NC_080834.1, on the reverse strand, counting down.
ATTAGTAAGGTAAATTGGAGATGAAGCAGTTGGAACTTAAACTGTTGCTCATATTGGATGCAGCTTTACAGGCAACAGCTTAATTTGCTGTATCACACACAACACTGGACCCAGAAATACTAAATTTTGATGCAATCTAAATTTGTCAATTTTTTTTCCTTTTTGGATAGTGCTTTGGGTGTAACATCTAAGAAATCATTTCTTAACTCAAGGCAAAATTTTCTCTTTGGGTTTCTTCCATAAGTGTTAAACGGCAAAGCAATTTCATACATTATGTCTGGGACTAGTGGAAACCTGGGAAGCTCTGGAGGTCTTTCCCGGGCTGACATCCACGGGACCATGGAGTTAAGTTCACAGAGCTGTCTTTCTTGCCTTTTGAGGTTAGTTCTCCCAGCTTGGTTAGATTGTGTGCCTAGACAATCGACTAAGGTGGTCTCTATTGTTGGCTCTTCACAAAGTTTTCCCACGGTAAAACGAGAAATCATAGTCATTCAAAAGGATTAGGAAAGGTTGCCTTTGAGGAGGTCATACTTATTTCCTGTATTAAGACTGAAATGCTCTTCTCGGTGCATTATTTCATTGAGCAAGTATGGGGTAATTTCACACAACGAAGCAGTAAAAAGGCATTTCTTATTTATTGATGGCTTTGACAAGGGCATAGTTCCACTTATTTTTTCTATGACCCTTGTAACTCCTTTATTTCTCTAGGTAAAGAGACTAGTATGTATTAGCCCATAATACGGTTCTTAGATTTTGTGTCTCCAAGAGGTATATTGGTCCTGATTATCAATCTTTTCTTTGAAAGTTTTACTGATCGTAGTAATACCAATTCTCAATTCTTGTTTGACACTCTTAGAGCCATGTGTTTACAAATTTAAATATTTTCAGAGTTTAAAGGAGTGAGCATTCTGAATTAATACATTATTTCTAGGCAGATATTGGTCTTTTTAAAATATGCTGATGTTTAAGATATATTAATAATAAATACATACTATACTTGGCTTCATATTAGCTTATGTGTTTTAACATTTCAGTTCAAGGCCACTCTGGGTGAGTGGGTGGATGGGGAGGTGATGCAAAAAGTTTTTTTTTTTTTGAAAGAGGGTGCAAATTGAGAGCCAGGTGCATTCTTCAAAGTGTAGGGTGAGATGCCCCTTGCCATGTCCTGGGTTCCTTGGCCATAGCTGACCATTTCTGTTCCCTTCATTTGGACCTGCTGTGAGCAGTTGCCTTGTTCCAGCAGACACAGGCAAGGGCAGGCTTGAGTGAGCTCTGGGCTACTTTCAGCCCGAGAGCATTGTCTGAATCAACATTCTGAAGAGAGATCATTTCCAATGTATACAGTGCTATGATTCACATTGTGCTTTTCTACAGGGAAGGTGTTCTGCTGTTCAAAATCAATATATGCTTGAAAAAAAAATGTGTCATCATCTCCGCTAATTCTAGAGTAGCATCTGTTTTGTGACTCAGGCTCTCCGACGCAGGTGCCTAATAAAGATCTTTTATCTAGGGGGGTCTGGATTCCTGGCTTGGGTGAAATTATATCCTATAAAATGGAATTGAGTCAAGCTGTGGAATATTTGAATCCCATTGAGAGCCAGATTATACGATCAATGGCAGCTCAGAAGCACATATTAATCACCAAGCACTTCAGAACTGACCTGACAGCATGCGTGCGAATCCTTGGCCCATGTTCCCGGCAAAAGAAGGACTTCCTGTGTATCTGCAACTTTGTTCCTCATGAACAGGGAGTTTTGGCAATTCATCTAATGGTACTAAGGGGGAAAACAAACCCTTACAAAAGCATTTTCTACTCATTATAAACTATTTACACCAGGAAGTAATCTACAAACGCTTATAGAAGTAGACAGAGTTAAGACGTAAAAGCATCTCAATGCCATTCTCCCACTCCATTCCTGCCCCTCTCCACAGAAGGCATCCCTGAAGGTAATGTGCTGCATGTCTTTCTCTTTTTAACAGGGTAAGTGCAGACGAACATACATTCACACTGTTGTAACTTTTTGTTGTTGTTGTTCTTAAGATTTATTTATTTTTTACTGGAAAGTCAGATTTACACAGAGACAGAGAGACAGAGAGAGAGAGAGAGAGAGATCTTCCATCTTCTGATTCACTCCTCAAGTGGCTATAATGGCTGCAGCTGAGCCAATCTGAAGTCAGGAGCCAGGAGCTCCTTTTGGGTCTCTCACTCAGATGCAGAGTGCCAAGTCTTTGGGCCATCCTCTGTTGCTTTCTTAGGCCACAATCAGGGAGCTGGATGGGAAGTGGAGCAGCTGGAATACAAATTGGTGTCCATATGGAATCCCAGCATATGCAAGGCAAGAATTCGAGTCACTGAGTCATTGCATAACTTTTTAAAAAGATGTATTTTCTTGAAAGACAGAAATACATAGAGGGAGAAAGGAAGGGCAGATAGAGAAAGAGACCTTGGGCTACTAAAATGGCTGCAGTGGCCTGGACAGGGCTAGTCTGAAACCAGGAGCCTGGAGATCCACCAGTCTCTCACATGGGTGGCAGGAACCC